>NC_051070.1:60546932-60846932 GCF_004664715.2 Peromyscus leucopus
GGATCCATGTAGTCATTTTCTTGCACTATTTTAGTGTCTTTGACAGTTTGACTCTGGGTGGCCATTTCATGGCATATTCTGCTACTTCTTTGATGTATCTATGTCATCTACTGCAAATCACATCATTAACCTTTGTTGTGACTTAAGTGTTCTCAATGCAGGTTTATATTCATGCGATAATTTCACTCTGCTTTTTTTTTTTTTTAAACAAATGCTACTATATTTTGCCTAGAAGATAAAATTAGTAGTTTAAATTTTTTTGGAGAATTAAAGACTATTACATTTTAATTTCTCCATACTAACTTCCAGTACGTTGTAACACGAGATGAGTGTAATTATTAGTGAGAGTAACTTTTATTGTTGATATCTTCTCTCTGAAAAGATCAAGTACACAGTGTACCTATAGCACAAATGGGGAATTACCAGGAATACCTCAAGCAAGTACCTTCTCCACTGAGAGAGCTTGATCCTGATCAGCCTCGAAGGTTGCATACATTTGGCAATCCCTTCAAACTGGATAAAAAAGGTAACTCTGAAATGTTCTATGATATAACTTGTTGTGGTAGCTGTTGCCAGTTTAGCTAAAGTTATTTTCTGGGTAGAGTATCTTATTAAGGTGTCAATTGACTAAATTATTAACGAATTGAGATTATTTGTACCACTTAAAAAGCTGTATAGAGGGACTGGGTAGAGGACTCCGTGGGCTAAGGACTTGCCATGCAAGCCTGAAGAACTGAGTTTAGATCCCCAGAACCCATATAAAAGCCATACACCATAGAACTCATTTGTAATTCCCGCACTTTTGGAAAGTTGGGAGTTAGAGACAGGTGACTCCCAGAAGCTAGTGGGCCAGCTAACCTACACACACAGTGACTAACAAGAGACCATGTCTTAAACAAGGTGGAAGGTGAAAACTGATACCTGAGTTTGAAACCCCTGACTTTCATATGTCTAGTATGGCATGCCCATATCCATGCTGACATGAATGCATGCACCTCCACTTAAATGGCATGGACATTCAAGAAAAGGATATTTTCTTTTTTGATATAGAGTAGAAAAGTAGATAGATACCAGAGGCTGCTGGAAGAAGGGGGAGATAATAATTAAGGGGTACTAAGTCTCAGCTTGAGGACTAAGTTATAGTGATCTGTTGACAACATTGTAATCCCAATTAATAGTAATAATGATGTGTTATATATTTCAAAATTGCTAAAAGAACATTTTTAACTCCCTTACCCCATCATACTTGAGTTGGTAAGATAATGGCTGTGTTAATTACCTTGATATTGTTTAAGTTTTTTTCTTTTGATTTTTTGAGAAAGGGTTTCTCTGTATAACAGTCCTAGCTGTCCTGGAAGTTGCTTTGTAGACCAGGCTGGCCTTGAACTCACAGAGATCAGCCTGCCTCTGCCTCCCAAGTGCTGGGATTAAAGGCGCATGCCACTACTGCCAAGCTTAAGATTTTATTTTTTACTTTCATCTATGTGTGAGCCTGTGAGTTATTCAACATGTGTGCTGGAGTTTTGGAGAATAGAAGAGGATGCTGGGTCACCTGGAATTGGATCTGTAGGTGTTTATAGGCTGTCACATGGGTGTTGGAAACAAAATCTAGTTAAAAGCAGCAATAAGTGCTCTTAGCTTTTGATCCCACAATTAAGTCTTTAAAATATAGTGTGTGTGTATGTGCATGCTCATGTCATGGCACACGTGTGGAAGTCAGAGGACAAATTTTTGTGGAGTCATTCTCTGGTTCTTCCACTTTTCTAAGGGTTCTGGGCTCTGAACTTGGGTCCCCAGGATTGTGAAGCAAAGAACCTTTACCTGCTATTCTCCCTTGCCAGCCCTTGATTAACCCTTTCTACACTGTGTAAATCAAGTCATCACATTATATGCTGTAAATGTGTAGTTATCCATCAGTTCAAATAGGTGGTGGCCATTGCATTTTAAAAATTGTGTATAAGTCTAAGCATTTTATATCTATTAATAGGGTATGATGATAGATGAAGCAGATGAATTTGTGGCTGGACCTCAAAATAAACACAAACGGCCTGGAGAGCCAAGCATGCAAGGGATCCCGAAGAGGCGCCGGTGTGCCTCTCCACTCTTGAGAGGCCGGCGGCAGAGCCCTGCTGTGAACAGCCACATCGGAGGGAAAGGACCGCCTGCACCCATGACTCAAGCACAGCCAGGTCTTATTAAACCCCTTCCTCTGCATAAAGGTAGCACTTTGGGGCTTTCAAATACTACTTGCTATTTTGGGGTTCCTAAGGGAAGAGATTTTTTTTATAATAGAAACAGAAAAAGATTGTTCAGCAGAGTCCAGTGAGTATTATTTATTGTGAATTGGTATGTAGTAGCGTTTGGGTGTCTTATAACATGTATTCATACTTTATATATTCATACTTTATTGTATTATTATGTGTCATGCTCTAAAATGACATCAGTAAATCTCAAGTACTTCACAAATGATTTTAGAAGGAGTATTGTCACTACCAGCGAAAATGCGCTTTTCAGTTTAGTAAAACCCAACAACTATTAAATGCATGTTATACTGTGCTACAGATGTGGGTAAGGCAGTAGTGATCTCTGTCCTCACAGTAGGTAAAAAAGTCATATTCAATCAATTCCAAGTGTGACAAATGTTAGAGCATTTGACACAAAGAATTAATTTCCTGAGAACATTATGTTTGCGGATGGGTGTAAATTGAAGCTTTAGCTAAGGAGTCTAAAGAGAGTATGCATAAAAATACATAAAGAGAAAGGTATTAAGGAGACCCAAAAGAATCCCATTATAACACTGGTATTGGGCATATTTAGTAAGAAGAGAATGCAAAGATATTCAGTCCAGATCATGGGTGGCCTTATTAAAAGGATAGTGAGAAACCATTGAAAGATATGAAAGAGGTGGTAACCTGGTTAATTAGATTTAATAATTATATTTGAATATAACATGGGATATCAACAGGGAGAATGTATATGTGGGAATATAGAAAGCTTAATAAATCAATGTTTTTATTAATTATACAGAGTGACCCCACTGGCTTAAATAACATCTTAAATGGAGAGAAACTGAATATTATATACCATTTGTTGGGGTTCTGCAATATTCCCTTATAAATGCTCTTAACCCTTCTCCCCTATCCTTTATTGAATATCAGAATGATCAAGCCTCTAGATCTAATAATTCCACAGGAAATAAAAGACAGAAAAGCATGTTAAATAACAAAAGTGGGGTAGAGTCAGAAAATTAAGGTCATAGGGAATTTTAGAGGACAAAAAAAAATCTCTTGTTTTTGTTGTTAAGGTGAAAAGAGAGGTACAGAAGGTTTATAGAGTCCGAGGTAGCAGGAAACAAACCAATTACAATTCAAGGGCCTCATTTGGACCCAGAATCAAATAAGTTCAAATTTTTTCAAAAACAAAATCTATAAAACAACTGAAGGATGTAGATGCTGACAGGATAGTTGTTGTTATAATGTAACTATTGTGCATCCACAAGGGCTAGTTATTAAATACAGATGATTATAACCTGACAGTGTGTGTCTTGAAAAACAATAGGCAAGTTGAGAAAAGCAATGAGTGTAAGTGTGCTTTAATAGTGTGTTGGCAATTTCAAATGCTTAAAAACAGACCAAGAAAATTAGAAACCTCTTTTGGTCTCTTGTCTGTTTTATCAGTAGTACTTTGTAGACGAAGAGAAAAATAGAGACAGTCAGTATGAAAAACTAGTTTTGAGTTTAGCTCTAAAGGGCAGAGAGGCTGGTGAGTGGTCCTGAAAAGCTGATACAGAGGAAAATGGTGGTTTTGCTTGAGAGTGTTTAAATTCTGGCATGATGGACACATTATAGAGAAAGGTCAAAATAAAGATGAGAGAGGCATAATCTTCACCAAGAAGGCAAGAGGAGATGGCCCAGAGTGCTGATGAAAGAATGTTGCTTTTGTTGAGCAAAATGGGTTTGGGTAGAAATTAATTAGGAACGGGTATAGAAGAGATTTCAGGGCTTTGCTTTTCTTCGTAAGTAGAAACTAGGTACACTACTGAGATAGAGGTGAGATTAGAAGAGAATGAAGGAAGCTGAATCATACCTGTAGGAGAGGAAGAAGATGCTAAGCAGTGCTGAAGATCTAGACCTAGGTGGTCATTGGGGCCATCCCTGCAGACCCATTTCTCCAGGAGTTGCATCACTCCAATGAAAGGTCTGCAGCTAACAGACAGAGTAAACTAGCCATTAAGTCTGGTGTTTTACTTGACAGATATACCATAGTGCAGGCAGGGCGTTAGAGCTAGATCATTGGGACATTGGTACAAAGTGACCTACCATGGGGATAAGCCTCATAAAGAAGTTATGATTATTAGACGAAAGTATAGAGGAGTTGCTGGAGTAAACGTCCAGCTATATTGTAGATAGGGATGCACCTCCATCTCCGAGTTTGTGTTAGATGGAGAGGTGGAAATGGGATTGAAAGGTTTTTGAGGTCAGGTTTTTGTAGATGACGCTCTGCACAGATATTAGGTGTTGCCTAACTTATCCAGTGGACCATGAATGAGGTTTATCTAGGATCCTTGTTTAACTACTCGTTATCTTGCACATCAAGGCTGGGCACAAAGGAAGCATTTGAGAGGCTCTGCTGGGGCTACTGCAACTTTGAGTTGTAAGAACCTCCTAGAAAGTCAGGAGGGGCTTGAGAATGTATAGTGAGTGAGGTACCAGAGCATATGCACTGAGCTCCATATGCAGATGGTGAAGGGATTAGCTAAGTGATAGTATTGCTCAAAGTGCAAGGTTTTGGGGTTTTGTTGTTGTTGTTGTCTTTTTAAGACTTAAATAGAAATTTTGAAATTGCATTTAGGAGGTGAAGGGGAGTCAGTGGCTGTATGTCCCACTTTTACACTTAATGAAAAAGCAATTTCTACTCCAGGTTTGAAAAGGAGAACAGTGTTACTGTTTTTATTTTTAAATAGGAGAGCTACGTTTTCATTAAAGCAGAAATTATTGTGATTTTTTAGCCTCAACCTTAGCCAAAAGGCTGAGATGGGTTCAGCTGCTGTTCTGGAGACCAAACAATCCACACTTTAGGAGACAACTCTAAGAGTCTTGTATTTATTGGCAAGCTTTTGGGTCTACTGATCTAATGAGCTGAAGTGGGCACCAAAGTGTTGCATGGCTGGGGCCTGAAAGGATGGCTCGTAAACATGTGCTATGAAGTGTGTGTGCCCTACTTGGTGTTCCCTGCAGAATGCTGAGTGGTAAACATCATTGTGTACTTTGCTCTCTAAAGAACAGCAGGTTTATAAGACAAAAGTAGGCTTAAAATGAGGTAGGTAGAACTCTAAAGCTGACAGTGACAATTTTAGTGATATATTTTTCTCTGAAGTACTGAAAACTTGTTTAATAAAAATTGCTAAAATAAGGTAGAAAACTGAAAGCTAAAATAAGCTTTGTTTTAAATTTCTTTCTAAGGGCAGAATTGCAGGTTTCTGTAAGTGTTACGAATGCTTCATATTGACATATTGTATCTTTGGCAAAGCCTAAGAACCATATTATATTGTTGGTATGTCTTAGTCTAAGAAATGAGTTATTAGTAGTAATTATGTTACTTGAGCATTTTTATTCTGTACTTTAATCCTGGGTCTCACTTTTGGCTTCATTTCTTTGATTTCATTTCAGAAGCCACTAATGATTCAACAGTAGATGATGTGGTTGAAAATCACGTTGCAGACCAGCTTTCATCAGACATGACACCAAATGCTATGGATACTGAATTTTTAACATCTCCAGCCAGTCTTCTGGAACCATCAACCAATCATACAGAGGCCCTTGGTCATGAACATTTAGGAAATAATGACCTCACTGCTGGTGGATTTTTAGAAAATCATGACGAGCCAAGAAATAAAGAACAAAGTGCTGAAGAGAATATACCAGCATCTTCCCTCAGCAAAGGAAAGAAATCGGTGCATTGCAGAAGCCATGAGGAGGTCAACACGGAACTAAAAGCACAAATAATGAAAGAGATCCGAAAGCCAGGAAGAAGTATGTAGAATGAGAGAGAAAACTTGATTTCTTTATGTGTTCAAATAAGCAAAAACAGTCAAATTCACTAAAGCATACATCTGATTCTAGATCAGTCTTTGAAGTACTCTCTGAACTCTCTAAGATTTAAGTTCTTACTGAGCTGGAAAACACTGAATAATCTTGGTGCTCATGGTACTCCAGTGTAGCAGACAGCAGGGAATTTATCTAAAGAGGGCTGTAAGATCTACTAAAAGATGTAGTCAGGTAGCTGCCATAACAGGGACCCAGAATCTTGACTGTTATTCCAACTAGGAGTTGAAATTTTAGTAGAACAGCGAACCTGGACAGACTACTAAATGACTGAGTGCTGGGCTGACAGTGTATTTATATTTAACAAGTAGGGCACTTGTATAGCCCAAAGTTCAGTTCTCAACATGCCCCTTCTGCAAGTCCTTTGAAAACCTCTCTACTGCCCGCCACCATGTATGAATTATGATAGCTACCTAGATGTGCTTTAGCCCCAAACCAAAGTCATTAAGACTGTCACATGAGTGTGAGAGAACTCTGGGTACAAGAACTGTGAGTAGTGATGTCATCCATTCAGGATATAACCAGGCCATCACTACTGTGATGGTATAATGACATGCAGCGGAAGGGCATTCAGGAACTTGTGGAATCTTGGACAGAGTTAGATCTGGAAACTGAAGCAGTGCCTTTAACCTTTTGGGGTTTTCTCCTTCCATTGTGTTAGAGTTTAGAATTTCTGTAAAGGTTGTTTGCCTGTTTCTCCAAATGACTGCAGAGCTCTTTAATTCATTCATCTCTAAGCTGGCTTGCTGTCATACTGGGAAGTTTTGGCCAAAAAGGGGGGGGGCTTGGCAAGTTGTTTAATTTTTGATGATACATACTTTCATGCACATATTAACAAATAAGGCACCTGTATCTATATTAACGGTGGTAACATTTTTACGTGCAATATTTTTGTCTGAGTATATCTCAATGCAAAGAAGCTGCAGGAGAAACATTGTGAGAATACAAATAAAACCAGTTAATTGTTTTTCCTTCTCTTGTTTTAAGAATATGAAAGAATCTTCACTTTACTGAAGCATGTGCAAGGCAGTTTACAAACAAGGCTAATATTTTTACAGAATGTCATTAAGGAAGCATCCAGGTAAAGAAGCTTGTTTGTTACTAAATACTAATGAATAGTTTTCAGGCTGCATACATGATATTTGAATGGCAGTTGTTATGCCCTTGAGTTTATGCATGAATTTGATTCGTTTAAATGTGTGGGTCCCGCCCCCAGCCCCCTTTTAGGTAATTGAAAGTTGTTCATTGAAATACACACACAAACCCTTGAGGAATTATGGGCCTTTTCCCTTGTAAATTACTGCATTTCTTTTAAAATTCTTGTTTTTTCTTCTCTGTTGCTTTTTGATGTTTGTTGTAAATCTTTTAATTTTCCTCCCTTTCTCTATTAATTATTTTAAGTGATTAGAAATAACCTTGAAAGGTAATATTGTAATGTTAGGAAGGTTGAGAATAACTGCTTTAGTTAGGGTTTTTTTTTTCGAGTGGCTTGGGCGTGGGTTACTTGAATGATCAAAATATAAAGCTATACATTTTCATATAAGTTGAAATATTTTAAATTATTCAGCTTTTAACGAAAACTATTCTGTCTTTTGTTCAGTTTAAAGCATGGCTTGAATTTTTAGTGTAGATGATTTTTGACCCAGCGTTTTGCTGCATAGCCCAGGCTGGCCTCAAACTTAGATTCGTTCTGCCTTAGTTTTCCCAGTGCTGGGATTCTAGGCGTGTGCCCTATACTGATGCATCTTGGATCTTGTTGTGTTGCTTGGATCTGTTTTTCAGCCACTTTTGTCGTAGAACTTGGTGCCTGTTTGTATCATTTTACTAGTAAGAAAGAAGTAGGAACAGAACATCCAATATTTTGAGATACTCTAAAAAACATGAGTGATAGTAATGATTTTGTATATATAATTTTAGCCTACTTATATTTGGTACTGAAGAACATGTTGTGTTCTATATCCTGTGTTGTAGATACCTTACTCCACTTGATGTGCTAGTCCTCAAATGTAGTAGAGCCTGTGATTTTCACATGCTGCTCCCCATTTTCCATTTCCTTTTGTAGGCACTTGCATTCCTTGTTTCCATTCTTTCAATACTCACTTTTCAAAAAGGACTAGATGGTACTACAGTAACTGCTCTGGGATCCAACTTTACTATAATGTTTGGAATCCTTGTGTACATTAGTATTTTTCTCCTTTTATCTTCCTTTTTGGTGGTAGGAAGGATGACCACTCTCCCATTGTTCCTAGGACTAGATTCGTTCTTTTAAGGAAAAAACTCTTTGATTCTGTTCTGGTATGCAGAGTAATTTACAGGTCTTTCATCAAGTTTGTACCAGTTTATTTTGTATGTTTGGTACACATGTGGAGGTTAGAGGACAACTTTTAGGAGTCGATTAACACTCAAGTCATCAGGGTTCAGGGTTGGCTGTCTGCTTAGTCCCCAACAGATTTAAAAAAAAAAAAAAACAACTTTCTTTTATTTGTTTTTTTGAGATTATAGTATTATGACATTTCCCTCTTCCCTTTTCTCTCTCCAAAACCTCTCATATAACACCCTTGCTTTCTTTCAAATCCAGATCCTCTTCTATTATTAACTGATGTTACATACATATAGCTGCTTGTATGTGTGTGTGTGTGTGTGTGTGTGTGTGTGTGTGTGTGTGTGACACAATCATATATATAAAACCTGCTTGGTCTGTGTAGTGTTACTTTTGTATGTCTATTTTAAGGGCTGACCATTTGTTATTGCATAACCAATTGGTATGCTCTTCCTGGAGGAAGACTGTTTCTCCCACTTACAGCATTCTTTAGTTGCCTATTAGTTCTTTGTGTAGGGTTGAGACCTCATAAGCTTCTTCCCCTGTCCACTTTAGCATGTGTCTTGGTGTTATCCTTGTTTAACTCATGTTTAGGCATTTCCCAGCAGATCTTATGTGTTGGTTTTCATTTTCGTTCTACTTTAAAATAAATAATCTTTCCCAAACCAGTTTTTCTTTTTGAAACTTAATAGTTTATGTATGCTGTCCATTAAGATGTAATTGAGAATGTTTTTACTTTTCTCCCACAGGTTTAAAAAACGAATGCTAATAGAACAACTGGAGAACTTCTTGGATGAAATTCATCGAAGAGCCAATCAAATCAACCATATTAATAGCAATTAAAAGAAAATAGAATGTGGCCACTTATTTCACAGTCTTCTCCAAATACAAAGTAAATACAAGACTGTTGTAATCTTGCATTCATTCTTTGACATGCATTGTTGGCTATTTGAAATACTAAAAACAGTCTACAGATCCTTTCCATCATTTTACAGTGACCTTTTCATTTTGGTTTATTTTTGTAATGTGAAAAGTATCACTAATTTTTTTTTTTTTTTTTAATTTAACAAACTAAAACTGTTCTCCAAATCCTCCGCTTGTCATTGGCTCTTGCGTGTCAGTTTCCCTCAGGTTATATTTTCTTAAACCAACCTTTAAAATTGTCAGCTCTGTTAAGGTTGAACTTTGCCAAAAAAAAGAAAAAAGAAAAAAAAGAAAAAAAATTAAAAAGAAGTTACTTTGTAATTTTTGGGGAAAAAAGCACATACATTAAGAACTAGGTAATGTTTTGTATATACAGTTATTTTGGATATATTATTGTAAGTTGTACAAATGTATTTTGAAGAATATTTAAGAAAAGCACTTTTGTTATTCCATCAATAAATGCTCTATTTTACTCTTGTGTGGTTTAGGAAATAATCACATTTAAAGTAACTACTTAAGAACATTCTAAGACAATGGAATTTTAAAGGCCTTGCTTTTAGCATTGAAAAATACACAACTTAATATTTGTTAAACTATTGTAATTATATGTTACATAACCTGCATTGTCTTTATTAATATATGTTCTTAGTTTTTGTTGGCCATGCCAGCATACTCCACTCTTACTTAGATAATGGGAATGGTTATGCCTGTGGTTGACAGACAGACACGTTTTAAAAAACAATTTTAAAAGTAGATTACTGGGGGTATTACAAGTTTCCTAGCACCCTTTAACCTTTCTCACAGGATTTGGATGACACTCAAGTCTAGCCATTAGTTAGGGCATGGTAGGTTTAGGGTATGTCACATTCTGAAATGTCTAGTATGTAGTAATTTGGTCCCATGTCATGCTTACATGAGTCCGTGACATGGTGACTCAGAGGGGATCTCTCGATTCTGACACTGAGACTGTTATTTAGAAGATGATTGTGCTCTTTTCATTTGCCCCTGGACTTGCACAGGATGAGACTATCTGGTACTTAGGTTCTCTATCCTCACAGGGCTGCACACCCTTACACAGGATGGGACCCTGTGTCCTGACTCATGCACCCATTCATAGATCACTGCTGTGCCTTTTAGTGGTTTGGAGGGATACAGTAGAAAAGGTTAGGATTTTTAGATTTGGAATAATTGAGGGGGGGAAAAGCTTCCAAAATTATTTTTTTAATGAATTATTTTTAGATTAATAATATTTGGAAATCACATACCCTTAAAAGAAATTGTAAATATTTATGAAGGAAAGCATACATAGAACATTCTTGAGATGTGCTATTTTAGTCAAGGGGATTTGAAACTCTCCCAATACTGAAGACAAACCCTGTAAAGAAAAAGAAGCATTTAATTTGACTTGTAGTATTTTCATATAACAGTTCATTAAACATTTCTTACCTCTTCAAAATACCTGGAAGTAATTGAAGATACAATTTAGAGATGGAATTATTGGAGTCATTGCCTGTAGTCATGCTGCTAAATTCAGTAGGAACTAGACAAAATCCAGATTGACTTTGTGGTTGTGAATTCCATGGATTAAGAGTAAGATCAGTGGGAACACTGGAGTCATTTCAGTAGAAGTTATACTTAAGTTAGAGTACCTGGGGAGCTGTCCTTGGAAGGCTTATCATGTCACAGGCTACTGGTGGAAAAGTGCTCTGATCTTCTGCCTTTATTACTTTTTCCAGAGTGTGAACCCTCCAAGAGAGTTATAAAACAGATTCTTCTGTCTCTGCGCTCGCTCTCTCTTTCTCTCTCGCTCTCTCTCTCTCTCTCTCTCTCTCTCTCTCTCACTCTCTCACTCTCTCTCTCTCTCTCTCTCTCTCTCTCTCTCTCTCTCTCTCGCTCTCTCTCGCTCTCCTCTCTCTCTCTCTCTCTCACACACACACACACACACACACACACACACACATCTGTCTGGCATAATACTCTTTACGTGATAATACTAAAACTTAGTCCCAAAGTTTGCAGCCTATCAAAACTAATGCTTAAGATCCCATCTCAGGCTTTTTGCCTTTTAAACAATGGTGGGCAAGTTATTAGTTAAGCTAGTGAAATTTCTACCGAATCCTTGTCAGCAAAGGTAAGGGTGGGGGGTAGACCTGGGGGTTGGTATTTGTAAGTCTTGGAGGTCATGGAATGATGCTATGCTGGATAAGTGGTACTCTCCAAAAGATTAATATTGGAGTTTTTAGGTAATTTTTTTAGTGTTCTCCTATGTGTTCATTTGTTGATTGATTGTTGAATTGACTGTGAGGCTTTTTTTTTAAAGAGGTTATTTTTTATTTTATGTATTCAGTGTTTTTACATGCATATATGTAAATGCACCACATGCATGCCTGGTGCCTGTGGAAGCCAGAAAAGAAAGAGGTGTCCAGACCCCCTGGAACTACTGGAGTTACAGATTGTTGTGAGTTTCCATGTGGGTGCTAGGAGCGAGCCTTTACAAGTGAAGAAAATGCTCTTAATGACTGAACCACCTTTGAGCCTCAGCTGAAACTTTATAATCCCTTCAGTAATATCATCAGAAAAGTAGCCACTTTGCCTTGGGTAATGTGAACAACCACCTTCCAGAAAGGAAAAGCCACAGGGACTAAGATTTGTGGTGAATTAGGGAACTAGTTTTTGATTAGACCTATATTTTCATTCTGATTACTAGAACAGTTCAAATTTATACCATTGAAATGGTGATGTCTTTTTATAGTCCAACAACTTTACATGGCTTTTATACAGTTGAATTTCAAGAATCTGTTGTTTGTCTTCTGATTGTCCCCTTTATTGGATATGAGCTTTTGCAGTGGCCCTTCTGTTCAAGGTTAGTCCTCCCTCTTTGTTTGAGGGCTTAAACTGTGTCTTTTTGTTGCTACCTTTTTTTTTTTTGACATACTCTCTGCTGCCTGCTCTAAGTGATCATGTTTGTCTAGTCGGCAGTCGCTGGTGTTGGAGTGGTCATGGTGAATACTAAATGGACATTGTCTGTTATGAACACTCTTCCCAAATGATCCCCACGTAGATTATTTTCTAGGGAATGACTAGCTACATCCTTTTTGTCATGAAATGTTCCTTTGATTTTTAGCACAAGTTATGGCAGTATACAAATGATTCTCAGATAAAATGATGTTGACAGTATTTCTCCTTTTAACGGTCTATGTTAAACTATACTAAGTTTCATTCAAACTTTCGGTATTTTTTTTTTTCTTTCCACAAATAAAAGTACTGCCTGATGTTTAGTTAAAGTAGATCCACCTTGGCTTAATTTTATTAATCTTGTTCCATACTGTTGTTTTAAACACTACTGAGAATTGCCAACAACTCTTTACTGAGAATTGCTTCCTTTTGAGGCCAATAATTGTTGGGAGAACAATTAAGGGAAAAAATAGTTGAAAGACTATTTTGAATCTTGCTGGACTTTAGGGGCATCTGCTTGTCCTGTTGTGCTAGCTAGACTAACCTGTGCCTGCCATCTTTGCATTGAGTCTTCTCTCTCTGTAGTGGCTTGGGAAAGTACTATGATAAGTATTTGGTTTTTGAGAAAGGCCAGCAAACAGCATAGAAATCTGTGCATTGCTAAAATACTAGAGTCTCTAGGTGATTTCTGTGATGTATCTTGGCCTGGAAAAACTGTCTTTTCTAAAATGATATGACAGCAACAAGAAAGGCAAGATTTGATTGACTTGTGTTTTCATAGCTTTTTAAGTCTCTAGAGCAGAAATGGACTCATCTAAAAAAGGTCAGCATTAGCTACAAATAAATAGAATGGAAAGGTAAAAGCCAGGAAGAGGTTCCTTTGTACTATGAAATAATTTCCTTTCTCAGGGTGTAAGACAGCAGCAGCTAGTAAAACACCATAGAAAGAGCTAGAAGAAATACTTATTTGAGATTGTAGTGGTTAAGTAAAATTAGGTTGCT
Organism: Peromyscus leucopus; assembly: GCF_004664715.2. Classification (NCBI taxonomy): domain Eukaryota; kingdom Metazoa; phylum Chordata; class Mammalia; order Rodentia; family Cricetidae; genus Peromyscus; species Peromyscus leucopus. Next base: position 60,560,238 of record NC_051070.1, read on the forward strand.
AGAGAGATGAAGATAAATGTCTGAATCCAAATTTTAAGAGTCAGTACCTGTGCTATGTTCTCTCAGAAGAAAGATGAAGGGCCGATCTGCTTTAAAAGCAGGAGTCCGGGACCTCCTCAGCAGCACCACGGCTGGGGAGAGAATAGACCCTGTCACGTTTCCTGTCCACTGCAAAGCACATGCAGATGTAGATACATAGGTACTAACCTTGATTTGTCTTTAAGGAGTCAAAACATCTTAGTGACATTTTTCTGTGTGGTACTATGGGAGTGCAAATGGTGAAATTAAAGAGGAAAGATACTACTTAACCAATCCTGTGTCTCATTTTTAAAATATTCCATGAAATAGCTTCCCTCAAAGGTGAAATGCTGTATAGTTCTATTCTTTGTTGGTTGGGACAATGATACTTTGTTAAAATTGGTATCATTGCTTTTCAAAAGATTTTGGCTTCTGTCATTTAAAAAAAAAAAAGGCGACATCACACCTGGGCTTGGGTTTAAGTGGTGTGGTTTACTACTGGAATCAACTGGGCAGACTCAACAAGGCTAGACCTGCGTGAGCCGCTCTACACTGCTGAGTGCCTGGACTTCTGGATGTACCTGTGGCTGCCGATGACTTGGTGCCCTCCTCTGAAAGCTCCATCTTGGCCTTGTGGGTTGCTTCAGAAACATAAAAGTCATCTTGTCCTAATTCGAAAATGACAGAAACGTGAAGTGACTTACTTACGTTTTCTGTATGTACCATGTATGTGTTTGAAGACTCATAGGTAGTCAGTGCTGCAAGTACATAGGGAGTTATTAGATAGGAAACTGCCACTTTATTGTTTTTCTCCAACTCTCAAAAGCCTTATTCACAAAATTTAATACAGCTTCCCCCAAATTAGTAGAGACTGAACTCATAAAGTTCATTTTAAATGTTAATATTAAAATCTTTAGCCTATATTTCTAGAACTTAGGTAAGTCATTAGGCTCCCAAGAGTGTGTTATAAAGTAGTTACTATTGCCCAGGAAGAAGGTCAAGAAGCTTTTGAGATAATTTCCCCTTGACTGTCTTCTTGGGCTGTAGTTCTTAAGATACTGAAGATAAAGTCACAGGATTGTATTGAGGATAATCCAGTGTTAGAAATGCCTGCTGTTCCTTCCATTCTGTGGAGCTGGCTGTGCTGCTTGGCTAGTTAACATTAACAGCTGGAACCTGCAGAGAAATGTGAGGTTATAGCTGTATGTGTGCTAACACTTTAAAAGATAAGCTTAGCAAATAGTAATGAGAGAACTTAGAAGGCTTGACAGATTTCTGTAATTGAACAATTCTCCAAAGATGAAATATATGTTGCAATACAGGGCGAAGGTCAGCTAAGACTTTAAGCTGCCCAGCCCTTCTGTCTGAGAGGAAGTGCTAATCTGGTATCACACACACCCCATCAGAACTGAGAATATCCAGGTTTCAGACCCAAAGCCCATTTCTACCCAACCCCTTCCATTCAAGAAACTGCCCTCAGTAGCACACCATCAGAGAGACTTGGGTCTTAGCAGTCATTTTGATGTATTTAGGGAGCTTTGCTTGTTAGATTGGTCTGCACTAGACATGCACATGCAAGGAGATGGCCCCTGAAGGTTATGTAAGACTAAAAAGGAGCCCAGGGTACACATTCTTGTGTATCATCATTGCAGTGAGACAGTGGGGTATCAGATGGTTATTCCCGTTACAGGGAACAACTTTGCTGGCAGTAGAGGACAGGAAGAAGTCAGTAGATGTTCACTTGGTACCAGTGGAGAGTCAGGTTGGTTTAACGGTCTTTTTCTGCTTGACTTTGAGAGAAGAAACAAGATTGATTCTCTGTTAAGGATTAACCACTTGTAGTCCATTGAGCAAACCGTGGCAAAATTCAAGTTTTGTAAAGAGCAGCTTTGATAATCAGTTGAGGCTTTACTGTCTGTGACTTCATTACTATTCCGTCTGAACACTTTGTTATGATTAAATGAGTGAAGCTTCCCTTTGAAACCTTGTCAACTAACATACAGCAAATCTGAATACACCTTCCGTAAGCTAAGTCGGGCTGTTTTCAGTGTCTTTGAAACGGCAAGTGCATTGCTTCAGTAGACTTTTCCCCCACCAGATTCTAAGAATGACCCAATAATTGTTGGTGTTTGCATACCCATAGCTGAGACTACTCATAGCTAGTATGCCACCAACATAACATCTTTGAAGTTAAAGTGGGAGATGCACATTAATAGCTCCCACGTTGTTGTGAGTAGGAAACTTTCTTTGAGCTGCCGATATGCTAATGTTTGCTGTTGAGTAGCTCCAGCAAAACTGCAGTACATAGCTTTGAACCCCAAAGCCACCCTCACCTCCCATTTATCCCAGTTTACTAGCTGAACATTCTGGAAAGCACTTCAGCCAACTATAAACATCAGTGCCCATATTACATGTTACACAGCAAATGTGAAGGATTCTTCCGCCCTTCCTCCCAGCATACTGCCCATTTCTCTTCCATGGCACTATTAAGGATTGCCCCTCCGTCTTAGACTGTTACCTCTAGCAAGTAGACATTATGGCATATTCACTTTACTACTTTGCCCAATTTTCAGAATAATGCTTAGTACATAACACGTGTCAAAGAAGTGATTGGTGTATATATCCAGGAGTAAGCACGCTGTGGTCTTTGGCAAGTAATTCATTTCTCACCCCCTTGCTTGGTCTACTGTTGGTCACACGTTTGCAAATCATTGTCTGCATTTTGACATCGTCTCCTCCTCAGGATGGGGATGGGCATCATTTGCTTCCTTTTGTGTCTCTGATGATGATGATTTCCTTTAGGAAGAGCTACTTGCTTGTCTTTTTCATCCTTTGACTTAGCTACTAAGAAGTGACTGGTAGGTGTGTAGTGTACCATTGCAGCTAGCCCGGGATATGAAGTGTCAGGAAGAGTCTTGGGTGGCTCAACTAGCTATAGTTGGTTGCTTTCTGTCTTTGCCTCATTCTTTCCTTATTCCTTTCTGTGCGGTGTTGACTGTGCTCCCTCTGACCTAAGCTAATTCATGCACTTTAGACAATTGGCTTATTGGAGTCATTACCTTGGCTTGAACTTCTTACAGGGCAGAAATGGGAAGCTGACTACCTGCTTATGAAAGCAAAGACTAAGATGGTTTCTAAAGAGTTTTGAGTTTGTACACAAGGAACACTTCCTGAACTGGGGTGTTCATATCAAAGCCTGCTACTGATGGTTCTTAAGGGAGGGGGTTACACAGAAAGGGCCTACCTGTCCTCTCCAGTGAGGAGACTGGAACAATTCAATAACTGTGGTCTGTAGAGGTGTCAGTGGGGAGGGAGAGCTATATCTAGGCTCAGGTGAGCTTTGAAATGTTGAGTTCTTAAAATAAGAGAAGTGCTTTTTAGCTGGGAAAGGAGATTGTAAGTGATTCTGGCTTTGGAACCTAATGGAAAGGAAAGCTTTGTTGGGCTTCCTCGGTAATACAAATGTGGTGACCCCTTGTTAATTGAAGAGAGGATGGCTCTGTTTTCTGATCACTTCTTCTCTTGTAAAAACTGCAGATAAGGAGCCGGGCGGTGGTGGCGCATACCTTTAATCCCAGCACTTGGGAGGCAGGGGCAGGAGGATCTCTGAGTTCAAGGCCAGCCTGGTCTCCAAAGCGAGTTCCAGGAAAGGCACAAAGCTACACAGAGAAACCCTGTCTCGAAAAAACAAAACAAACAAAAAACTGCAGATAGGGCTGGTAAGATGGCTCAGCAGGTAGGTGAAGGTTCTTGCCTCACAAATCTGATGACCTTGGTTCAATCCTTGGAACATACATAAAAGTGGAAGGAGAGAACCGACTTCTCAGAGTTGTCTTCTGACCTCCACATGTGTGGATCATGTACTCCCTCCACCCCAGCATGCACGCACAATGTTTAATTTTAAAAACCAAGATATTGTGCCATACAATTGGTAAGGTGGCTGGTAGCTCTCCGTTTGTTCTAATGGCCGTTTGTTCTAATCGCCTTGTCTCTACAATAGGCAGAAGCCCACTGGTATGACATGAGTGGTCTTGGGTCATGTTTAAAGAAGGTCTTCGGAAAGCTATATCTTAGTTGGCAAGATGTATCTATTAAGGGTCAGATATTAAAATTTTTAGCTATCACCAATTTCATATCTGTCCCAGTAACTCAGTTTCATTACCAGAGCAAGAAACAGCCTTATATTATTTTTTTGAGACAGGGTTTCTCTCTGTAACAGCTCTGGCTGTCCTAGAACTTGCTCTGTAGACCAGGATGGCCTCAAAGTCACAGAGATCCATCTGCCTCTGCCTCTGCCTCTGCCTCCTGAGTGCTGGGATTAAAAGCGTGCACCACCACATCCCGGCAGATTATTTTTAATAAGTGTAAGCTGCTTAATTAATCAAAGCAGGTGTTGGGTCATCATTTGTTGATTTCTGTATTATTGGCACAAAACAATGGAAGAAGATTGTTAAGTCTTTTCAGTAAGAAACATGAATATAAGGTCCATATTTAACACATGCTGAATTATTAAGTAAGCCAGATCTTTGAGCCTGTAGTTCAATTCGTTTGAACAAATGTAAGTAAATGAATTGGATTAGATGCGAGCCATCTAAATGGTACCCACAAGACTTGGAGACAGGCTGGGGTGATGGCTCAGTTGGTAAAGTGCTTGCTGTGTAAGCATGAGGACCCAGATTTGACCCCATGTTAAGGCGAAGGGACACTGTGTTGTGTGCGGTTCCAGCACTGCATGGGCTGGAAGGAGTAAGGGAGAAAGGCTTGGAGTCCCGTAGCTTGCTGCCCAGTGTAGCCTAATCCCAGTGAGCATTTCTGTCTCCAAAACAGTGGGTCACTTATCATATAGGCCATGGGTATTTTTGCTTATAGTGGGACTGCAAGATGGGTGAAGAACACTACAAGATTGACATTTGAATATGTCTTTCTCACATTCTGAGGGAGAAAGGCTGGGAATTATGAAGGAGCAACAGTAAAACGGATTAATGCAGTGGTATGGAAGAAAGGGCCAAGAATAGCCTCAAAGCTGGCTAATTTTTTCCTTTTGGTACTGGGAACCGAACCCAGCACCCTAAAGTTTTTAATTTGGATGACTAAAAGAGTAATAGAATTTCCATTAGCTGAATTTTGAAGCCTTGAGAAGACCACCTGCTTGCCCATTATAAGACAGAATGTGCGCCGGGCAGTGGTGGCGCACGCCTTGAATCCCAGCACTTGGGAGGCAGAGACAGGCGGATCTCTGTGAGTTCGAGGCCAGCCTGGGCTACCAAGTGAGTTCCAGGAAAGGCCCAAAGCTACACAAGAGAAACCCTGTCTCGAAAAACCAAAGGGGGAAAAAAAAAAAAAAAAGATAGAATGTGCATAACTTGGCTGTCCCTCACGCCTTGCCTTTGATCATTTTGCTGTTATATTTTTCCTTTCCTGCAGTGTTAAAGCATGCCTGTTAAGGAAAATGTGTGGCTTGTGGTTCAGTATTGGCCTTGTGTCTAATTGTATACCAAGTACTGTGGACACTAGAAAGCCTAACTATTGTCTTATCTCTGTACATTTAGACAAGTAAAGCGGTGATAGGTAGGTTTTTTTGGGGGTGTGTGTTGTGTGTGTGTCGTAGCGTTGGAGATGGAACCCAGGACTTTGTGCATACTCAGCAAGCACTTTACTATGAACTCGTAGCCCCGAGATGGCAAATTTTTAGTACTGTAATTAGATGTTTCCTGCCATGCTTTATTTAATAAGTGACTTGCTGCTGTTCTGTTTGGTTACGTCTAAAGCACAAGCCAGGACTTGATGATCAGACTCTCATTATTTCTGTGATCAAGAAGGATTCTGAACAAAGTTTTAGTACCAGGTATTCCAATGGTCTGGTGTTGAAGATGGTAACTTTCAAGTTCACCAAGTAAAGGCAATGTCAACACTAATGAGAATGTCTGCCGCAGTGTTTTCTCCTCACAGCTAATCTGTAGAGTAGATACAGTCCAGGGCCTTTTGAGTTGGCAAAAGTTGAGAGAGTGGTTCCCTCAAGAAATTCTCCAAGTAGATGTTACCATTCCTTTTCCTTTCGGTGTGCAGTGTAAGCTCAGATGACAGGCTACCATGGTCCTTGTGGATCGGCAGCAGCATGTTAACTATGGAAAAGAATTTGAGCATGGATGCTAAGAAGAAGAGCATCTTGAGGCAAGGTCATGAAAGCACGGGAAATCTGAGGAATGGATGAAGGAAAGGTTTACACTTAGCTCATCACAAAAGGCAGGGGGAGTTAAAGGCAGCCAGGAAGGAAAAGGGTTGCAATAGGATGACCATGATGCTGAAGGTTCTGGTGCTGCCTTAGTCTTCATGAGAGTCTGGTCATGGCAGAGGGAGGGCTTTCTACTTATGGCCACTTTCTCCACTGTGAAGGTGGTTTCCAATTGCGTGCTTAATATCCCCAAGGAGCACCCTCACCCACCAAATCTAATCCAAACTTGATGTTATCAGAGGCACCACATTCCTACATAAAGCCAACCACTTTATTCTTTTAATCAAGTGTTTCACTGTCAAAAGCTCTATGGAGCCGGGCGGTGGTGGCGCACGTCTTTAATCCCAGCACTCGGGAGGCAGAGCCAGGCGGATCTCTGCGAGTTCGAGGCCAGCCTGGGCTACCAAGTGAGTCCCAGGAAAGGTGCAAAGCTACACAGAGAAACCCTGTCTCGAAAAGCAAAAAAAAAAAAAAAGAAAAAAGAAAAAGAAAAAAGCTCTATGGAAACAATAAAGATTCTTTTAATCAGAGTCTAACAAAACTGTCCCAAACATAATGCCCCCCAAAAATTGGAAGAATTGAAAAATTATTACCTGAAATTCCTTTCAAGTTAGCTTTGAGTGGGTCAAAAAGATCAGTGATACCCCATGATCTTAAAATGCTTTTTAAGTCAAACTGATTTTGGATCCGAAACCTGCAAAACAAAAGCAAACTATCAGTTGCTCTTTAGGATTCACACTATTCTCTCACACATGCCTCATGAAGTATGAGGTTCTAAATGGAGATCAGTGCACGCTCAACTCCCACCCCACTGTGTTCTTCATTATTCCTTCCCTTGAGTCAGACCTGGGACTAACCTGCCCCCTCTGGCCTTTTCCCCAGCGTGTCTATGCTGCTTATTTATGATGGCCCTGTTTTCCTTGACTGCCTTTTAGTAACTCCATTCTTCAGCTATTACTTGCCTACTCAGATTTTCTGACTTTTTCAAAATGGTACTGGAGTTAGAATCCAGGACCCCCTGCATACTCAACTAATATTCTATTTCTTAAGCTCCACTCCTAGCCTAGTCACTCCTGGTTCTTAAAGTCCAATTTGCAAAGTTGTACTCTTAGGGTGTACAGTGTGCGGTGCACCTCAGTTCAAATCTGGGCTATGGGAGCCCAGCCACGATCACTTGGACTTTGCCCCTCACATTTGGGTAGAATCTCAGACATAATAGATACATAATAGTAGCTCTAGTGCCTTGTGTAGTTTTTTCTACTGTGTAACACATTTTCATGTTTGCTGCGTGCAGTATGTGCCTTTGCTGTGAGCAGAGAAGGAACTAAGCCTTGAATTGCCCCGTAAGCCATTGAGCGCAGAAAGAATCAGCACATCAGCATTTCCCCAGGAGAAAGCACTTATTTGCTGTTGAAGAAGCCTTCAAATAGACTGCATCTGCCATTTGTCTTTGAAAATTATATATATATATATATATATATAATTTAAATGGTCTTTTGTATAAACCATACATAACTTTAGAAAAGCAAAAAAATATGTTGACATTTCTCAAACTATTCGGCCCACTTCCGAAATTGTCTTAAGCACAGAGAACATCCTTTTCGAAAACTGTAAACGCTGAACGTACCACTTAGCGCTATGGACCTGGTTTTTCAGTTTGGTTCCTCTCATCAGGAACTTCTTATTTTACAGACTCAGTGGCAAGTTCCCTGAACTCTATTTCCTGGTTGTATTTCTTTGTGAAATGAACATGACAGCCATCAAATCAAATCAAAATAGGCTTGTGACAATTCACTGCAGAGTAAAGAGTTCAGTACAGTGCCCAGCATGGCCTGGTGCTTAGCATTGTGTTTTCACGGTGGCTCACAACAATATCAAGAAAGTTAAAGTCTCTTTGAAACCAAAGACATGAGTGAGAAAACTGAATAATAATACCATGTTTTAGTAAAGTAGCAGCACAAGTCAGGTCTGACTTCGAAAGATTCCAGGGGTGTTCCTGTATGATCATGAAAGCAGAACGAGAAGAAACGCCACAGGAACTCTAATAAACAGCCAAGAAGCTGCCGCCTAACCTGTACAGAAGCTAGACTAGGGCATTAAAGAAAACAAAGCCATGTTCCATATGAATTCTCAACAACATAGTAGGGATTGGCTTGAAATGAATTGGGTCCAAATTGAATCCAGCATCACATAAATCCTGCCACAATCAGGTAGACTTTATTGCAAGAATGCAAGACATAAAAATAAGATAACACATGCTAATAAAGTAAGGGGTTAAGATCACATGGTCATCTCAACAGATGCAGAAAAGGCTTTTATCAAAATCTAACACCTTTTCACGATTGAAAATCAATAGGACTTAGAGGGATGTTCAATGACAGAACACTTAGCTAGCTTGCTTGAACCTCACTGCTGAAAACAACAAAAAACAATGTCCAAACAAAAAGCCCAACAAGCATCAAATACTCAGCCAACTTGGGACATGAGGTGACTCAAGATAAAGAATGTCCACAAACTCCCCACACCTAGCATCTTTCCTTCAAGTTTGCCATCTAAGATCAAGAGCAAGGCAAGGATATCCACTCTCACCACTTCTACTTGGCCTTGTGCAGGAGGATGGGAAAGGCAGTTGCACAAGACAGATAAAAGCATCCATATTAGAAAGGAGGTAAAGGCTAGGGATATAGTTCAGTGGTGTAGCACTTGCCTAACATACAAGAGGCTCTGAGTTCAGTCCCCAGTACCATGAAAAAAATGTTGTAAAATAAAATAGAGTTTAAAAAGGGAAGAAGAAACTATCTGAATGCATAGATGACTTGGTCTTGTGTGTAGAAAATACCAAAGAACACTCAAAAACCCTTTTAGAGCTAATTTGAGATAATCTCATTTGAGATACAGTATCAAAATATATAAAGATCAATAGCATTTCTAATATTGACAAAGTGAAGATGAAACTCAGAAAATAGTTCCAATTCTAATCCACCAAAATAAGCCAAATACTTAGAAATAAATTTAGTAAAGGAAGTGCAAGGCATGAACCCCTAGAAACAGTGAACTGAATGGGAGGCATCCAGAGCTCACAGCTTGAGACACCCATGTCAGAAGATAGTACTCCCTGACTCACATACGTATTCAAGACATCCCCGTGTCTAATGCCAACTTGCTTGTTTGGGGTAGAAACCGGTAAGGTTGATCTTAAAATTCGTAAGTAAAAGTCTTTAGGAAGAAGGGAACAAGGTTGGACTCACTTCCTGATTTCTAGACTGACTGGTGTTCTAGGAGCCACAGTGACACAACACTGTAAAAATACAAGAATCGAGCCGGGCGTTGGTGGCGCACGCCTTTAATCCCAGCACTCGGGAGGCAGAGCCAGGCGGATCTCTGTGAGTTCAAGGCCAGCCTGGGCTACCAAGTGAGCTCCAGGAAAGGCTCAAAGCTGCACAGAGAAACCCTGTCTCGAAAAAAAAAACCAAAAAAAAAAAAAAAAAAAAAAAAAAAAAAAAAAAAAAACAAGATTCTATGCCCATAGAATCAAACAGAGTTCAGAAATAAACCCATATGTTTGGCAATTAATTTTGACAATGATGTCAAGAACACATAATGAAGGAAAGAATGATCCTTTCAACAAATGTATAGGATGCTGGGCCAATCACCACATGCAAACACATGAAGGCTTGGCTTTTCTTCACACTAAAAACAGTTGACTCTCAAAATAACATGGGCTTCAACTGATGGGTCCACTTACTATGGAAAACTGAAAAATTTGCAACAATTTGAAAATCTCACGGGTGAACTATGCAGCCTAGAAAAATAATGCTGAAGGGGAATGTATGTCATTTGGTCTAATTTGCTGTTTACTACCAGAAGACACGTACAAACATATTAAAACAAGTTAAGCTTAACATACACATAGAGACTGTCACAAGCAGCAGTTTCACTCTTGAAAATGTGAGCAGATGCAAAGGTGCTGTGTTGATTCATAACTGCGTAAGATTGACACCCTGGTGTGATCATTTCACGGCCTCTTCTGTTGAGCATCTGCAGGGCTCCCCCCACTATTCCATGATTATCTCCGTGAAGGTGGCCAGTTAGAAGTGGTCTCCTGTGGGCCTCATTTATTTTTAATCATACATAATACATACTGTACACAAAATACATATGGCGTGTAGCAACTTGATATTGGGACAAGAGCAGTCAAGAGCAGGCTATTAGTAGTTTTGTGGAAGCCAAGAGTTACATGCAAACTTCCAACAGCAAGGGAGGGTGGTATTCCCTGGCCCTCAAGTTGTCAAGGTACAATAATTAATTCACAGTGGACCAAAAACCTAAAAGTAAGAATAAAACCTATAAAACTCTTGGAAAAACTAGGCATTGATCTTTGAGACTTTAATTAGACAATGATTTTTAGGAATTACACAAAACAGTATCTCCTAGAAATGGCTGCATAAGCAAGACCAGAGCAGTGGCCATCAATGGACCTGTTAACATGAAAGGGGGGGATTTCCTCTGAGTCACACCTCCAGATAAAGAACTGAAGGCAGCTAATGACTGCTGTATGTATGTAACTATAATAGCAATTTGAGGAGGGGCATGGGAGCGGCTCCAGAGAGGGTAGCTGGGAAGGCCTGGAAGGCGGAAAGGGAGGAGGAAAAGTAATGTTATTCCATTTCAACTAAAAGCATTTAAAAAGAATGCTTAAATCAAACATGGTATATCCATGCACTAGAATGTTATTCAGTCATTATAAAGAGATGAAATGTTCAAACTTTGTGCTAGCTGAAAAAGGTCCAATAAAAGGGCTAACACTGTACTTTTTGATTTGCACGAACTATCCCTAAAAGATAATCCATAGAGATAGAGCAAAGGAGTGGCTGCCTAGCACTGAGAAGTGATGACTAATGAATATGAGTTTCTTTTGAAGGTAATGAACCTCTTTCAGAACTTGGAGTTGGTTGGAGGTGCAGCTCAGTTGATAAAGTGCTTGCCTAGCATGCACGAAGCCCCAGGTTTGATCCCCAGTACTACAAAGACCATCTGCCCTGGTGCACACCTATGAGTCCAGGAGTCGGGATCCAGAGGCAGAAGGGTCAGAAGTTGAAGGTCATCCTTGGCTATGTGAAACACTCAAAAAAAATTATAATTAGTATTAATGGTTGCAAAATTTTGTAAATATACTAAAAAAGACATGCAATGTGCACTTATTATTTATTTATTTATTTATTTATTTATTTATTTATTTATTTATTTATTCATTCATTAAGATAGGGTTTGCTAAATAGCTGTGGCTGTCTTAGAACTAACTATGTAGACCAGGCTGGCCTCGAACTCTCAGAGATCTGCCTGCCTCTGCCTCCCAAGTGCTGAGATTAAAAGTAGTGTACTAGCACACTCGGCTCAATGTGCACTTTAAAAGTGACTTTTATGGCCATTACATCACATTTAAAAGAGAGAAAGAGAGAGAATGTCCTTAGAAAAGTATTGCACATCATGGTGGCCAGTGGTTTCTTCAAGGAGGCAAAACTCAGTTATATCATTTCAATTTTGCTTGGGTGTGTCCCCAAAGGTTCTTGTGCTGGAAGCTTGTCTCCCAGGGTAGTGGTATTAAGTTGGTGGGGCCTTTGGGATGTGGGGCCTGATAGAGGGTGACCGCTCAGGACAGCCCCTGAGGGCTATAAACATAGTTCTGCTCTTGCTTTCCACGGGAGTGGTTCTCAGTGCATTAGAAGGCAGAGGCAGATGGAAGTTAACCCAGGAAGTTAACTCAACTGTATGCGCCATGATCTACTTTGCAGTGACTTTAGAAGAGACTTGACCCCCAGGGAACTTCTCCTTAGCCTAAGCTCATTTGACAAGCTAGTCCAGTAGGAGGACAGGCCTTGGAGTCTGACCGCTAAGCACCACTGGTTACCATACTGATTCCCCTGTAAGGAAGACGCAGCCACTCACCTGGGGAGGAACACATCCATCCTGGTTCTCTTCAGCCTGGTGGCCCAGAGATGGATGACTCTGGCTGTGAGGTGTGGTTCAATGAGGTCCAGAGGGGTATCCTTGTCTTTCGGAAGCACCAGGAACAAACTGGCCACCCTTCCCAGGTACAACAGCTCTAGAACATCTACTTTATGGCCTGCAGCATCCTGGAACTGACCTAAGGGTTCAGTGGGTCAGGAATTAGCTCTGTCTTAGGAGCCAGGGAAACCATACATGCCATAACCTGGGGTAGGCAGACTTACAAGACTGCACTAGTAAAGGAGAATGCCAATTTCAGCCTCAGGAAGCAGTCTGAGTATGGGAACTGTTGGGTGACATGGCCCCTTTACTGACCCTAAAGCCCTCTAAGATCTCCCATGGGGTCTTACTCAAGGATCCATAGCAGCTGCGCCTGCTGGGGCAATGTCTTGAGGGAGCTTGACCAGTCTGCGCTTATTGGGGCCCAGGATCTTTGTCTTACATCTTGTTTTTCAAGAAAGGCTTTAAATCTACATTTCCTATGAAAAATCCCCAACTCTTGAAACACCTCACAGACCCAACAAAACACACATCCTGGCTGGATTTGGCTTGAGGACTGATCGTGTTCAACTGTGACGTAAACACATAGTTCTCAGGCTGGGCACCTGTGAGTTTGTGGGTAGAGAAAATTGCTGGTTGAAGACAAGTCCAGGCCACCAGGCAGAGTGTGACTGCAGAAGGATGAGATGGGACAGGTGGCAGATTGCAGCAGAACACACTGGGCTGGAGGAGGGATGGGGTGCTGCTGGGGGGATTTAGGGAGAAAGGGGGAGATGAGTGTTAGCTGTGGCTCATCCTTAGCACAGAGCCGGCTGGCATTTATAGCATACATGAGCCCACCAGGCATCTGCTGACACTGGGAACCTCCCCCACTGATCGGGACAAGTAACCATAGGCAGGAGGGCCACACGGAGCAATGGCATTTCAGGACCAGGGGGCCCTGTAGTCTGGAGGCCTATTTAGCCCTCATTTGGTCCAGGCTGGGTGTTCTGCCATGAAAGTGTCTTCTAGGAGAGGTGTTTGGTCCAGGCATTTTTGATTTCATATGATCATGTTCATACTCAGTGCAGAGGCCAATGCCAGGCATGAAATGGGGTTCTCTTCCACATTTGTGTCCTCGGCATCCGGATGGACCACCATCCAAGGCCCCTCTGTAAGTCTCCTGCGACTCCGCGCTTGCTTTCCTTCACTCACCCATGTGTCCATCCAACCCTGTGACACAGAGACCACCTCCCCTCTCTTGTCTGAGTTGCTGGCTTTCCTCTAACTTTCTGATGTGAAGGGGAGGGGGACTCACCGTAACTGACCTCTGCCACTTGGTGCATCCCTGGGACTTGAAGGATGAGGCCATGGGCGCAGGTGAAAGGCAGGGACTGCGAGGCTAGGGAAGAGAATCTCCTCTGCCAGGTACTTTGGAAGGTCATGGTGCTCATGATGGAGAGCTGAGTAGACAGGGCACCAGCCCGTCCCCACAGTGGGCTACCTGGACCCTCACCTATAGATAGAAGAGCTTGTTTCTCTCTCCCCCTCCCTCTCCTCTCCCCACTCCGGCCTTCCTCCCCACTCCTCCCGATTCATGTTATTTTCAGTTTATCAGAGAAGCTTTAATTCCGTATGCTCAAGGGACCCACAGTGGCTGGCTGCTAACTGGCTTTGAACTTATTGTCATGGAAATGGGGAGTGAGAACTCAGGCTCTCAGTGGGCCCCTGATAACCGCACTCCCTGCTCAGGGGCTCAGGGACAGTGAGGCACCTTACAATTTGAACTGCAGCTTTCTTATTAGCATGTATTCATTATAGTCTCCCTCCCTCCCTGTTTCTCACTGGTGCCCAGAATGCCCAGGGTCTGTTGAGTCATTTCCCAGAGATCAGCAGGCAGTCTCCCCAGGCAGATGCTTGCAGGGAGCTCTAGAGAAGACTTCACTCTGTCACCCCCATCTTGGGGGCCACTAATTGCTGAGCCGCATCCCTCACCACACCTTTGCTGAGGCAACTATGATCCGAACACAGTCTGGGGAGGGCTGCGGTTAGAACGTCATGTAAGAACAGGAAGGAGCAAGCAGACCATCCCTACAGGGACAGTTTCTGTTCCAGGCCTTCAGTTGTTTAATAAACACACTGTGGGCCAGGTTCTGCCTAAATGCTTGAAGAAATCTCCCTGACTTTTTGGTGTTGTTCCTCATTTCCCAGATGAGAGAAGTGGGGCTCAGAGAAGTTGCCCACATACTACCATTCACCCAGTCACCCCCCAAAAGATCCTTGCTTTTGAATCTGAGCATATTCACCAGCTCCATAGTCATCGCTTTGAATAGCTACACCAAGTCTTCCTTTTTCTTAAGGGGAAGCCAGGCTGTGAGTTGAGAACACCTATGTTGAATTTCGAGTGGGTTCCTTGGCAGCTCAAGGAGGAGACAGGGAATCACTCCTTAATCAAAAACATATTTTAACTATGTGTCTATGTGTTTGTCTCCGTGGGAGTATGTGCACATGAGAGCAGGTAGCCTTGGAGGCTAGAAGAGGGTATCAGATCCTCCACAGGGGGTTAAAAAGCAGTTGTGGGCTTTCAGGTCCACGCTCTTCACAGCTGAGCCATATCTCTGGCTGCAAAGATCACTCCTTGTAAAATAAATTGCTGAAGACAGCATAGAGCATTTGAAAATACTGAGGGAGTGCAGCACTCAGTCTACATGCATCCCAGCTTTCTGTTTGTGTGTTTGTTTCTTGGTCTTCTAAGACAGGGTTCCTCTGTGTACCTTTGGAGACTGTCCTGGTCTCACAGAGATCCGCCTGCCTCTGACTCCCAAGTGCTGGGATTAAAGGCTTGGCCTCTGCCCTGTTTTTAAGTAACACTGGATCTTGAACATTCTCCATTTATCTGAGTCTTTTGTGTGTTTACCAAGAACACTGCAGCCAGTCTACCTGGATTAGAATCCTGGCTTGGCGGCCCATGGGCAAGCAAGAAACTCAACCCTTGGTGCTTCGGTTCCTCCATTTGTGAAAAGGAGACAGCCCCCACCTTTTAGACTCAATGGGCAGGTGAAATGGAATCCGATTTCAAACAGCACTAAATAAATAGATGAAAGACTAGCAGGTGTTTGTGACTTCCACCCACTTCATAACAATCATAGCACACGGTGGTACCACTGATGATTGGATTATGCATAGCAAAACTCCAATAGAACCAAGTGAAACATTAATTAGAACTTGTCCTTGTGTGTGTTTCCTTAACCTAAGTTTCCCAGAAGCTACTTTTCTGCCCCCCCCCCCCCCCCCCCGTCCCCTCCACCCCACTGCAGTTTGTTGTCTGTCACCTGGGGTTAATTGTAGGTGAAAACAGAACTCGGTGAGAAATGGCCTGGGGAGAGTGACATGGGACAAATCCTGCAGGGTGTTTCCAGAGGTGATAGGCTCTGAGGAACACCTTTCCGTGTGCCCATGTGCTCAAGTATGGGTGTGTATGTGGGCGTATGTGTGTATTTATGCTGGGGTGTGAAGAGGAGGAACCGAGGAGGCACAAGCCAGCTTTGGTTGTTTCACAGAACATGGACGTCACCGTCACTCAAAGGCAGATCTGCTGTCTCAAGCTCTGCCGTAATTCAGGGCATCCTGAGCCTCACCACGGCTTCTGACAAATGATAGGTGATGACACTATTTCTTTCCAGCCCTCTGCCCTTGGCCTCGCCAAGGAGGGTGGTTTGCCTCTTACCTGTGCTCTGTCTGGCTGTGCCTTTAGAGACCTCCAGGGTGGTGCTGTTGGGCTCACTAAAGTTGGCTGGCTCCAGACTGCTGTTGGCCCACCAGGAGACCTGCTCCACAAAGCAGGGGGACAGAGACGTTCCGGTTTGCATGAAAAGGGTGCAGGCCAGCTCCATCCCGATGCCCTGACTGGAGCTGTGCAGTGTGGTATAAACAGCGTGCAGGAACGCTCTCACTCGCGGGTCTGTGAAAAAGGAGTGCTTGGAAGGGCTTGCACAGCGCCCATCTTGCAGGTTGTCTCAGAAGGTGTGTCCCCCCCAAAAAAATCCCTCACTGGAAATGGCATAGCTACCTGAGTCAAAATCCACCTAACCCTGTAGCTTAAAAGTTGGTCCGCAAACATGCTAGATCATGAACAAATGTAGCTGGAAGGGAGTCTGCTGATGCCTTGGAAGTGGCAAAGCTGCGCTTTCCTGACTTCCTGATTCAGAGACATTGCTGAGTTCCGGGAGGTGAGTGTAGCAAGCTTTTTCGTCGGCCACCAGCTCACAAACATGGAGACGATTTATTGATTATGAAAGCTTGGCCATTAGGTTAGGCTTGTCCCCCTAGCTCTTATAATTTAAATTAACCTGTTTCTATTATTTTACGTTCTATCACATGGCTCAGTTACCTTTTCTCTGTCCCATATGTCCGACTTGTTCTGCGACCTCTTGGCATTTCTGGTGCACCTAGATTCATCCTTCTGACTTCCTCCCTCTCTGCCTGGAAGTCCCGCCTATCCTCTCCTGCCTAGCTACTGGCCATTCAGCTTTTTATTACACCAATCACAGCAACACATTGTCACACAGTGTATAAATATTCCACAGCAGGAGAGCCTAGAGCTGGGATCTGGCAGGTCCATTGTGCCATGATGGAATTTCTAAGATGGACCTAGAGAGTTAGATATGTGCAGTATTGTAACAATGGTGGGCAATGGCTAAGGAGCTGCTGTCCAAGTTAGGCTTTGCTGTGATTATGCACTACAACCAAAGGCAACTTGGGGAAGAAATAGTTTATTTTACTTTACCTTACAGTTTACAGTCCCTCAATGAGGGCAGAAACTCAAGGCAGGAGCCTAGAGACAGGAACTGAAGCAGAAACCACAGAAGACCGCTGCTTCCTGGCTTGCTCCCTGTGTCTTGCTCAGCCTGCTTTCTAATACAACCCAGGAACTAGCTGTCCAGGTGGCAGCACCCACAGTAGACTGGGTCCTTCCACATCCATCATTAATCAAGGAAATGTCACACAGTCTTGCCTACAGGACAATCTGAGGGAAGCATTTTCTCAACTAAGGTTCCTCTTCCCAGTGTGTCAGAACACCTGTCTTGTCAACATATCAAACCTAAGTTCTCGAATGTAGGGTCTTACTGAACTAACCCCCCTGCTCTCTTAAACGTCTCTTGTCATATGTTCCATTACAGCAAAGAGAAACAACAACAACAACAACAACAAAACAATACAGCCTGGGACTGCTGTTCTTAGAGCCAGAAATAGTAGCAGAGTGACCATCCTGAAGTGGATTTTTATGTGATTTCCTGTCTCCACTGAGCCTGACTAATCCCTGTCCATCTACACACAGAGAAGCTCGTTTACATACATTCCAGAATGTGCAATGCTAGAATAGATTTTTAAAGCTTGATGCTGTCTACAAACATTGTACACAACACTCCACAGTCCCAGTTACAATGAATGCTCTCAGCAACACTTTGAAATAAAGGCTGTGGTCCTTCTGTTGTAGGGAGGAGGCAGCTGAGGCTCAAACCCATTCATCACTTGCTTAGGGTCACCATGTCGGAGGTCGTGCTGTGGCCCACAGGAAGAGGAGTATCTGGGCTTGAGAAGACCCTGCTTGGAGGATCTCTGTTCTCCTGATGAACAGGAGGTGTGGAGCACATAGACTTTTGGGGGGAATGGGGGCTATATTTACTACATTCTAGAGCCTTCTAGAGGAGCAGAAGTGAATGGTCTGAGAGCTGAGACAAGGCTCTCCAAGCTCTCTGAGAGGAACCATGTCTCTGCTGGCTTCCACTCAGCCTCCTTCCTCCAAAGTAAAAAGGTGTTGGGAGAGTGCCTAGAATTAAGTAGTTGTAACAGGGTGCTGAGAGAGAAAAGGAAGAAGAAAATAAACCCACAGGACCTGAAAAATCATCCTTTTAGTTTATCTGATAGGTGACTCCAAAGCTGGTGGATCTGGGCTCTGGAAGGTTCTAGACTCTGGAAGATTCATGTCTATAAAAATTTCAAACTATGAGAAATGTCTTCCAAATACAGATATTTTAATTTTCAAGAACTCTGAGAAGGGTGTGTGCAGGTACTCCCCAGCAGGCGTGGTTGGGATGGGAGGAGAATGAACCTGCCTCTGATGGGGAAGAGAGAAAGCAAGGTGCTTATAAATTGATGCAACTGCTTCCTGGCCCCAGCGGGGCTGAGGAACTGTAGAGAGAGCACAGGCTTTGGAATCAACAATCTGGAGCTGGAACCCTGGCTCTGTCACCTGCCACTGGGTCAGATGGGCTTTGCCGAGCCATTTATCTCTTGTGTTAGTCTGTGAGAATCAAATGGCACAGTTGCAAAAGAAAATTCAAATTACAAAACAGAATTCTTTCCCTGGGACTGGACCACCTTCCTTTCTGAACCCTCTGTGCTAAAGTGGTCTCATTAATTTACCTAGAAGAATAATGAAAACGCTTAGAAGCTGGAGCATTGGGGAATTGTGCGTTCCCCATAGACACAAGACCCAGAGAATCCAGGCTGGATCTGACTTGAAAGCCTGCTCCCCGAGGACTCGTTTTCACAGTATTAGAAGTTGCTGTGCAAGCTTCCAAGGGAGGGAAGCAGCCAGTAGTCTTACCCAGAAGAACTACAACAATGACCAGCATGGCACAAAACCCCAGAGGGGTAACAGTGGTACACGTACCTTGTCAGTAGCCCACAGCTCTCTAATTGAACGTAAGACCCACTCAACAAGGGGGAAATCATCCTTGGTATGGGAAACCTAGCCAACCACCCGGATCTTAGAGGAGAACCTGCAACCACTGCTTTACTAACCAGCATAGTTTCTAAAGGCATTCCAAATATCTAGTCTTTATACCCACAGATAAGAGTAGCTCTCAACCCTCACCAAAGAAACCTCTCCTTGCAACAGATTGGAGACCATTTACAGAACACCACAACCGGTCAAATGCAGTGCATGATTCTGTAGTGCCCAGACCCAATAGATAACACCTGCAGCACAACTCCTTCACCTCAGGTAACACAGTGAGGGAGAGGGGGCTGAAAGGCTGTAAGAATGAGAGGACCAAGAAATCTACTGTGAGACTGTGTCTCTCACAAATGACAGGGACGTTTTACCCATGCAAGCACTACGATGATAGACATGCTAATATAGAAGGGAAATCTCCTGGAGTCTTAGCCCTAGAAAAAGAACTACAGGCAACTGAGGAATGCTGAGAAAGAAAGAAATAGCCTCCCCCACGGAAGAGCCCTCCCCTAATTGGTTATCCAATACCAAGTGGTCAAACCCTGAAATCGTACATATACAAGTACCATTAAGTGGACTGAACAGGTTGTGTTTATATATTTAGGTATTTGTGTGTGTGTGTGTGTGTGTGTGTGTGTGTGTGTGTGTGTGTGTGTGTATCAATAGCAAATAAAAAGAGGCCACGATTTCAAGAAGGAGCAAGGGGGCTGGAGGTATATATGGGAAGGAGTTGAGGGAGGAGAGGAAAGAGGAAAAATGATGTAATTATATTTTAATTAAAAAGAAAGAATATATTAAGAGTTAAATTCCGTGTACATGTGTGTTTGTGCACATGAACGCAATGCTCCCAGAAGCCAGAAGATGGTGTTGGAGCTGGAGTTTCAGGTGTTTATGAGCTCTCTGGCATGAGTACTGGGAACCAAGTGTGGGTCCTCTGCAAGAGAAGCATGTGCTTCTAACTGCTGTGCTATGGACATCTTCCCAGTCCTGTATTACCTTGTAAAAGAAAAGCTGGGCTGTGGCAGGCAGCTGGCATTGGTGTATGACTGTAAGCAG
Organism: Peromyscus leucopus; assembly: GCF_004664715.2. NCBI lineage: Eukaryota > Metazoa > Chordata > Mammalia > Rodentia > Cricetidae > Peromyscus > Peromyscus leucopus. The sequence continues at coordinate 60,580,268 of NC_051070.1, forward strand.
GGCACAACACAACTAAAATGGAGAGAGTGATGAAGAGACTCTGAGGATGGCCTGGCCCTGTTCTTACTGACTGATGATGGCTCCAGGCGAAGCTAGAGCAGTGTGTGGTTCAGAAATGTAAGGGGTTTTTTTGGTTTGTTGTCCTGCAATAGAATTCCTGACACCTGGACAGGAACTAACGGGCTCTGTGGAAGCCCCGTTTTCATCATCATAGTTGTCAGCCAGTTAACCAGGTACCACGATGGCATCCGGTCTCGGAACTGACCCTCTCTTGCACGTCCCACTCTAATCACCCTGACTTGTGTGAGACTCTGTGGAAGGCTGAAGGGCCCGCCTTTTCCTTAGTTTTTGCAGTTCTGCTTCCTGGCCAGGTCACATATATTATTTTCTGGGGATCCTCTGACCTGCTGGTGGAATCACAAAAACACTTGACACCCATCTCCATCTACAAATACACACATGGCACCCACCCCTATCTGCAAACACACACAGCACCCACCCCCGTCTACACGTGTTGTTCCCCTGAGACCGAGTTGCTACCTTCAGAGTTCTCCTCACGTACACAAGCCAAGTCCCTAAGCAGTCGTGGCCCTTCTAGAGAGAGCACCACAACTCTTGGTGAATCGTGCTGTGCTGACTCTAACAGGAGCCCGTGGACCTGTCCACTCCTATGGTACATAACTGCTGAGAACAGCAAAGGTCTAAAAACTACCTCAAGTTTCAGTTGTCACGGGAGAGAACAAACCCATCTGTTATCCAGCTGGAGTGTAAGACTTGTTTCAGCAGTGGCCAGCGTATGCACCCAGGAGGACAGGCAGTTCAGGCGGCACTTGGTACCTGACCAGTTGAGTGCCAACCTTGGCTTGCCAGCTCAAGCAAAGGAAGCCGTGGCCAGGCTGGGTTGACATTATTTCTTGTGACATTATTTCTTCTGACAAATCTTAATTCATACAAAGACCACTCATGTCATTTTTAGTGACATGTTCATTGTTTTGATGGGGTTTTTGCTCCATAACTGGAACTGAGAAATCTGCCTCAGCCGCCACAGTAAGCTTTTTATTGGCATCCTGTTCTGAGACTGACAAGGGAAGGTGATGTTTGCCGTAGCCTACAGTTGGTCAAGTGCTGAGCTGCATTAGGAGTGTAGGTTCATGTGGGCTGAACTGTGTCCTGAAGACTCTTATCACTGTCAGGGGAGCTGTTCTGAGATACACAATACAAAGATTTAAGCCGATGAATTGAGCACTGGCCGGAAATCACAGAATCATGACAATAGGTTGGCCAGAAGCATGGTCTTGGATCTAAACAGTTTGAATTAAATCCAGCCCTGCCACTGATTGGCTATGTGACCTAGCAAGTTGCCTCTACCCTGTGCCTATCTACTTCCCCAGATAAAGATGAAAATGACGTCATCAACCTCAAAAGGGTGTTGAAGCAATCAGTGAATGTTTACAAGGTGTTTCCCATGCTGCCCAGCTACAACAGGCACAATAACAGGGGCCGGGGGTTGCTCAAGACTGAAGTACTGCCATGAGGCTGGAAGGGAGGCTGCACAGTTGAGAGCAAGCACGGCTGTAACGTCTGAGTGCTTCACGCACGCACGCACGCACGCACGCACGCACGCACGCACGCACGCACGCACGCACGCACGCACGCATGGCCATGGGAGCTGAGCTCCCCACTCCTGAGAGCACGGGAGCAGAGAGGAGCAGGGACCAGGCAAGAGAGAAAAAGCCTCTTACCTTGCACGGTATACCCCAGGGCACTCGCCAGCTGCCAGCCAGTGTTTCCCCGGGCTCCAAACTGCAGGATCTCCAGGGAGAGGGACACACTGGCGGGGGAGATGACAAAATTCGTCCCGTTCCTCTCTGCTGCTGCACTCCGGTAGAGGTGAAGGGCAAACTCGGTCTTCAGCAACCACAGGCCTTCACTGAGGGGGCTGCTTCCTCCTGCTGAGGAGCAGGAGGAGAGAAGAAAGAGGGTGACCAGCAGGAGAGGCGGCATGGAGGCTGGGTACCTGCAGTTCGGAGGGAGGAGGAGAAGCAGAAGGAGAGATGCTGGCGACAGTGACGACAGCTTGTCCCATCGCCTGAGAACCGCGGCACCCAGCTTTGTCTCCAGGGGCCAGGAATGGCCAAAGACCAGGCTTGTTGAACTTTCTTGATTACTCACCGTGATCCTCCTACCTGTCTAGGTTGCTTGACTGGGCTGGGATCCTTTTGAAAACTCAATCACGGGGTTGAAGATCTGCTCCTGTTACTTCCCGCACGTGTGGCCTTGGGAAAGTCCTGATCCTATCAAAACAAATCATTATGTTGGGGAAAGGACTGCCAAAAGTGCATCCTATTCCTTGTTCCTTGGCACTTAGCCTGTTTACAGCAGTGCCACGTTTATCATGAGTAGTTATAACATTGATCACACTCAAAGATTATCTTCTCCGCTAAAGAAATTACGTACACTGGGTTAATATTCTAATAAACATACTAGCTTTCCCAACTACAGTCATGGGGACTGTGTGCTAGAGAACTCAGCGACTCATCAGTATGGGGAGAGTAACAGGGCTGTGGCAGACCCTGGCCTTCAGGAGGGCTACATAAAATATCAAGAATGCATATGTACAGTCAAAGACTGATTCATGGGATAATGGGGCCTAGAATACTAGAATCCGTTCTAGATGGGTTACTCTACAGAGAGTAAATCAATCAAAAGAAAGCCCCTCCTCAGAAGGGGCTTCCCTTCCAAGGAAGACAGGCTACCACGAGTAAGAGTCATTCCCCAAGAGAGCAGAGCAGAGTGTTTTCAATGGCTCTGCTAGTGGACAGACAATGGCAATCTTCACCGAGTGCTTTAACTGCGGGACCCGGCTAGGCTGATGGGAGAGAGAGACTCAGTCCAAAGCACTTCCTATACAAGCTTCCAAGCAAGGCCCTGGACTCAGCGGTGTTCACTTTAGATAAAGACCCGAGAGAAAAAAAAGCCATGTTTTCCAGTTCTTCCCTTCATAGCTGAGCACACATGCATACAGCCTTGGAACCCAGTGAGTGGGAATTTGCCTGGGTGTGTGTGTCTGGAGGGAAAGTGGCCTTTAGTCTAGGGTTATTACTGAAAGCTTTAAGTCCTACTTTGAGAGCTCTTGCAGCTTCTACAAACTCCCCAAACACTAGCCACCCTCAGCAACCAGACTTTGGTGCCCAGGCTCCAGGTGACCCAAGCCATGCCGTGGCTACCAGGGATGAGCTGCATGCATACTCACCGACTCTTTGATCAAATGGCGGTTTCCTTGTTTGATTCTGTTCTTAGGTCTCAAGCATCAACATGCTGCTCTTTTAAAAAGAGTGGAGCAGAATGTGCTCTGAATCACAAGACACCCCAGGGAGGAAGCTGGCGATCGCCGTCTCTGCCGGCGATGTCTCTACCACTCCGTCCAAATTCCTGGAGTGTGGAGGTTCTGCAGGGAGCCAGGAGAAGCAACTCAGCTCTAGGCAGCAAAGCCCAGATGAAAACAGAGTATGTACGCCCTGGGGACAGAGCCAGCCATGCCCATCAAACCTTCTTAGGCTTGTGACCTGGTTGTACCAGCAAGGAACCCTTCATCTAGCCCTTTATTACTTTGAAGAATTCCACGGTAACTCTGGGTGTTGCTGGGTGCCAGGTACCTAATGCTTCTCCCCTCCTCCTGGAAAGAAAACAATAGATCAGTCTTTGAGCATGACCTGAAACTTTGGACAAGTGCGAGGCTGTAAAGGAAAGCAGTGCAAAGTCCAGCTCCATCAGGATGGAGCAAGAGAGCTGGCCTCACCTGTTCCTAACAAGAGTGATGTTAGTAACCTGAGTTACTAACTCAGAGTACCTGCTGAGGAATGCGAGCGCTAGAGCAGCCCGCGGATACAGCACAACAGCCCACTGTAATAATCCGACAAATAGAGGTCCAGTGGGGGCCCTCTTTAACCTGACAAACACTCACACCCCTATAATCAGTGGGCAATTCACCTTAAAGTTTTTTCGTAGATACTCAAGTCAAGGGTAATTGGGTCTTAGGAATGTTACAGTTCTGTAACTGTCTCCTACGAAATCTCTCCAAATCTTGACGTTGGATGTAAATTCACTCCTGTGTGTCTCAGACCCTAAGCCACAGTATGACAAGGGAAAGGAATGTATTCAACTCCTGTTCAAGTACCCATAGAAAGCATTCCATCCATCCGTGCACCCAAGAAATAGCTCCTGATTGTTTGCTGGGTTCCAAGGCTCTGGGTTAGGTTGGGGAAACGCAGCATTGAATCAGCAACCTGGACTTCCTCTCTCTGGACTCGGTCTTTCTCTTTGAATGTGGACGTCAGGTGTGCTCGCTGCCAGTGTTGAACAGGAAGCTGCAGGAAATGGCAAGGGCTTCCTTGCAAGACTGTGAGATTCTTAAGGCTGGACTTAACTTAGCAAAAGTTGGCTAACTGCCAAGGTTAGTGTGGACTGCTGCTTGAAAAACAACTTCTGAAACTGGGCGATCTGGCTGTGTCCCTTCTGTAAATCTGATTTCCCAACTTTAGGAAGGCACAGTTCTAAATTGCTTTGGAAAACATTTTCGAGTTTTCATGAAATTTCACAGGGAATCTTAAAATGCTGGAGATACTTCCCACATGGATTAAATATTTCAAAGTGAGGATGAATAAAATATGAATAGCAACTGATTTTTCTTTGGGGTACTCAACAGAAGCTGATGCCATCATGGTCTCTGATCATATGAAGATTGGGTATTGGCTTCTGGGTATTGGCTTCCATCTGGCCAGGACAGATTGGTTATACTGTAATATTTATTCATTGCTATAACAACAAGCAAGCCGAACATTGCTGAGTATTCTCTGGGTTCTAGGAACTATGTTGGATTCTTTCCATTCACAGCTGCACATTGTGTGAATCCCTATGACAAATGCTGTGAGGATATATATATTATTCCCGTTTCACAGAGGGGAAAACTAAGGCAGAAGAATTCAAGTTTTTGCTGAGGTTTGAACCTATTGCTAGCTGCTTTCACTCTTAGACTTATGTTATTTCTCACAGCCTTGGTGGTGTGTTAGGAGGCCGAGACATTGGATCTTTTGAACTCCCCCTGGGATTCTATGGCTTTTGATAATCTATCCAGACCCCAATGGCTGGTGATGTGTTTCCACTCTTCTTCCATCTCCCAGTGCTGCTCTGTGGAGCATGTCTTGACAGACAGAGTGCAGCGCCTTTAGATTATGATACTTCTCTTCATTCTAGTCACTCCACTGAGACCTCCTCCAGGCCCCTCTCCCTCCCTTTGGGACTCACTAGTTCTCAGACTGTTCTCCCACTCGGGACTCTTTAGCCAATGCATGTAGCTGGAAGACACAGCTATTTCCTCCTTTGGGGCTCACCAGAGCCCTAGCCGGAAGTCTGGCTGGGCCCTCTCATTGTCCTAGCCCATCTTAGGGTCCACACTGTTCTAGGGGAAACTTGTTTCATGCTCCTGGATCAAGCCACTGAAGGTATCAAATTGTAATTGACAAGCAGAAGACCTAAGAAAGAAGTTGTATCCCCCCAAACCAGAAAAACAGAGGTAATCAACATTCTCAACCCATGTATGATTAGCCTCCTGAAGATTGTAATCACTCCTGGGGAGAGAAGAAAGGCAAATTAAACAAAAAAGAAAGAAAGAAAGAAAAATGCAACCAACAAACCAACTCCAGATGTTCAAATCCCAACACAGAAATAAAAACAATATGAAAAACCAAAAGTAACGGCTCCTATTGAAAAATAACCTGGAAGAACTCTCAAAGAATTAAAAATAACAATAAATACTATGATCTGACACTCTAAGACAAAGCCAGAGAGGAGAATGAGACAAGATAGCTAATCCAAGACATGAAAATAGTTTGAATTTTAAGAAAACCCCAAGAAATGATGCTCGAAATGAAAATTCAATAAGCCAATTAAAAATCTCAATGGAATACCTCAACAACAGAATGACCATGATGAAAACAGAGAGTCAGGGATGGGAAACAGAGTAGAGGAACTGGATCACTCAGCAGAGGTCAATGAGAAGTTTAAAATATATAAAATATATATGGGGGCTGGAGAGATAACTCAGAGGATAAGAGCACTGGCTGCTCTTCCAGAGGTCCTGAGTTCAATTCCCAGCAACTTCATGGTGGCTTACAACCGTCTATAATGAGATCTGGTGCCCTCTTCAGGCATGCTGGCATATATGCAGGCAGAACACTGTATACATAATAAATAAATAAATCTTAAAAAAAATATAAATGGAACATGGAAAGGTTTGGGGTGCCATGAAAAGACATAAGCTCTGATTTATGCTCATAAAGCAGGAGAAGAACACCATAGTAAAGACATAAAAATATCTTCAGGAAAAATCACAAAAGAAAAAAATTCCAAACCTAAAGAAAGAGATGTTGTCTATGTAGAAAGAGGACTTCAGAATGTGAAACAAACAAGGCCTGAAGAGAAATTCTCCTTGACACATTACAACTAAACATTAAAAACAGAATAATGAAAGGTCATTGAAATCTGTAAGAGAGAAAGGTCAAGTTATGTACAAAGTATGCCCAAGAGTAGCATTGGATTTCTTGACAGAAACTTTTAAAGGCAAAAGGGCCTGGAAAGCTGTGTTCCACATCCTGGAAAGGCCAAAGCTGCCATCCAGATTAACATACTCAGCACATCTATTAGAACTGAAGGAAAAATAAAACTTCCTATGATAAAAAACAAACTAAAGGACTTTATGACTACCAAGTCTTCTCTACAGAGGATATGAGAAGGAATACTTCGATCTGAAGAGAAGAATAAAAGCACCTAGGAGTCCAGATAATACCAGGACAATTAATCAAAAGAGATCCAAGAAAATATCATAAAAAGTCAATAAAATTACATATATTTCAATAATATGTCTGAATGTAAATAAATGGTCTCAATTCCCCAATACAAAGACACAGGCTAACAGGTTGGAATAGAAAACAAGATCTATCTTTTCGCTGCTTCCAAGGAACAACCTCACTATCAAGACAGCCATCAATTTATGGTAAAAGGATGGAGAAAGGTATTCCAAGCAAATGGAACTGAGAAAAAAGCAGGCATAGCTATTCTAATATCTGACAAAATAGACTTCCAACCAAAACTAATCAGAAGAGATAGGGAGGGATCTACTAAATGAAAAATCCACCAACAGGATATTATAATCCAAAACATATGTGCACAAAACATGGGGGAACCCAATTTTATAAATGAAACACTGTTGAATATGAAACTACAGATTGAAGCTCACATATTGATAGTGGGTGATTTCAATACCCTACTCTCACCAATAGGCAGATAATTTGGGGGAAAAAACCTAAATGGAGAAACTCTGGAGCTAAATTATATTATAAGTCAAATGTATACAGCAGACATCTACAGGAAATTCCACACAAAGATTAAAGAATACACACTCTACTGAGCAGCCCATGGGACTTTCTTCAAAATCTGTCACTTAGGACACAGAGCAAGTCTCAACAAATATAGGACAACTGAACTAACACCTGGCATCCAATCTGACCACGATGGAATAAAGCTGGATATCAACAGCAAGAGAAAGTACACAAACTACTCATGGAAAGTAAGCAACATACTCCTGAATTACAATTATGTCCAGAGAGAAATAAAGGAGGAAATTTAAACAGTTCCTGCAGTTGAAAGAAAATGGAAATACACATACTAAAATCTACGGGACATACCAAAGGCATTCCCAAGACTTTAGAGCATTAAGTGCCTATATTAAAATTTTTGAGAGATCTCGAATTAACAACTTAATGATACTCATGAAAAACTTAGAAAAACAAAAACAAACAACGTTCTAAAAAAATAATAAACAGGGAGCACAATCAAAACCAAGACCAAACCCAACAACATAGAAACAAACAAACAAAAACAATAAAAAGAATTATTGCAATAAAGAGTGGGTTTTTTGAAAAGATTAAAAAGGGTGACAAATCTTTGTCCAACTAAATCAAAAGAAAAGAGATTTAAATTAATAGAATTAAGGATGAAATAGGAGACATTGTAACAGAATTATAAGGACATGCTTTTAAAAAAAATCTATATTTCACCAAACTGGAAAACCTAAAAGAAATAAATGAGTTTATCAATAAATATAGCATGCCAAAGCTAAATCAAGATGAAATAAATAAATTAAATAGAGCCATAATATAACAATGAGCTAGAAGCAGTAACTAAACATCTCCCAACTAATAAGTACAGGGCAAGATGGGTTCAGCACAGAATCTTACACATCCTTTCAAATAAAAACTAACATCAATACTATTCAACAATCACACAAATTAGAAAATGATGTACATTTTCAAATTCTTCATAGGAACCTAGTATTAGCCTTGTACCCAAAACTTAGTAAAGACAGAACAAAAAAAATGAAGACCAGCAATTAAAAATTGGTACCTCATGAAACTGAAAAGCTTCTATACAGTGAAAGACATTATCACTCAAGTGAACAGGGAGCCCACAAAATGGGAAAAACATTGCCAGCTGTTCATCTGATGGAGGACTAGTATCTAGACTGTAAAGAACTAAAAACCTAAACATCAAGAAACAGACAACCCAGTTAAAAATTGGGGTATGGAACTAAAGAATTCTCAAAAGATGAGATACAAACAGCTGAGAAATGCTTACAAAACCCCCAGTCTCCTTGGCCACCAGGGAAATGCAAACTAAAACTATCCTGAGATTTCATGTCACCATAGTCAGAATGGCTAAGGTCAACAAACAAACCAAATGATGACCAATGCTGGTATGGATGTGAGGAAAGGGGTGTAAACTAGAACAATCACTGTGGCAATCAGCGCTCCTAAAAAAGCTAGAAATGTATCGACCAAGTGATTCAGCTATTCCACTCTTGGCTGTTGTGCTGGCTGGTCTTACGTCAACAGACACAAGCTAGAGTCATCAGAGAGGAGGGAGCCTCAACTGAGAAAATGCCTCCATAAGATCTGGCCATACTTTCTTAATTAGTGATTGATGGGGGAGGGCCCCGCCTATTGTGGGTTCTGGGTTCTATAAGAAAGCAGGCTGAGCAAGCCATGATGAGGAAGCCAGTAAGCAGCACCCCTCCATGGCCTTTGAATCAGCTCCTGCCTCCAAGTTTATAATCTGCTTGAGTTTCCTGTCCTGACTTATTCCAAAGAGTAGTGATGTGGAAGTGTAGGCCAAATACCACCCTCCCAGTTTGCTTTTGATCATGGTGTTTCATTACAGCAATAGCAAGCGTAATTAAGACAGATGTATACCCAAAGGACTCCATATCCTATTAGAGAGATACCTACACTTCCATGTTCATTTCTGCTCTATTCACAATAGCCAGGAAACAGAAATAGCCTAATGTCCATCAACTGATGAATGGATAGTGAAAGGTGGTATATTTACACAATGGAATATAACTCAGGTGTTAAGAAAAATAAAATTATGAGATCAGCAGATAAATGTGTGGAGCTGGAAACCATCATTCTGGAGTGAGGGAACCCTAACCCAGAAAGATAAATGTCACATATTTTCTTTTATTTGTGGATGTTAGCCTTGGGCCTTCAGATATGTGTGTTTTATTTGGAATACCCATAGAAACAGGAAACTATTAAGGGGTCATGGGGGGGGGAGCACTCAAGAGAAGGGAGATAGAATGCAGTGGTATAAAGAGAGTAATGTAACATGAAGAGTCAAACTGTGTTTGGGAAGGAGAGGGTAGGGGAGGGGAGAGGACAAAGAAAGGAAAAATAACACTAAAGATCTTTTGAAGAAGTCATATGGAAACTTACTGTTGAACCTTCTTGAAGCATATATATATATATATATATATATATATATATATATATGTATTTGAGTATATATATTAAAAATGGAGTTACCCTATAATGGAGCAAAAATGCCTCTAATAGATACCAAAGGCTAACAAATAAGCTCAGTGCCAGGAATGGTTTGCATCTTTTGTAGTTGTTAGCTAATGAGGTCCTACAGACCCCCCTCCAAACATTACAAGCTTGAAAATACCCTTGGTTACCCTCTATTGACAGTAAGACTCCACTGCTGAAAATAACACATACCTGAGTTGTAGAATGCTTTATCCCTGCTTGCTAGCTTTCTTAGTACTGGAAAGTTCTATACAGCCTCCCAGAGAAGAAAATAATCATCATTTTTACCCAGCTGTGAGCTGTAATAATAATGACTGGCCTGGCAAGATCTGCCCACTGATGCAATAGTGGCATGATTATCATGGGAGTCACCAACCACTTTCTGTTTGGATAGAAGTCCTGCTCCACAAGATAAAACCAATACCTGGCACCATTATCAGACCAAGGACCACTTACTACATTATTCTGCCAAATAGACGTAGTATTAATCTGGATCCTAATGACATCATTATACCCATAGATTAATGCATCTCCCAACCTTCTTCAGAGAAGCTCCTATTTGCAGTAGATGGTAATTAACACAGAGATCCTCAACTGGCCAAGGTTCAGAGAAGGAACTGAAGAATGCTTAGCCCTGACTGGAACATTTATACTGCACCCCTCCCCCCATTCCAAGATTCAGGGATCACTGTGGAAGAGGGATGGAAAGAGTGTAAGAGCTAAAGGTGATGGATGGCTGCCACAAGGACACGGTGTCTTCTGGGCCCAGCAGGACAGTTGCACATCTGAACCCATAGAAGTTTATGACAGCATGCACAAGACATGAGAAAGCTCAGGCCAGACAGAATTCCAGCATGGCAGTGGGTGTTGGTCATGAAGTCCCACCCCTAACTGAGGAACTATTAGCAACTGATAGCTGTGGGGAGAGGGACAGTCAGTTTTCTCTAAGAGTGTAGCCCCTGGTAAGTCACATCCCAGTGGAAAATGGGCTTACAGGAACTACCTCTCACACTGAAGGTGAGTTAGTCTCTCTGAACCACCTAGCATGGAATCCAGTAAGAGTGAAAGGCTGAAACTCTCAGAGTCTTTGGGTCATGTCTTCTTGTGCCAGCTTTCTGTTACTATGACAAACCACTTAAGGAAGTCAACTTATGGGGACAGGTTTATTTTGGCTCACAGTTCTACAGATCCCACTCCATGTCTGTCAACACCACTGTGTTTGGGTGGTGAGCATATATGCTGGAAGCACAGAGTCGAGCAACTTCCTCATGTCATGGCATGGAGGGAGGGCGGAGGGAGGGAGAGATCAGTCCTAATAGTCCCTCCAAAGGCATTCACTCAATGATCTAACTTTTCCAAATCAGGCCCCACCTCTTGAAATTACTTCCCAGTAACACCATGGACTGGAGACCAAGCCTTTGACACATCAGCCTTTGGGAGACATTTTAGATTCAAACTACAGCCTCTATGCTATTCAAGTGACTATTGAGATAGTTTCATATGTACATATGAAGGACCTTGGGAGTCACCATGTAACTACTTGAGACATAAATCTATGGCATTTCACACAAAGGTATTAAAATGTCTTTCAAAAAGAAAGCCTAGAAACTTTTTATTTAAAAAATTTTTTTTTACATTTATTTATAACAGAGGTTTCTATTCTTGAACTCAGAACTAATTTTTTTTTCTTTCTTTTTTTTTTTTTTGGTTTTGTTTTTTGGTTTTTCGAGACAGGGTTTCTCTGCGTAGTTTTGTGCCTTTCCTGGAGCTCACTTGGTAGCCCAGGCTGGCCTCGAACTCACAGCGATCCGCCTGGCTCTGCCTCCCGAGTGCTGGGATTAAAGGTGTGCGCCACCACCGCCCAGCCTTAATTTTTCTTTTTAGACAGACTCTCTCTATGAACCCCCAGGCTGTCCTCAACATAGTGATCCCCCTGCTCTGCACATGTCCAGCTTCAGAGGTAAGTTTTATCTAACTACAAAAAAATAAGTCATTCAATATTGCTAACTTGGGGGACAAAGTTACTTTTCTTGTTGCTCTGACCAAATAATTGGCCAGAAGCAACTTAAGGGAAGAAGAGATGATTTGGGCTTCCAGTTTGAGGGTGCAATCCATCATGGTGGGGAGGCATGGCAACAGTTGGGTAGCTGGTCACATCAGATGCCCCATCAGAAGGTGGAGAACAGATAGGAAGTGGGGCCAGACTACCAAACTTGAAGGTCTGCCCCCAGTGACTCCCTCTGTCAATGCCCCACTCCCTAAAGGATCTACAACATTCCAAGTAAGATCCACCAGCTGGGGAATCCAGTATTTAAACACAGAAGCCCATGAGGGAAAGATTCACATTTAAATCACACCATCAGGGGTAAGTTATCCCTCCTCAGTTCATGCCAGCTATCTCCTGACCCCTGCAAAGCAACCCCCCCCCCCTCTTGTTTCTTCCTTAGTTCCCTATGAGGAATACGCACTTTTGGATGGCTCCATCTAACTTTGCATACATGATTTGATACACTTCACTAAGGCTTTTAATGGCTTTTAGCCAACACTGTGGTCTTAGATATCCCAGTTCATCCTTCTGGCCAGCTACAGCAAACTTCACTGTGTGTAGATACCACAGTGACTTCATCTACTCCCACAGCATGGTTCCCAGTGCAAATAGTCCTTGTGCTTCTCACATGGACTGCACTCCCTAGAATGATCACAGAGGAAACCAGTTTGGGGGACGAGGATGTAGTTGGAACATGGTCCACATGGAGCGGCACAGCAGCTATCTTCATTATACTACCTACATCCCACATCCCAACCAACACATCAAGCTTCACCTCTCTCTTATCTTTTTGGTGTATTTGATGTAAAATCATATTTCATTGTGTTAATTTGGTCATTTGTGTGACCACCAGTGGCTTGAGGATTTCACAGTATGCTTGCTTTTCTGTTTCCTTTCCCGAAATTACCTACTCATATCCACTATGTGTTTTTCTAAATTTCTTATTGCATTTTATGTATGTATGTATGTATGTATGTATGTATGTATGTATGTATGTATGTTAGGCATATCATAGTGCATGTGTGGAGGTCAGAAGACAGCTAGAGGGAGCTGCTATTTCTTCTGCCAACATATGAGGCCTGGGATCCAACCAGAGTCATCCGGTCTTTACCCGATGAGCCATCACTCCAACTTCCATGTTCAGAATTTTTTAAAAAATGAATTATTTGAAAGTTTCAATATCTTGATCATATTCACACTACATCCTCCAATTTGCACACCTCCCCGCCTCCCCCTCTGGGTGGGGACTGGAATTCTAAACGGTGAAGCAAATGGTACCTGGCTCAGGACACTTCAGGGAGACTCAGGGAGTCAAGGCTCTGTGGTTTAGAAATCCAGTTGGGATTCTTCTCTACAAAATGTGAGGCCCAGTGCTCAGGGATTCCCTCCCAGCCCGTGGGTTGCAGTTGTATTCACCACAGTGAGGTGAGGTGCCACGGATTACTTATGTGGCTATATAAGTGGCTTCCAATGTATACCACAGTCTGCTGATACATCCCATCCATTTTTAGCTTATGCTGTGTGTCTGACCTTGGCATAGAGTAGATGGTTCTCCTTTGAAAGGGTAGCTCTGAAGTTGTCAGTAAGAGGGTAAGCATCCTTACAACTTCGCTTTTGAGGAAAACATTTCACAAGTAAACAAATGCTTTTGGTGGGAAACTTAGTTACCAGGTTTAAGCCAATAAATATGCTTTTTTATTCACTTATAAAATATAAGATAAGAAACCTTTATGGACTTTATTATGTGTACCACAGGCTAATGGGTTACCTTTGGTACCTACTGTTTGTGTTAGAGTTTATTTACATTTATCATACTCTAGACTTGCCCTTCTAGAAGCAGACTACTGCCTTCTCATTAGTGAGTATTCCATTGAGAAGAATGCTACAAAGATAACAATTTGTAAAGATCAATGGGGTTGTGAGTGTATTGAAAACTGGAAATTTGGCTTTAGATTTTCTGAACACTGTGCTCCATGAGGATAGAGAAGGTTCTCATTCACAGCTACATTCTTTTTTTTTTTTTTTTTTAGGTTTTTGAGACAGGGTTTCTCTGTGTAGCTTTGGAGCCTGTCCTGGAACTCACTCTGTAGCCCAGGCTGGCCTTGAACTCACAGAGATCCGCCTGCCTCTGCCTCCTGAGTGCTGGGATTAAAGGTGTGCACCAACAAAGCCCGGCCACAGCTATATTCTTAATTCTGAGAAGAGAGTCTTGTCTGTGGGAGGCCCTCAACACATACTCATTGATTGATTGGAGGAATGACTGCTAGTCATCTGTCTACCACTATAAAAATATCTGAGCTAATCAGATTGATAGATAAAAGGCTTGTTTTGCTTCACAGCTTTAGAGTTTCAGTCTATTGAGGTCACATTGTTTTTGGGTCTGTGGGGAGGTAGGGCACCATGTAAGAGTGTGTAGCAGAACAAAGCCAAAGCCACTCACCTTATAGCCAGAGGTGAAAAAGAAAGAGAAGGAGGTTGCAGTCCAATGACCTGAAGGCATCCCACTGGGTCCCTACCTGTTAAAGTTTTCACTACCATCTGGTCCAAGCTGGTGACCAAGTCTTTAACACACAGACCTTGGGGGCACATTTCTGATCCAAACTAAAGCAAGATAGGAAAATGAATATGTTTTGCTTTTGTTTTCTGAAGTAGGGTCCCATGTAACCTAAGCTGACCTCACACTCCCCACATGCCCAATGCTGGTCTTGAACTCCCAATCTTCTTTCCTCTGGCATTAGAGGCATCTAAGGAGGCTGAATGTTTAAATGCTGGGTTACTCCATCCTCCATGTCAGGGAGTTCAAAGTACTAACTAAACTTTTCTTTTTTTTTTTTTTTTTTGGTTTTTCGAGACAGGGTTTCTCTGTGTAGCTTTGCGCCTTTCCTGGAACTCGCTTTGGAGACCAGGCTGGCCTCGAACTCACAGAGATCCGCCTGGCTCTGCCTCCCGAGTGCTGGGATTAAAGGCATGCGCCGCCGCCGCCGCCGCCGCCGCCGCCGCCGCCGCCGCCGCCGCCACCACCACCACCACCAGCCGGCCTATACTTTACTTTTTCCTCTAAGCCCTTTCCCTTAGAGACGAGAAAAGAGAAGGCATTTGAACCATTGCCCAGATAAGAATAGACACATACTTCAGAAGCTTTCTCTTCTACCTACCTACCTACCCTACCAGATATTCAGGCAGGGTTATAATGAAGTGGGTTCTCCCGGCTTTTCCCAGGCTCTAGGGGGAAGGGATGAAAAGTAGCCTCTGTGCTAGGTGGGACAGTGTATGCTGTCTGCCCACAGGTCTGCCAGGGCAGCTCTTGTACCAGACTTGGACTCTGGATCCTGAAACTGGCTTCCTGTTTTTTATCTCTCAGGCCTGGGGTTTATCCAAACCCCCTGGATTGGGAGGGCTTTTCAGGGACTAGGGGACTAAAACTCGAAATTCTCAGAAACCTTGTGCTTTGGTTCCTAAACTCAAAAGTAACGGGGAGCTCTGGGTCAGGGACTCATCAGTGACAAGTTGTTTTTCTGAAGAGGCTGAGGTGAGAGGGGACAGAGCCCAGGTTTCCCACTGGTCCCCAGGGTGAGTCAGTGCATCAGTTATCATGGCTGCCACATGGCTGCTGACCGAGTCATCTGGACCACAGTTTTGTCCTGTTTTGAACCACGGTCTCACAATCTCTGAAACAGGAAAATAAACGAATGAAACAGGTGACAGGAAAGCACACTGTAATCAGCAAGTTTGAGAAACACATTTTGTTCGATTCTTATAATACGGCTAACTTTTACTGAGAGGCACCATGTGAAGCCTTTCAGAAGTTCTCATTTAACAGTCACTGCCTTTTTTGTTAGCTGCGTTATGCTCCTCATGGTTGTAGTGGGTAGCCATTCCAGCTTGGATCTGGAAGTTCCAACCCCCATTGAGACTCTGGCAACTGTCACACCTACGAGGCGGGGCGAGGGGAGGCGCCGGGGGGACCCGAGAGCTGGATGGGCCAGCGCTCTCTGTGCGTGCTCTCTGCGCCTGGACCCTGGACGGTAGAGGTGGACTGTGCAGAGCTCCAGAGAACACCGCTGGATTGCAATACACCTTCCCCAGACCCCCCGCAACCTATCTATTCCTTCATTTGTAAGTCATCCACTAAATAAATCTTCCTTTTAATTACGTGGAGTGGCCTTTATAATTTTCTCCAATACATGGTCATTGAAATAATTTACTAACACAGAAAGATGAGGACCCTGCAGTTCCTTCATGTACTGGTACTTACTGGTTACCGTGCTTTTCTTTTTCTGGGAGGGATGTTGATGCCTGTGGGTTGAAGGGGAAGGGCCAAGGACAGATGTGTGTGCAAGGCAGTATGTGCCTCTGTGCTCTGGCATTCACTCTGGCCAGTGGGCATGGGTGGCATGGGCCCTGGAGGAGCTAGAGTACACAAGCCCAAGAGGAGTGGGGGAGGGGCCTCCATCTACATGGCTATGGGGAAGTCACCATCTCCACTGGGACATTTTCTGGTGGAGCTTTTTGGGGTGGAGAGAGCACCCACACCTCTGGAGATAGCCCTTACCTGTGCTCTATAAGGAAGCTCATTAAACTAATTGTTTCCTCAGGGTGAACTTGATGGAATCATGTCTCTGTTTGTCATTGGGACCATAGGAGAAGGATTGGATGTTGCTTATGTCTTCCCCTGGGAAGGAATTTTGGCAACACTCCATTCTCTGTGGAAATTGTATTGGTCTGGGAGGGAGAGAGGAGAGCAGGAACATGCTGGAGAACCAGGAAAGCCAGTGGGGTGAGCAAAGTCCCCAAGGCCATCAGACTCAAGATTCAAGGATGGTCAGAGTTCAGTTCACATCCGGAGACAGGAAAAGACCAACATTCAACTTGAGAAAGTCAGCCATTCCCTCTTACTCAGCTTCTCATTCCACAGAGCCTGACTGATCACATCAGCTCCTTCTGCATCAGGCAGGGCCATCTGCTTTCCACTGCGGACCAGTTCCAATCTCCAGCTCACCCAGAGTGCCTTCTCAGGAGCCATGGAATAATACTGGACAAATGTCTGAGTGCCCGTGTGACAAAAGCAAATGTATACAATTAGTCATCATAGGAGGGGCCGGCACGGGTAGCAGATCTCAAGTTCTGAAGCGTCTAGATCCTGAAACTTGAGGCTCTGGGGGACAGTTGGCCCTGACAGCAGTCATTTGAAGTGTCTTGGACAAAGGTGAAACCTGCCGTCCATAAGGAGATGAGAACTGGTGAGAAGGCAAAGTGGGAAAGGGGAAGGGTGGAAACTCCTGAGTGAAGGCTGAGGCTGACTGGCATTGTGAAGTGCCCTTTGGGTTAGTGTGCCCAGGCCTCAGCACTGAGGGATACAACTTGGATGTATTTATCATGTCAAGTGGCCACAGGCCGGAGCCAACAGAACATGAGGAACCAGAAATGCCTGGCCAGGAAACATCTTGAGGGGAGATGCACACGCTGAATATCTATGTGCGGTTCTGTAATTGTAGGGTCTACGAGGGCTGTGCAAAGACAGAAGGAACACGTTGTCCATCTGTTTTATAATGCTAATACTGCTGGGAGCTAGGAATGACCACCCATTGTTAGAGATAGGGGAACTTAGGAATGTCTGTTTCTCTCTGTCGCTATCCGTTTCCCGTGACAACAACCGGTCTTTTCCTCGTTCTCTCTTTCTTTCCATTTTTCTTTCTTTCATCAAAAAATACAGAGTGCCTCCCCTGTGCCAGACTGTGCCGGGAGCTAAAAGCAGTACATTTGTCTGTGTCTTCTCAGGCACCTACGGCCCAGTGCTCGCACAGGCGGCAACCACACAGGAGCATTGAGAGCCGTGACTTCTGCTGGGGTGGTGGGAAAATGAGGAAGAACGTCAGCTGTGGCTCTTCTCTAGCCGTGGTGCCAATCAAAGCCACTCAGCTGGTGAGAATCAACCCTGTCTCTTGAGCCTAGGGTTTTGTGTGCTGTATGGCCATAGTTCTTAACCTGTGGGCTATGACCCCTTTGCGGGTCGAAAGGCCTTTTCACAGGAGTCACATATCAGATATGCTGCATATCAGATGTTTATATTATGATCCATAACAGTAGCAAAATCACAGTTATGGAGTAGCAATGAAATAATTTTATGGTGGGGGCAGGTCACCACAATGTGAGGAACTGTAAAGGGTCACAGGATTAGGAAGGTTGAGAACTACTGCTATATGTTAAGGAAGGGAAGACTTGACCATCAACCATGGTTAGAATGAGGCAGATAAATAGGGAAAATGTTCTAGAGCTGTGACAGTGATGTGTGAAACCCTCACCTCCACCCCGAACTGAGCGGCTTTCAGTGCCAACACTGGATTGCAGCTGTCTAGCTCATATTAGTCAGACATGGTCCTCAAGGACATGATTCTTTCACCAAACAGAATCTCAACAGAGCGTGACCTTTCATCTACTGTTCATAGAGTTCCCCAGGGCATCAGGACATGACAAATAGAACTATGAGGAAACGCAGAGGGTTGGGCACATCGTACTCCCTTGTCATGCATTAGGTTGAAAATGAACTTGAGGAGGACACCATCTCTCATTTCAAAGATTTAAAAGTTTTATGGGAAAGGTAGGCCTGATATTAGTTAACAATACAAAATTATTATTCATTTCTCTCTATACTAATGAATTAATTAAAGTATTGTCTCTCAAGTATGGATTTTGGGCTAAGGCACTTGGGCAAGTACAGGATATTGGGGGGAAAGTACAGATATTGTTCATCCCTTTGAGTTGGAGGTGAGGGAGACAGACACACGGGATCTTTCTGACTGTGGGGCCATACATGAAAAGAATGGGGCACCTAGGTCAGCAGGGCAGTGTGAAGCGAAAAAGACTTCTAGGAGATGTGATTTAGATGGGAGTGGTCCAGCGAGGGTCCTGTTTCCTCACCGGGAAGAGCATCCTGTTCCAGAGTGTGTGAGCCATGGTCCCGTCACACCGCATGTGAGATGGATCTGGGGAAATGGGCTGGGGAACAGCTTCACAGACACAAGGTAACCTGCAGCAGCCCATGTCACACAGGAAGCTGGCCTGAAACTATTTGTGGTGCTCAGCAGGGACAGAAGCAAGGCACCCAGGAATCCCAAAGAGGGGTGCTTGATTCTGCCCAGGAAGGTGGGGGCTAGACATCATCCAGAAGTTTATGTGGGAAGGATGGGGTGGGGTGAGGATATACCCCAGGGGAAGGAGAACTCACATGAATGCGTGAACGCATATGGGGTCATCAGTTTTGACTGGTCCAGTTGCAATACTCCTTCACCGCCTGATAAAACCTACACAAGGTAGGACCCTGTACCAAGGTGTCTATCAGAGGACTCAGGTGTCTAGGCTCAGCTTATTGTTATGGGCAACACCTGGCCCATACTGGCCTGTTAGCATCTTAATCTTTAGACAAGTGGGGTCATGACCCCTTTGGGGTCTCACATTGCATATCCTTTATTATCAGATATTTACATTATGATTCATAACAGTATCACAATTCAGTTATGAAATAACAATGAAATGATTTTATGGTTGGGGTCACCAAAACATGAGAGACTGTATTAAAAGGTCACAGTATTAGGAAAGATGAAAACCACTGGTTTGGACTAAGGCTGAGGAGGTCCCAGGCTAGCTCTGGGTGCTGGGCCCTCGTTAAAGCTGAGCTCAAGCAGGATACTTCTGGAACTGATATTGTGGGTCTTTAGTTGTCATTGTTCCCCCTTTTTTTGAATCCTGGCTATTCAGCGCTGCAGAATTCTCCAAGCTTGTCCTTCCAAAATAATCCCTTGTATTTTTCTGTTAAGTGGACTTTCACCATTTCTACGCATCTAAGCCCAGTTCCCCATCCACCTGCTCAGACAATGGCTAGGAATTCTGGCTCCACGGGGGCGGGTTGCTGTTCCCAATGTGTAATGCAGGTGTGGCCAGGCTGATATGGGGGAGAGAAGGGTAAGCAGAAAGAAGCCAAGATAAGCCTGATCGCATGCCATCATACCCACCCTTCAGTCAACGATGTGAATTTGAGTGTGAGACAACATTCTAACACCTGTTCTTCATGAGTTCTAGAAATTCTTGTTGGTTAAGAGGCAATGTCTGTCTCTTCCTTGAGACTTAGAATAAAGCTAGAATATCACACATTCTGGGTGCATTATACAGTTAATCGATTTGTGCATGAAGATTTCAGCTGCTTTCTCCCTGCTATGAATGAAGTCTACATGATCTCCAGTCTGTTTCTATGGTTTCCTTCCTCTGCTCAGATACATTAATCAGCCTGTCAGTTTATTATGGATTTTGGTGCTTTTCTCTTTTTTTCCCCCTTCAAATCTGAGTCCATATTAATTTAGTTTTCATTTCAACACTGTTTAAAAATAGAACAAAATTGTTTTGACTAGCATACAATCAAACGCTAGATGTTGAAAGAATTTACCTCAGCAGTCTAGATCTCCATTGCCTTTCTCTTGTCATTCTGAGATGTCACTGTGTTCCCCCGCCTCAAAGCAAGGTGAGCCAGCCTCAGTTGTCTCAGTGATACTCTGGGTCAGTCAGTCGCCTCCCAGGCACAACACCCTCATTGTAGTGTTTCTGGCAGGAACTCTTTTTTTCTTCAGTGCCCAGTGTGCTGCAGAGGTTAAAAACATGAGCCTTGGTGCCAGACATGGCATAGGCTCCTAGTGTCTCTTACTGGCTGTGAAGGCTTGGGCTGTCTTCCTCCTGACTTCCCCAAGCCCCCAATTCCTTACTTATAAGATTAGGAGAACAAAGACCTACTATTTAAGATTGCTGGGAGGTCAGCGGAGATGACACACCGATGTAGAATAGAGCCGCCACTGAGAGTAGCTTCTTCCTATCTTTAATACCCTTTGCTGTCATTTGGGTCTTAAATGTCACCTAGACGTCTATGGGTCAAAGGCTTTACCCCAGAGTGATGCTACCAGTAGGTGGCACAATCTTTAGGAGATGGGCCTTCTAAGAGGTATGTAGGGCATTAGCGTGTGTCCCTAAAGAGATTGTGGCCTCTTGCCCACCTTTTCCTCCTCTTTTGTTACCACCTGGTACTGTTGTTACCACCTGGTACTCTTAAGGGAAGCCTGAAAGTGACGGGACTCCCCCTCCCACAGTGCATGGGCTGGAGCCTCTAAAGCCATGAACCACAGGGACCCCTTTCTTTTTGTAGGTTGTTTATTTCAGGAATTTTGTGAGACTGACCAAAAGCCCGTGCCCATGGCTGGTGACATGCTCCCTCTACCTAGAGTTACGTTGCTTGCTGGCCTGTATGACTCCATGCCCTTTGATTGTATCGAGACAAAAACGGCCCAGGCAGCTCTCAAACTCATGCTTCTCCTGCCTCAGCCACCGAAGTGCCCAGGGTATAGGCCTGGATGGCTTCTTAATTTTCTTTTTTCTTTTTGGTTTTTAGAGACAGGATTTCTCTGTGTAGCTTTGCGCCTTTCCTGGACCTTGCTCTGTAGACCAGGCTGGCCTCGAACTCACAAAGATCCGACTGGCTCTGCCTCCCAAGTGCTGGGATTAAAGGCGTGCACCACCACTGCCCGGTGTCTTTTTAATTTTCAAAAAGCATACATGCTGGCTACTTTGTTAGACACTTCTGAACACTCTTCAGTTTTATTCCCATAGCAACGCTGTATGAAGGCACTCCCATTTCTCTGTGAAGGCGCACATACTCCTCTGTGAAGACACACACACACACACTCCTCTGTGAAGGCACACACACTCCTCTGTGAAGACACACACACACACACACACTCCTCTGTGAAGGCACACACACACACACACACTCCTCTGTGAAGGCACACACACTCCTCTGTGAAGGCACACACACACACTCCTCTGTGAGGGCACACACACACACTCCTCTGTGAAGACACACACACACACACACTCCCCTGTGAAGGCACACACACACACACACACTCTTCTGTGAAGGCACACACACACACACACACACACACACACACACTCCTCTGTGAAGGCACACACACACACTCCTCTGTGAAGGCACACACACACACTCCCCTGTGAAGGCACACACACACACACTCCCCTGTGAAGGCACACACACACACACTCCTCTGTGAAGGCACACACACACACACACACACACACACACACACACACACTCCTCTGTGAAGGCACACACACTCCTCTGTGAAGGCACACACACACACTCCTCTATGAAGGCACACACACTCCTCTGTGAAGACACACACTCACTCCCTTGTGAAGGCACACACA
This sequence comes from Peromyscus leucopus, assembly GCF_004664715.2. NCBI lineage: Eukaryota > Metazoa > Chordata > Mammalia > Rodentia > Cricetidae > Peromyscus > Peromyscus leucopus. The sequence continues at coordinate 60,602,498 of NC_051070.1, forward strand.
CACACTCCCCTGTGAAGGCACACACACACACTCCCCTGTGAAGGCACACACACACACACACACTCCCCTGTGAACGCACACACACACACACACACACACACACACTCCTCTGTGAAGGCACACACACACACTCCTCTATGAAGGCACACACACTCCTCTGTGAAGACACACACTCACTCCCTTGTGAAGGCACACACACACACACTCCCCTGTGAAGGCACACACACACACTCCCCTGTGAAGGCACACACACACACACTCCCCTGTGAAGGCACACACACACACACACACACACACACACACACACACACTCCTCTGTGAAGGCACACACACACACTCCTCTGTGAAGGCACACACACACACTCTTCTGTGAAGGCACACACACACACTCTTCTGTGAAGGCACACACACACACTCCTCTGTGAAGGCACACACACACACTCTTCTGTGAAGGCACACACATACACTCCCCTGTGAAGGCACACACACACACACACACTCCCCTGTGAAGGCACACACACACACACACACACACACACACACACACACACTCCTCTGTGAAGGCACACACACTCCTCTGTGAAGGCACACACACACACACACACACACACACACACACACACATACTCCCCTGTGAAGGCACACACACACACACACACACACACACACACTCCTCTGTGAAGGCACACACACTCCCCTGTGAAGGCACACACACACACTCCCCTGTGAAGGCACACACACACACACACACACACTCCCCTGTGAAGGCACACACACACACACACACTCCCCTGTGAAGGCACACACACACACTCCTCTGTGAAGGCACACACACTCCCCTGTGAAGACACACACACTCTTCTGTGAAGGCACACACACACACACTCCCCTGTGAAGGCACACACACACACACACACTCCTCTGTGAAGGCACACACACACACACACACACACACACACACACACTCCTCTGTGAAGGCACACACACACACTCCTCTATGAAGGCACACACACTCCTCTGTGAAGACACACACTCACTCCCTTGTGAAGGCACACACACACACACTCCCCTGTGAAGGCACACACACACACTCCCCTGTGAAGGCACACACACACACACTCCCCTGTGAAGGCACACACACACACACACACACACACACACACACACACTCCTCTGTGAAGGCACACACACACACTCCTCTGTGAAGGCACACACACACACTCTTCTGTGAAGGCACACACACACACTCTTCTGTGAAGGCACACACACACACTCCTCTGTGAAGGCACACACACACACTCTTCTGTGAAGGCACACACACACACTCTTCTGTGAAGGCACACACACACACACACACACACACACACTCCTCTGTGAAGACACACACTCACTCCCTTGTGAAGGCACACACACACACTCCCCTGTGAAGGCACACACACACACACACACACACACACACACATACTCCCCTGTGAAGGCACACACACACACTCTTCTGTGAAGGCACACACACACACACACACACACACACACACACTCTTCTGTGAAGGCACACACACACACACACACACACACACACACTCCCCTGTGAAGGCACACACACACACACACACACACACACTCCCCTGTGAAGGCACACACACACACACACACACACACACACACACACACACACACACACTCCCCTGTGACAGGAGGCCCCTGAGGCTCCGTGGTTGAGGCCTGGTCATCAGCTGTCAAGGACAGGGTCAGACACTATTTTGGTCTCTGCTTTTTGTCTTTATTACATTTTTGAAGACTGTCAACCTCACCAGTCTTGACTTTATAGTCTCTGTTTTGTGGGCAGGAACCCTCTGAAGGGCTTCGCTTGGGCTAACTACTGCAGGGTGGTGGCTCACACAACAGGGACATGTCTCCCTCTCCTAGAGGCCAGAATCCCAGATCGCAGTGTTAGCAAGACCAGTGTATTCTGAGGCTGCTTTGTTCAGCTTGCAGATGGTGTCTTCTTCCTGGGTCCTCACATGGTCATTTCTCCTCAAGTGCCCGTGTCCTTGTCTCTTCTAGTAGGATAGCAGTCATATGGATTTGCCTATCCTAATGACCTCATTTTAGGGGTGTTAGTTTTCTAAAGGCTCGCTCTCCAAATGAGGTTACACTCTGAGGTACTGAACATTAATTAGAGTGTCAGTAGACACGCTGGTATGCCAAAGAGGGCTTGTTATAAAGACACCAACGATCACTGTCACTCTCACATTTGGTGATGTCATAAGGGCCTATTTCTCAGCAAAACTGGGTGGGCTGTAAAGAAAATGGCCTATGTATGAACTTGATATGGGCCCAGTATGACACACTTGAGGTGTTAAAAAGGTCATATGTTGATAGACTGATGGAATAGCCGGAAGAAGCTATGTTAGTGGTTGTATTTTTTATAGTCTGTATACACATACATAATGCATGGCATATATATTAGCATACATAGGTATTACAGTACATATATGTATCTAGAGAGTCATATACATTGACAATAGCATATGTATTTTGTATTTATATATATATATACACACAGTATGTATGTATGTGGTATATCTTTAGTTATGTGGTGGCTGTAGCATGTATTATATCTTTTATATATATACCTATATGAGCATATAGTATACATATGTATACAGTCCATTTGTGGTAGCATCTATAGTGATTTTGGTACAGTCCTTGGGCTGCTGGGATGTCTTCCTTTCTGATCATAACTCATTATTAAGGTCTCGACATGGTTTTGCCTCATTTCCAACTCCATGCACTGCAGCTTCCTCAGAGCTTTTAAGCCACCAAGTATACCTCATTTTGCAGTAATGACAGCCTCCAGGAAGAGCACAGATTGGATTAGCACACAGCACTGTTATTTCAGCACCCTGGGGAGTCACAGCTGTGATCCACAGCTGTGAAAAGCTGCTTCAGCCCCACTTACTTTCTTTAAATCAGCAGTGACCTAAACAAATGAACCCCAATGCTCAGGAAATGCAGCTGGAGTCGGCACTCTGAAAACTGAAGGCGCACAGGACAGAATGAAAATGTTATGACTGCCAGCAGCTGAAGCTGCAAGGCAGAATTTATTGATTTGTCAGTGTAGCCTTCCAGAGCTCAAATTCCTCACAGAAACTGCCAAATCATTTTGATGGAAATTCGATGGCTATCCTAATCTCCCTAACTTTCTCATACAATTGAAGTTTGTGCATCTGTTTCTCGTGTAACATTTTCAAGTCAGACCAGCTCAAGGCAATGCGTTTTGGGAGCTCCTGACAGGAGTGAGGTGCAATGTAGAATTCCCAAGGAATTAATAGAATAGCAAAGAAGTCATATGCTTCCAGCAGCCTGGGAAAGGCATTGAGAAAACTGGAAGTATGGGGTAAGCAGATGGAAAGGAGACATTAATTCTGATCTGAGTATGGGGAGCCATCAGTGAGACATCATTTCCTCTTGGAGAGAATATGGGACCCGGGTCTTCTCTGATTTTATTGCTCTTTTGCTGGGTTACACAGGGAGAGAGAGGGAAATGCATCCAAAGGAAGAATGCTGCTCTTGTACTTGAGAGCAATGGTAATGCTAGTGAGGAGAAGAAGAGCTCATGAGGCAAAGGTCCGCACAGATGGAAAAGGAAAAGAAGCTGAGATGAAACACAGCGGGATTTCTATCTTCTCAGAGAATTAGGACCCACCTATGCAGAGCACAAACCAGGGCGGAGTCCAGTGCCGTCAAACAAGCCCTACTAGATATAGATAGGTGGTCCTTACAGTAACACACTGGCCACATGGTGATTGGTGAAGACGAACAGATTTCACTTCAGATATGAACACTTTAATTTTGCTAAAGGGCAATTTGACAATTTTTGACTGTTATTAATTTTTCCACTTTGTGCTTTATGGAATATTTAAAATAGTTTAGAGTTTACTGTTTATTTATGCATTACTAATCTACTTTCACTGATTGTGACTCTTATTTGTTGGATGATGTTTTAATGAGCTCTTAAAATATTGCATTTATATTAGAACTCACTAAAAATAGTTAAAAATAAATGTATGCCATCTCTTGCATAGCTTTTTTGTATCATAAAACTTTTGATCGTATGTGAAGCCTCCTCTACTTCTTATATTGTTACTATGTCCAATTTTAAAAAAGACTTATTTTTTGTTTGTGTTTGTGTGAGTGTATGTCACATGTATGCAGCTGCCTGAGGAGGCCAGAATGGGGTGTTGGATCCCCTGGAGCTGGAATTACAGGCCTGTGAGTAGCCTCATATGGGTGCTAGGGAAATAACTGTGATTCTGTGTTCTCTACTACTGAACCATCTCTCTAGCTGCAACTATGTTCAATTGTTAATTTGCTGGAACTTCCAGTGCCTCAAATGGAGGATCCTGGGGAAGTCAAGATGGTTGGCACTTTAGGTGGCAATTGTCAGAAGAGCCAGTGTCCCACATACATTGTGTCCTAGTCTTCCTTAGCATGGATCATATTTACCAGCCTCTCTGGTGTCTCAGTAGGGTCAACTGATAATCTCATCGATGGCTATAATATGCTTCCTTCCTCTCTATGACTTGCAAGTTAAACCCAAAGCAGCCTTGGAAATGCTGAAACTTCTGGTTACTTGAGCCTTTGAATGACTGCACATGGCAGATGTGATGCTTAATGTTCACCATCAACTTAATTGGGTTTAAAATCACCAGGAGAATCACCTCTGGGAATGTCTGCTAGGGCACTTCCAGAGAGATTTAACTGAGAAGGGAAGACCCATCCTAAACACGAGTAGCACTACCCTATCACCAACCCAGCACCCAGACCTGGTGAGGAGCCTGGGAAAAGCTGGGTGAGCATTGGCATGCATCCATTTCTGCTTCCTGTCCTGTTCCTCTGAGATTGGGGAGATAAGCAAGCAACACACTCCTGCTGGAGCTGCCTCCTACCAGGCCATCTCTGCAATGATGGACTGTAGTTCCTCAAACTGTGAGCTCAAATTAACCTAATGTCCACTAAATTGTTTCTTGTCAGGTATTTAATAACACAGCCCAGATTGTCCCTATCTCCAATCCACCCTGTCACCATTGCTATGGAGCTTTATATAAGCAAGGAACAAACTTCGAATGGATTAAACCAGTGAGATGTCACAATCTGAGATGAGCATCAGTTATCATCATAATCAACATGTCCATCCAACCTCGAAAGCCATACTCTTACCTAGTCTTACATTCTCATTACCATCAAAAGGCTGAGGGGTCCTAATACAAATACTGTTTCACCATCCCATGATTTTATAGTCACCCTTTGATACTACATTTGCAGTTGCATTTGAAGCTCTGTGAAAAGATCAAGAATTCCCAAATAGAAGTAATCTCAGTCTGGACCATGGCCAGGAATTCTCAGAAAATAATAGCCACCATGTCCATGGAAGCCTCTGGATTCCAAATTTGTATTTCTTTGGGTCCAGAAGAAGGCACCAGATCTCATTACAGGTGGTTGTGAGCCACCATGTGGTTGCTGGGAATTGAACTCAGGACCCCTGGAAGAACAGCTAGTGCTCTTAACCTCTGAGCCATCTCTCCAGCCCTTGTATTTCTTTGGGAAGGTAAGCTGGCAATGCTGTAAACCTGAAGGACTTCTGCAGTCACCTCATTAGCTAGAATTGCACTTAGACTTTTAAAACCAGGGGTGATGCTAGTGGTAAGATATACACTTATCTGTGGATATATGAATAAGTGTTAAGAATGCATCAAGAATTATGCTGGTTTAAGAAAGTGACAGGAGTAGGTTCTCCTCTAAGATCCATGATTTCACTAGCTGTGTGTAGTTGACGAGGCTTACAGTACCAGGCATGAGTTCCCTCCTGCTAAGTGGGCCTCAACTCTAGTTAGATGCCAAGATATAAGTGTCACTTTTGCACTTTTAGGGATATCTTGCCATGTTGGTCATGGTTCATAGGTGTTACAGCTTAGAAGTACTACTGTTTTCCTCCCTTAGAAGTTTGTATAGCTATACCCATGAAATCTTAACAACACTGCCTACAGAAGACCCAAACAATTCCAACAACAGTTTATGTCTTAGGATTTCTATTGCTGTGTAGGGACACCATGACCATGGCAACCCTTAGAAGGAAAACATTTAATTGGGGGATATCTTGCATTTCAGAGGTTTGGTTCATTATCTTCATGGTGGCATGTAGGCAAACATGGTGTTGGAGAAGGAGCTGAGAGTTCTACATCTTGATCTGTAGGCAGCAGAAGCAAATGTGTGTCACAGAGAACACAGCTTGAGCAAAGGAGACCTCAAATCCTACCCCCACAGTTAACACACTTTCTCCAAGAAGGCTACACCTACTTCAACAAAGTCATACCTCCTAATAGTGCTATTCTCTATAGGGCTGTTTTCTTTCAAGCTGCCACATTCCACTCCCTGGCCTCTATAAGCTTGTAGCCCTATCATAATGCAAAAGTGCATTCAGTCTTCAAAAGTCCCCATAGTCTATAACAATCTCAAACTTACTTAAAAGTCTAAACTTCAAAGTCTCTTCTGAGATTCATGCAATCTCTCTCCTTTTTTTTTTTTTTTAACTCACTTGATTTATTCACATTTTGGATAAAATCCCAATTAGGCCACCACAAGGGCCCTGCCCCTCACGCTCCCAGGAGGTGGAAAGTTGCAGAACCTTGGCCGGGCGCAATCTCTTAATTGTATCCCCTGTAAAATCAAAATCATAAAACAGATCACATACTTCCAATATAATGGCACAATATATACTGTTCCAAAACATAGAGAAGGGAACATAGTGAGGAAATACTAGACCAAAGCAAGAACAAAAAAACAGCTGGGCAAAGTCCAAACTCTGCATCTCTGTGTCTGATGTCAAAATGTTCCTCCGGTCTCCAACTCCTTTCAGCTTTGTTGACTGCAACACACTTTTTTCTCTTGGGCTGGTTCCACCTCCTGTTAGCAGCTCTCCTCAGCAGGTATCCACAACTCTGGCATCTCTAACATCTTGGAGTCTCCAAGGCAATCCAGGCTTCACCTTCATAGCTTTATGCAATTGCCTCTCTAAGTCTCCATTCAGGGACAGCCATGACACATGCCTGGTCTCAGTGGCTTTTCTTTGTCATGGAGAAGATTCCATAACCCCTTCTTCTATCCTTGATTCTAAAGCCAGAACCATGCCAAGTTCTGCTGCTTGCTGGGGCTGGAACATGGCCCCCTCATTCAATTATATCTTCACAAGCTTTCTGTTTTTGATGCTTTTCTTCACTGTCCTGAAACTGGATCTGTAAACCAGACCTACCTCAAACTCAGAGATCTGCCTGCCTCTGTCTCTAGAGGGAGTAAAGGGCATACACCACCTCACCTGATGCTAAGCTTTTCTTTAATTCCTTTTTACAAGTTGGAAACTTAGCTGGAGCTCACCACTCTCTTTATTTCATTTCTTAATCTGTTTATCTCCTTGAATACAGAACTTACTCCATTCCACTTCCTGGGGCTTCTTTTCTCCTCAAATTGTACATTTTGTATTTTTACTTTCTCAGATGGCTCCTTTTCATTATAAATCTTCATGAGAGTTACCACTAATAACCATACGACAGAATCTATACTAGGCTGTTTTGAGATTTCCTCTGCCAGTGAAATTAACCCAAAACTCTTCACTTTAGTCTCAGGCAGACTCTTCAGACAAGGGCAAAAGGTAGGCACTTTCTTCACCAAATATCACAAGAATGATCTCTAGGCAACATACTAAAATTCTTCCCCTCTGAAACCTCTTGAGCCAGGCCCCCACAGTGCAAATCACCCTTAGCAAGAGCCCATAAAAGTCTAGACCTCAATTTATTAAGGGTGCAATGGGAATACAGACTCACTAATACAAAGCAAAGTAGATGTGCTGTTGATCAGCTGCTGATCCAGCTTCTGTTCTCCTCAAGGCCAATGGGAACCAACTGCAAGTCACTCTCTACAACCTGACCCAGTCTCGACCACCCAAGAGAGTAATCCAACAATAGTAAATTAAAACAATAACAGGAACCAATAAACTCGGCTCACTGGTTACTCCCAATCTTAATGGTCTCAATTCTCAATTCTCAAAAACAAAAACAAAAACAAAAAAACCCAAACAAACAAAACATAAAACAAAAAAAACACAGATTAAAAGATTGGATTTGAAAACAAGATCCATTCTTCTGCTGAATCTAAGAAATACACTTTACACCAAGGATAGACATCAGGTCAGGGTAAAAAAATGGAAAACTATATTCCAAGCAAATGGACTGAAGAAGTCATTTCAATATGTGACAAAATAGACCTCAAACCAAAACTAATCAGATGAATTAGACAGGAAAGAACTCTACATATTCACCAAAGGAAAAATCCACCAAGAGAACATTGCAATGTTAAACATTTATGCACCAAACTTTGGGCACCCAAGTTCATAAAAGAAACACTACTACAGCTTAAATAATATATTGAATTTCACACACTGATAGTGAGAAACTTCAATACCTCATTCTCACCAATAGAAAGGCTACCTAGATGCAAACAAAACAGAGATACTCTGAAGTTATATAACTGTGGGGGCCCACAAAGGCTCCCTAGTAGATCTTACTCAAGGTCATAGAATCTGGGCTTGCTTTACCTAGCAGGGCTGCATAAAGGGATGATTTGGCCATGGGCATAGTTACCAGGTGTTTTGAAGGGTCTACGCTTGACTATACAATGTGCTTTGATCTTGAAAGGGAGAGGTCTTTTGTCTTATCCCTTGGCATTGTATAAAAAGTCCTTTGAAATAAACCTCGAGGCGACTGGGTATTGACCCAGGGCCCTCCCAAAGCTATCCTCTGTCTCTGTCTTTCTTATTGCCTCCTTCTTTCTTTCTAATACTTCCTCATTCCTCTCTCCTCCCCCCAAAAACCATTCAACAGGTCAGAGCTGGATTCCGACAGATTCCCACAAATAACATCATAAATCAAATTGATGTAGCAGATATTTACAGAACATTCCACCCTAATGCAAAAGAATATACTTTATTCTCAGCACCTCATGGAGCTTTCTTCAAAACTGACCACATGCTTAGACACAAAGCAAGTCTTAGCAGATAAAAGAAAATTAAAACAACACCCTGCATCCTATCTGACTACCATGGATTAAAGCTGGATATCAACAACAACAAGAAGTATATGAACTCATGGAAACTGAACAACTCACTATTGAGTGGAAATGGATCAAGGCAGAATTAAGAAGAAAATTAAAAATGTTTTAGAACTGAATGAAAATGAAAACACTACATACCCAAGCTATGGAACAGAGTGAAAGCAGTTATAAGAGGCAAGTTCATAGCACTAAATGTCTACATTAAACAAAAGTTGGAGAAATCTCACATTAGTAATTTAACAGCACACCTGAAAGACCTAGAATAACAAGAAAAAGAACACCCAAAAAGAATAGATGGCAAGAAAAAAAAATCAAACTCAGGGCTGGAAGCAGTAAAATAGAAACAACAACAGTAAAGATACAAAGAATCAATGAACCAAGAAGTAGACGTATCAGAGAGATTGACAAACCCTTAGCCAAATTAACTAAAAGAGGTGGAGTCTGGTTGAAGGAAGTAGGTCATTAGGCTGCGTCTTTCAAGGTTATATCTGGTCCCCCATCCCCTCCTTGCCCTCTGTTTCCTGTCAACCATGAGGCCATTAGCCTTCTCCAAATGTTCTCCCCACTGTGATATTCTGCCCAGATGCATCCTGGGGCCAGGCCACCATGGATTGAACCCTTTGAAACTATTAACCTGAACAGATCACTCTTCCCTGAAATTGTTCACACCAGGTGTTCGGTCAAGTGATTGGCAAAGCAACTAGTACAAGGGTTATGATGCCAATCTCCAGCACATTCTCAAATGAGTATCAGAGAAGCTAATCTGGGCTGCTGGTACATGGAGTTCAGCAGGGAAAGCATGGGGAACTGAGCTTGGATCTTCTTCCAGTTCCATTTTTGTCGCTGTGATAAAAATAGCCCAGCAGAAATAACTCAGGGGGGAACAGAGTTTATTTCGGCTTACAGTTCCTGGTTACAGTGTCAGGAGTTTACAGCAACTGGTCACATGGCATTCCCATTTAAGAGCAGAGAGACCTGAATGTGTACAAGCCTGCTTGCTTTGTTTTCTCATCTTTTGTATAGTTCAGGGCCCTCTGCCTGGGAATGGTGCGACGGCAGGGTCTTCCCTCATCACTTAACAATCAAGGCAATCCCCTGCAGACACACCCACAGTCAATCTGATCTAGACAAGTCCTCAGTTAAGAATCTTTCTGGGTAATGTCTAGGTATGTCAAATTGACAACTAAAACTCACCATTACATACCCCCAACACCCATGTTAAAAATTCGGGTGTGGTGGCAGGGGTCTCTACTCTTAGTTCTGAGGTCAGGGTGAGGCATAGATAGGCGCCAGTCCTTGGAACTCACTGGCTGGTCAGATTAGCCAACCAGTGAGCTCCAAGTTCAGATGGAGATACAATCTCCCAACGTTAAGTGGAGGGCTGGGGAGATGGCTCAACAGTTAGGAGCATGTGCCCATCTTGCAGAGGACCTGGATTCACTTCCCAGAACCCACATGGTCGCTCATAACCATCTGTAACTCCAGTTTCAGGGAAGCTGATGCCCTCTTATGGCCTCTGTGGGTAGCAGATATGCATATGGTACACATAGATACATGCAGGCACATATTCATACACATAAAAATATAAATACATCTAAAAAAGATGTAGGCTAGAACTATTTTTTTTTTAAAGTGGAGAGTAATCAAAGAAGACAAATCTAACCTCTGGCCCACATGCACACATATGTATATACATGTACACATTCAAAACATTTACCTACAATATACTCGCACACACACACACACACTCTACACACACACACACACACACACACACACACACACACACACACACACACACAAATTTAAAAATAGGGAGCCCAGTCTGCTACTTAGGGTCCTCTGCTGGCTCCCTGGGCTCCTTGCACACCAGACTCTTCATATGTGGACAAGTTCCTTCCCACATTGCTGTGACAAAGCCCCTGAGGGAAATAATGAAGGAAGGATCCACTTTGACTCATGGTTTCAGAAGGCTTTCAGCTCATCCTATGGGGAATCCATGGTAGAGTGGCTACCCACCTGGGTACAAGGTGGTGACAGTTTACGTGGTACCTGGATCAAGAAGCAAAGGAACAGGCCAGAACTTTTAGGACATACATAACTTTCAAAGGCCCACCCCTATCGACCTGCTTCCGCTTCCATTAGACAGATGCCACTTCCTAAAGGCTCTATTGCCTCTCCCAAGCTGGGTGCCCCTGGGAGACTTTCTGAATTAAACCATAGTAGCAGGGCTAAGGATATATCCTGAGCAAGGATGCTGAAGGGGACAAGGTTTGTACAGACCAGGCAGGCTCCATAGGACCAGTAGGCAAACAGGTGAAAGGGGTGAGGACCACCCAGGAGAGAGCTCACCAGCCAGGAAGGGAAGGCAGCAGCCTGCCATTAAAGGTCCTCACCAGAGGACTCCATTCCTTTGTTGTTGCAGGGATCACAGGGAAATGACAGTTCGTGCCAAGGGTTGGGGAGAAGGGGAGGTGGATTCGAGCCCTGACTACCGCCATGCTATGTCCTCCTTCGGCTCTTATCATCGAAACTTGCGATGTTGAAAGAGATAAACAGGGTTGCTTGCCGGGCGGTGGTGGCGCACGCCTTTAATCCCAGCACTCGGGAGGCAGAGGCAGGCGGATCTCTGTGAGTTCGAGGCCAGCCTGGGCTACCAAGTGAGCTCCAGGAAAGGCGCAAAGCTACACGGAGAAACCCTGTCTCGAAAAACAAAAAACAAAAACAAACAAACAAACAACAACAAAAAAAAACAGGGTTGCTTGACAATACAGAGTCACCAACGAGGGGCAGCCACGCTACAGATGGTGACAATGACCAATAAAACTGGGGGGCTGACTTCATCTTACCACCATGTAATCACCATTGGCCTTCTTGTCCTCCTCCTCCTCCTCGCCGCGACACCAGAGAAGTAGACCCATCGAAGGAGTGGGAATGGGAGCCGTATCCCCTGAATTTTCTGTGCAGCGGGCTTTGTGGTTACATCACCTCTTGCAGCTCTGTGTGGAGTTTGAGATCCTCTAAGGGTAAGACGATTTAACCCCCAGGGTCAGCAGAATCCCCAGAACAGTGCTTCACCTGTGACCAGTGTGCTGGGCTTGCCTTTGGAGAGCTCAACGCTAGTCAGGAAGTGCACAAGTGAAGAAAGACAGATAGGGGGCGCTCTAGGTCATTCCCAGGGGCCTCTCTGAACAGACAGTACAGGACTGCTGTTGCAGAGAATTAGACATGCATATGGGAATGTGGGGGCAGGGGGCACAAGACCGAGTTTGACGCCATACATCACGAGTTCAAGAAAATGATAGACACGAACATTTCTAGGGACAGAATTTAGTATGATAAGCAAGGTTTGGGCTGGGCTACCTAAAAAGAGTGAGTCGTTCTGACTTGGGCTGGTTTCTTGTAAGTTTCTCTGGGAAGCCTTATCTGAAATGAAAAAACAAAACCAGAACAGCCTGAAGGAGTGTTAACAGCTCTGGCTCTCGCCAGTGGTGCAGTTCTGAGATCCAGAGAATCTCACTCTAGGCCCAAATGGGTGTGGCTAGAAACTCAGTAGTCACCAAAATGTGAGACAGGGGTCAGTTAGGAAGTGATTCACTCTGCACTAGTTCTCTGCCTAACCAGGGAGATGATCATGGCCCCAGTTAGAGGTGGTTGCATCTCCCCCCCATCGGGCGTGTGCTCTGTTAGCTGCTGACTGTCATGGACTGCAGCCTAGGCTTGCTGGCCTTCACCCTTGCAGTGACCGCAGGCTGCTAATCAGACTGCGCGCGCGTCTGGTTCTCACTTCGCTCTGGCTTCTTCTACTGTGTAGCTCGCTCCTATCACAGCTATGGAACCACAGGTTGTCTTGGCCACCTTGCCTGTGACTCCACGTCTACGCAGGGGTCTGAGGAGGCTTTTTCTGGAAATAGGTGGGGACTTCTCAATGTCTGTTCTCGAAGACAATTTAGTTCGTTACAATTGGCTGCATTAGAAGCAAGGATACCCGAAAGGGAAGCGGGGTGCCTTGTCCATGTGCCCCAGGCTAACTCAAGCCAGCAGGCCTGTTGAGACAGACTTTGCTTCCCAGCATCCTGTGTCTCTTCGTTCAGGGTGGCTCTCACATCCAGCCGTAAATCCTCTCATCTTCCTCGGTGCTCCAGACTTCACTGTTTTAGCCCTAACTTTCCATTTATTCATTTATTTACAAATTTATTTTTGAGACTATAATTTAACTTCAACATTTCTCCCTTCCCTTTATTCCTTCCATATTCTCCCACATGCTTCTCCCCACTCTCCTTCAATTTCATGGGCTCTTTTTCCATTACTTGTCATTGTATACATATATGTATATTCCTGAATATAACCCATTGAGTCCATATGATGTTACTGTGTATATGTGTTCAGGGCTGACCATTCGGCACTGGACAACCAATTCGTGTGCTCTTCTCCGGGGAGGATGAGACCTCTTCCACTCCCAGCTTTACTCAGTTGTCTATAGTTCTTTACATAGGGTGAAGGGCCCATGGGATTTTCCCTGCCCAATCTGGCAGGTCCACATGTGTCATCCTTGTTCAGCTCATGTTTGGGCGGTCCTGTTGGTGAGACTTTACAAGTTTACCTTCTAATGCTACTGGAGACACAATCTCACAGTAAACTACCCAATCTTCTGGCTCTCACAACCTTTCTGTCCTCTTTCCCTCAATGTTCCCTGAGCCTGAGGTGAGGGAGTGTTTTGCAGATGTATCCATTGGGGCTGGGCTCCACAAGTCCGCAATTTGATCGGTTGTGGATTTCTGTAATGGTCTCTGTTGCGAAGAGCAGTTTCCTTGGAGGGAGAGTGGAGACTACACTTGTATTTGGGTATTGGACCAATGTTTAGATTGTTGTTAGTGATTATGCTGGTACAGTGAATTAGTGGTTGTAGATTCTCCTCCAATAGCCGTGGCTTCACTAGCACTGAGCCATTAGCTAGCTTTCCAATACCAGGTGTGCTTTCCCTCTTGTTGAGAGGGTCTTGAGTACAATTAGAGAGGTATGGGTTACATGCCACTACTGCACCCTTAGGCTATCATGCCATGCTGCTCCATTGATTGGTGTTCTAACCTTCTTTTCAACATCTGTTTTCACAACAGCAACTGTTTTCAGCCTAGAGTGTTTTTTGTTGTTATTGCTGGTTTTTTGTCTTGTTTTTAAACCGCAGGCCTTGCCTTGCCTTCCTAAGTGAGCTGGCTCCTCCTCACCTGCAGAGCCCCCGGAAATACTTCTTTAGTGGCTAACACCCTCACTCCCTACCCCAAGTTGAGATGGGTAATGGGTCTTTAGTATCTACTAGTCTGTCACTAACTCTAAGCCTTCAGGCACAGGAGGCCAGCATGCGCATGAGGAAGCAATTTAAAAATGGATGGGACTAAAGTTTAGTAGCTGAAATGGAATCATCTTATTAATAAATGATTGGAAAAGTGTTAAATGGATGGAAAAGTCTCTAGGGGACCTGCTACTCAGCAGAAAAGTTGATTTTTGCAAAACATAATGTTATATTAGAAAAACATTCTGCTCCATGTGTCTCTCTCCACCTCTTTATTTATTTAACTTAATTTAAAAATTTGCTTATTGGTGTCCCCAGGAATCCACAAAGATACCTCCACTGTAGACTACTGGCAATGGTCGAGAGAGTGTCTGAGCTGACCTGCTCTGGTGATCGGATGGCCGAACACCCTGACTGTCATGATAGAACTCTCATCCAGTGTGTGATGGAAGTGGATGCAGAGATCCATGGCCGAGCCCCAGGTGGAGCTCCGGGAGCCCAATCGGGGAGAGAGAGAGAGAGAGAGAGAGAGAGAGAGAGAGAGAGAGAGAGAGAGAGAGAGAGAGAGAGAGGAGGGATTGTATGAGCAAGAGATATTGAGACCATGATTGGAAAAAGCACAGGGACAAATAGCCAAACTAGTGGAAACACATGAATTGTGAACCAATGGATGAGGAGCCCCCATGGAACTGGACCAGGTCCTCTGGATAAGTGAGGCAGTTGATTAGCTTGAACTGTTTGGGAGGCCCCCAGGCAGTGGAGCCTGGACCTGTCCTTGGTGCATGGACTGGCTTTTTGGAGCCTGGGGCCTATGCTGGGACACTTTTTGCTCAGCCTTGGTGTAGGGAGGAGGGGACTGAACCTGCCTCAGCTGAGTCTACCAGGCTGGGCTGACTCCCCAGGGGAGACCTTGCCTTGGAGGAGGTGGGAATGGGGGGTGGATTGGGGAGGAGGGCTGAGGGGTGGGAGGAGGGAGGATGGGGGAATCCGTGGCTGATATGTGAAATTAAGTTAATTATAAAATAAAAATCTTTTAAAAAAATTTGCTTGTTGGCACTGGGTAATGGACCCAGGGCCTTATACACGATAAGTAATTGCTCTTTAGCTAAGCTGTGCCCCAGACACTTGCCTGTATTTCACAAGTTGGAGCTCCTCAACAAAATTACATGTCTCAATAAAACAAAAAGATGCTGAAAACAGCTCACTGTAAAATCAAGAGCTGTGAAATGCCAGGAAATTTTGGGGATCTTAGCGATATGTGTCCCCCAGTGACAGCCTCTTGCCTCTGAGCCATTGCTCTTGCCCTGGGCTTGATCTCCATGGCCTCTTGACCATAGAGCAGCACTAATAGGTCTTGTCCTGTCCCAGGATCCCATCTCATGCCTGACGTGGGTGTGGGGTGGGCACGCAGTGGTGGAGAACCTGTACCTATGGAGATACAGGCTCTAAAAGCAGATTCTGTAGGAGCCTCGGGCTCCCCCTCCCTTGGCACTGATGCCACTTCTGAGGCTGAGCAGCTGTGCAGAGAATCGGTTCCTCTGCAGAGCAGAATCTTTTAAGGAGACTAATTGTTTTTATAATAGGACTTTCAAGGGAAGGAGGGGAATGCCTTCTCATGAAAGCAAATGGATTCAGTCTGTGCTGAGAAAGTACATCTCTTGCCCAGCAGGTACCAGACCCAGATGGTCCTTTCACTTCCCCAACTGGGCATTTAAGGAGGAAGGAAGGGCCCTGGGTCTCTTCCCTCACAGGGGAGTGCAGAGTCTCCTTTGCCCCGAGATTCATTTGGAGGGAGACAGCTATTTTAAAGAAAATGTAAAACATTCAAAGTTTAGATGGAACTTAACTCAAGGTGTATTTTTATTAAGGTGACTTTCACAGGTGTTCCTAGAACCAAGGCTGTTGCCCACATGGTGCTCTTCCAGCCACAAAGAGAGGTTTTCACACCGGTTAGGACTAAGCTTGGCTGGAACAGACATCTGACCACAGTAGCACAGGCAGAGAGAGAAATCGTTCTCCTTCAACAAAAGTGTGGCTTGTGCAGTCCAGGGCCTCCCCAGGTCCCCCTGGCTTCTGGCTCCTCCTTTGTTAGCATAGACTGCCTCTGCCCCAGGTGGTGGGAGAACCGCACCCTGAAGGTGCTGGCCAGAAAAATGACAACAGGCAAAACACGACAGTGCAGGGCCGTGATCCAGCAGCCACCCATCCAGCAGACAGACTGCAAACGTATCGGCACACAGAAACCAGCACATGGATGACACTGTTCGCTTTCTCCACTGTTGCCAAAACTCTGAAGCACCCAGGTATCCTTCAGCAGGTGAAAGAGAAACTGGCTGTGGTGCACATGTGGAAGCTGGGGCGGGGTGGGCTGGCAGAGGATCACATCGAGTTCAAAGCCTGCCTGGTCTGCATGCCAGGGCTACATAGCAAGACTGTTTCCAGAAACCGAAAGGGAAGGGGGCTGGAGATGTGGCTCAGCTGGCACCGTGCTTACCTAGCGTCTATGAAGCCCTGGGTTCAGATCTCAGCACCACATAAACAAGGTGAGGTGGTGCAAACCTATGACTGTATCGCTCAGGAGGTGGAGACAGGAGTTCAAGATCACCCTCAGTTGTACAGCAAGTGGGAGGCTATCCTGGGCTACATGAGACTCTCTCTCAACCTCCCCCTATCCTACCCTGCCAAACAACAACAGCAGCATGTCCCAGTAGAAGAAGGGCATCAACAGTGGTACACCCAGACGATAGACCATTATTCAGCACCGAAAAGAGGTGGGAAGAGAGGGAGGAAACGTAAAAGCGTAGCGCAGAGCGAGTGAACCTGATCTGAAGGCACATTGTTGGAGCCCAGCCATCTGTCATGCAGGGAGAGAGAGACTGGGAAGAGAGAAAGGAGCCGTGGCTGTGAGTGCTGGAGCAGAGAGGGATATGGGGACCACAGAAGGATTTATCGCAGTCACCAGTCTGAGTACCACCACAGTGATGGACTCACCTAGTCATCACAGCTAGTGCGAACCACAGAACCTACTGACTGGGCCGACTCCTCTTGCATGCTGTGGACTGTGGGCAAGCATAATGCCACAGTGTAGACTCTCGGATGATAGCAAATGCATCGATCTGATGGGGGTGGGGTGCCAGCAACAGGGGTCACCTGTGAGGAGATATCCGTGAATGTCTGAGGGAGGAAAAATGTAGATTTTTCAGTATTCTCAAAGTTTTACTTTGAATCTAAAATTGCCTTTTAAAAAAATTTGTAGTATATGGGTATCTGTGGCTGTGTGTATGTGTGTGTGTGTCTGTGACTATGTGTGTCTGTGGTGTGACTCTGTGTATATGGAGTGTGTATGTCTATGGGATGTGTGTGTGACTCATGTGTGTGTGTGTGTGTGTGTGTGTGTGTGGTGTGTGTGTGATGATGTGTGTCTGTGGTATGACTCTATGTCTATGGGATATGTGTGTGAATGTGGTGTGTGGTGTGTGTGAATGTGGTGTGTGTGTGTTTCTATGTGTGTGTGTGTCTGTGGTGTGACTCTGTGTATATGGGGTGTATATGTCTATGGGATGTCTGTGTGTGACTGTGTGTGTGTCTGTGGTGTGACTCTGTGTATATGATGTGTGTGTGTGTGTGTGTGTGTGTGTGTGTGTATGAGACTGTGGTGTATGTGTGTTACATACACACGTGCAAACATACACAGAGGAGGATGCTAAGTGTCTTCTCTTCCTCTCTGTCTTATTCCTCAGAAGAGAGACCTCTTTCTGAACTTGAACCTTGCTATTTTAGCTAGACCAACTTGACAGTGAGTTCCTAAAGCTCACTTGTCTCTGCTCTATCAAAGCTGTGGTTACAGGCAGAGGCAGCCATACCCCACTCTTCACATGGTTGCTATAGGTTTGAATTCAGGTCCTCATACCCACTGAGATAGATCTTCAGCCCCTAAAATCAGGTTGATTGAAGTATTAACAAAACAATAACTTCCCTAGAAATACCTCCCAGTAAACTTTTTAAATCGGGTCACCTGACCACCACCCGAGGTTACTTCAAACCCGGTTAGTTCTTCTGCACCAAGTTCGAAACACCTTTAACCTGGAGGGGAAGCTGGTGACCTGGAGTGTCTGGGGCAGATTCCCTACCTGACCAACCCTTGTGCCACTCGCTGACCTCCCAGATCAGCCAGCTGGTAAGTTACGCCTTTCATTTAAAGGGTGTTTTCTGTGCGAGCACATGGTGGGTGCATCCGAGCAGCATGGCTGCCGCTCACTCTCAGGGTGAGTTCTCTTACCACTCATTCCCACAGGTCACTTTGCTTCCAGGTCTAATATTTCAAGACTGGGTTCCTTGAGCTGTGTGGCTCTTGGCGACTGCCCGGTCATGAGAGGCCGGTCCATGTTTAGCATCACATATCTTAAGCATGCGTGAGACATCACTCATGCCGTTCTGTAGCGGACACTTTGTATGACTGTGGCTGCCAGGCCCTTGGCAATCTTCTCCCTTCTGCCTGACTTGCTTCTCAGTGGAGAAGGCAGAGTACATGCCCTGGGCCACTAGAAGCCAGCACATAATCATGAGAAAAGGTTCCAGGAAGGAGACACTTCTATTTCACAGCAAGTGGTAGAAGTTAACATCTGCAGAACATATTTTAGAAAAGGCGATGGTCTGGCCTTGGCTATGAGACTGCCACTCAGTGACAATAGCAGAGGGATGGCTCCCAGATGTGTAGCCCCCCCAAACCCAATCCATTGGCTCCCAGAAAATTGATACATTAATTTACTTCTTTCCTAAAACCTTGCTGTTTAAACACAGTGTGCCTGAGTAGGCTGTTTGTAATCCATAACTCTGCCTGGGACAATCTTAGGACACTGTCCAGAATGCAGGTCCCTTTGCCCATCTGTCCAGTCCATGTATACACATCTCCTTGGTCGTAATACTCTGTGCTTTCGTTCCCCATTTCATGGCTTTCTTTGCCTTTACTGATCTCGAAAGAAACACCACTCCCTGAGGAATGTTCTCGTTTCTTTCTGTTTCAGTAATAAAACAGCACGACCAAAAGCTCCCTGGGGAGGAAAGGGTTGACTTCATCTCACAGCTACAGTCCATCATGAAGCCAAGGCAGGAGCCTGAAGGGAAGGGCTGAAGCGAAGAATGTGGAAGAACACTGCTTACTGGCTTTCACCCCACAGCTTGCACAGCCTGCCTTCTGATACTACGAAGGACTACTTGCCTGGAGTGGCACCACCCGCAGAAAGCTGGGCTCTCCCATATCAATCTCTAGTCAGGAAAATGCTACACAGACTCGCCTACAGGCCAATCCGATGGAGTCATTTTCTTGGCTGGGGTTTCCTCTTCCCAGATGACTCTGTCAAGTTAAGAGAAAAAAACCAACCAGCACAGTGATTAAGTTCCCTCATCTCTGTGCCCTCTACTATCTGGCAGATGTGGAACCCTGGCTTATTTCTGTCCTATGCAAGGGACAGGTCATTCATCCCTGCCACACACATGCTGGGCCAGTTTTAGGGGAGGCTGACGTATCCCTCCAGGTCCTGTGAGTTCCCTTTATGGCTTCCTTCAATGATAGATGACATTGCAGAAGTTGAAGACAAATAAGTCCTTTCCTCCCTGCCCAACTGGCTTTTTTGGCCATGTTTCATCGCAGCAATAGAAACCCTAACTAAAAGACAAGTTGGTACCAGGAGTAGGGTATTGCTGTCATAGACCGGACTATGTTGTTTGGGGGAGGATTGTGGAAGGGCGTTGGAACTTTGGGCTAGAAAAGCCCTTGAGTGTTGAGAGCTCAGTGGGCTGTTCTGTGGGAGCTTGGAAGATAAGAATGTGGAGAACAATGCAGACAGTGTGGGCCTGGCTTGTGAAGTTTCAGAGGGAAGCAAAGATTCTTTCAGGCCATTCGTGTGAAGAGTCTGTGGTGTCTGGTCAGCTAGACCTGAAGAACGGGCTGTGATTAACAAGAGACCAGCACCATGGAAAGTGAAACCGTCGTTTTGCTGGGACAATGGATGCTGGTCAGCTGGGGCTAAGAAATTAGTAGTGATTAACAAGCATCCTTAAGGTGAAATATTTTGGTGAGGGAGACCAGCTCCTTCTTTTTCACCCAGGGTACTCTTGAGCAAGGAGAAATGAGGAATATATAGATAGATGTATAGAGGAGAGAGACAGATAGAAACACCGGACAGCCTCGGGAGGGCCTGGGTCCAAACCCACCAGCCCCTTCTGTCTCTACTAAAGGGCTTTTAAAGGGATGCCAAGGGGTGGAGCAAAAGATCTCCCCACAGCCAAGAGCAGACCATCCCGGACACTTGGTGACCATGCACATGGTCCAGCCATCCCCTAATGCAGCCCTGCTGTGTAAAGCAAGCTCAGATCTCACTAGGAAACCTTTGTGGGCTCCCACATTTTTGGGAAGTGTTTCCTCAGACTCATCACACAGAAGCTGTGTTCCAGAGGTGGCCAAGGTTGTCCCTTGCACTGGTAGCTGAACTTGGTAGTGTAAGAGTCACCCAGATAGTATTGGTTTTGAAGACATGAAGGGGTCGCGGGAAGTGGCTGAGGCCATTAGGGAAGATGCAACCTCAGCAGCAGTTGAAGGCTAGGACTGAAGGAATCATGGAGAAAAGAGCTGAGGCTTGGAACCATGAAGAAAGCCTGAGAAGGAATTGGTGAAAACGCAGCCCAGTTGCAGGAGAAGACCCCAGCATTTCGGAGATCCCAGTACCATGGGATGACGCCAAGAACAGCAGCAGCTGTGGAGTGGAGTCTGTGGGAGCCTAGAAGACAAGCTGAGTGTGCTGCAGAGGGTGGAGCTGGGGAAGTGACCCAACCCCCTGGAGGAGCCCAGAAGATCCTGAGTGGATCCCAGACACTGGACATTGAGTTATTTACACTGTTGGAGTTCGGTTCTGCTTTGTTCAGATTGTGACTTTGCCCTGATTCTTCCCTCTTGAGGTATATATATACTTTTTTTTTATTTTAGAAAGTCCGTACTTGAGAGATTGAATTTTAAAAGAGATTTTAAGTTTTAAAAGAGACTTTGATTTGTTTGTAAAAAGACTGAATTTAAAGTGTTTGAATTTTTAAAAACTGTGGGACCTTTTAAGTTTGTGAAATGTTTTATATTTTATATGTTTTATGTTGTGATATCAGTATTAATGTGTCATCTTGTGAGAGAATAAGAAAGGAAAGGTTGTAAGTTAACAGTGATGTTTTTGTGTGTCACGTTAACAAGGGGGGTCAGTTTGTGCTGGCTAGTTTTATGTCAACTTGACACAAGCTAAAGTTATCTGAGAGAAAGGAACCTCAATTAAGGAAATATCTCCATAAAGTCAAGCTGTAGGCAAGCCTGTAGGGCATTTTCCTAATTAGTAATTGATGGGGAGTGCCCAGCCCATTGTGCAGTGCCATCCCTGGGCTGGTGGTCCTGGGTTCTATAAGAAAGTGGGCTGAGCAAGCCACGGAGAGCAAGCCAGTAAGCAGCACTCCTCCATGGCTTCTGCCTCCAGGTTCCTGCCTGTCTGAGTTCCTGTCCTGACTTCCTTCAGTGATGGACCACATGAGTAAGTATAAGCCAAATAAACTCTTTCCTCCCCAACTTGCTTTTTGGTCATGGTGTTTCACTGCAGCAATAGAAACCCTAACTAAGACAACCCTAACAGTTATCAAGAGGTCTGGGAAAGGAGGCATGAAAAATACTTAAAAATTGGCTGCAGGCATAGATGGAGAGAAGTAGGTGGATGCTAGGACCGTGAAGACTTGGCCCCAGGACCATGATGCACCTGGAGACCAAGAACACAGCTCCTAGTGACATGAGAGAGAGAATGCATGGCTCTCGAGCAATAGATCAGAGGTTAAAAGCACACCTTGTGTCCTTTAAACCAAACTCATTCTGACCAAAAGCCACTGTCCTGAGTGTCACTGTGACATTCCACTGGAGTCACAGTTGTGGGCCCTCTCCCCCAGTGAGGGCCTGGGAGCATTATGTATCAGGGGGACATGGGGTGGAGACTTGGCCACTTTGTGGCCTTACTGCTGACATGGTCACTGATCTAACAGGCAGGGACACCCTCGGGCAGATTCTGTACCATGAAGACACATACACGGTGCAGTGAAGCATTTGATGGCTTCAGTTGACAGCTGAGGAAACTGAGTCAGAGAAGGCTAAGGAACTGGTTATGGTTAAAGATTTGAGGATCCAGGTTTACCCACCAGTCTGTGATGTCTGTGTACCTAGGCTGGGAGGGGGAGGGGGAGCACAAAGCTCAAAGCCTAAAGAGAACACAGACAAAAGTCAGGCAGACTTGGTGATGCCAGCTGAAGAGTCCAAGGGTTAGGTTTCTCTTGTTTTACTATATATACTTTTATTATAGAAAATATGTCAAAATCAAAAAAGAAAATGAATAGAAAAAATATGACTCATGATTCCAGAAGCAATTTCTACTTTGATACACTGATTCTTTTTTCTTTTCATTTTTCTTTATTAAGAAAATTTCTACTCACTCTACATACCACCCACAGATCCCACCTCTTCCCTCCTCCCACCCCCAGCCCTCCCTCCCAAGCCACCCCACATCCCCACATCCCCCAAAATCAAGGTCTCCCATGGGGAGTCAGCAGAGCCCGGCACACTGAGCCTAGGCAGGTCTAAGCCCCTCCCCACTGCACCAAGGCTGTGCAAGGCATCACACCACAGTCACTGGGTTCCCAAAAGCCTGCCCATGCACTGGGGACGGATCCTGATCCCCCTGTCTGGGTGTCCCCCAAACAGTTTGACCCAAACAACCATCTTCCATATCCAGAGGGCCTAGTCCAGTAGTGATTCTTTACCTTGTGTCTTCCTCTGATTGCTTTTATACAATCAAGGGCATCTTAGACAGTGTATGTTACTTCCTCTTTATTTGTTTATTAATTTATTTTGAAAAAAACTCTCATGTAGCCCAAGATGGCCTCAAGCTTGCTATGTACCCAAGGCTGGCTTTGAACTCATGATCCTCCTACCTCCCCTTTTTAAGCACTAGGATTGCAAGCATGTACTACCACACCTGTATCACATATTCTTTTCTTTCTTTCTTTTATTTTCTTGAGACAGGGTTTCTCTGTGTAGCTCTGGCTGTCTTGGAACTCACTCTGTAGACCAGGCTGGCCTCAAACTCACAGAGATCCACCTGGCTCTGCCTCCTGAGTGCTGGGATTAAAGGCGTGCGCCACTACTGCTCAGCAACATATTGATTTTTTTTTAACCCTAAAATTTGAGCAGGCTTTCTCTTTTGTTGTTAACACCCTTTGAAGCATTATTTCTTGTGTTTGTGTCCATAATTTCCCTTTCTTTCCAAATGTGTGAGCCATAGAATATTCAGGTTTCTCCCCCTGCCCCCATGGCTTGATTATAAACTGTTCTGTGATGAATATACATAAACTTTAGCTCTGTTTAAAAAATTTCCGGGGATAGAGTCATGTAAACAGAATAATGGGGTATCCCAAAACCAGTGGCGATAATCAGTGCTAAAGCCACAGATACGCATAAATTGGGTGTTTTTTAAAACCTTGGCTAACTTTAAAGGTGGACGAAAGCTGTGTGTGACCTGGGAAAAGGGCTTTATTCCTGAGCATATTAATCTCGATGGCTGAGGTTTCTGGCCCAAATTCTGAAAGCTTGCCCCCAATGCAAGTACCTCTTTTGCTTCACCTGAGTTCTGACTGGATCCCCGTAACTCTGCAAATGAGGAAAGCAAGGCTGAGGGGTGATTTACCAGGGTCACACAGCCAGCTGGCGAGTCTCGGGGGGCTCCACAACTCTGCCAGCTTCGCTGTCTTAGTGCGTCACTCTTGGTGTTTGAAGTGAATGAGGAGATAAGGCCCTTGGCAGAACTGAGGACCAGGAGCAGGAGCAGAGAAGGGCTGAGGCAGTCCTTTGTGATACGTAGTTGTTTGTGGTGCTTGGCGGGGTGGATTTTGAGGCACAGGAAAATGTCATAACATGGGTGTGTGGCAAGCAGTTGAAAATCGAGGCGTAGCACCTACAGAAATGTGATGGAATGTGTGGGGGAGACTGGGCAGGCACACAGGACAGTACAAGAAGACTGAGACATACAGAATGGGACATCTCAGAGCACAGGCTGGGGTGGGTGCAGGACAGAATGTGACCAGTAGCGCTGCCTGGGATGGTCAGTGTGACCCAGCTGCGAGGGCCAGGGAGGGCTGCAAGGCCACTGTTTCTGGCAAGGGCAACACTGGGCAGAGGGACAATGCTGATGACAGGGCAGAGGCGTGAACGCTGAACCTCACCGGGAGGGCCAGTGGGTCCCCACAGGTCGGCAGGAACAGCTTGGATGATAACACAGACCCAGGAAGCCACTGAGCTTTATGACCAAGGAGACCTCCAGGGCCGGACAGGGGCGAGAAGGATGCTATTGGGTACAGGAGGCCCATTTCACAGGATGTGCAATGTAACCTTTGGAGAAGAAATAAGACAAGGAATCTGTGGCTCACACCGGTTCCCTCCGCTCTGCCAGCTTGAGTTTCGGCTTCCAGCACTGCCAAGGATGAAGGCGTTGCCTGTGGACCCATTTTACTCATTATCCTGGTTCCTTCATGCCTTTATGTCTCATTCAATAAGGAGGGACCTTGAAGGAATGGCCATCCCGGCCCTGGTTGAGTGGGGCCAGGTGAGCTTCTGAGAGCAGAACAATACAAGGTGACTTGGAGCCACTTGGGAAACGAGACAGGTTTAGATCATGGAAACCTGTAAGAGGCTGAATAGTAGAAGATGTGAGTGAGGACATAGCTCAGTGTTGTCTGGAGTTATGGGATGCAACAGAACATCTTACAGGAGGGCTGGGAGCAGATGAAGGTCATAGGCCAGAGGGTCAAAGGTTGCTACAGGGCAGCAGGCAATGGCACCTTGGGCCCCTATGGGCTAGGTAGGGAGATGGTCCAAGGGTGGCAAGCAGCTCCTATAGGCATGAAGGGTTGGAGAGGGCAAGGAGGAGATGATTGGGGAAGGGATGCTCAGAGGTAGGGGTTTGAGAAGGAACAGTACAGAATAATAGACTGTCCTCGGGTCTGGCTTCACTGGTGATGGCTTGAAGCAGACAGGGAAAAACGAAACAGAACTAGGGTTGAGGAAATGGTGGGCAGTGAGGTCATTATCACATCTGTGACTTCCTGTCTGGAGGAAGGTGAAGGGGATGCTAGAAGAGCTGGCTTAGACAAAACCTTTTTCCCCCCACCTCCTCACACTTGGGAACTATGGCCATTCTTTAGAAAAGAAATGCCACATTTCTGAAACCCTTGAATGTAAAACTGAGGGGCTTTGATACAAATTATATAATTAAAGCCTTGACATGACCCACTGAGGTCTCTATGTTGCAGGTGATGGACCACTTCTGCTCACAATGAGGGACAGCTCAGATATGGGAGGCAGGCTTTTCTGATGCTAAAACTCTAGACTCCATTTGTGAATTAAACAGAGGTGGTTAGTTATGTGAAATGTGCAGGAAGATGATTTGAAAATCTATGGTTAAATGGTAAATAGTAATGATAGTTGAATGAATGAATGAAACATGGAGACATGTGTTCCTCTGAACTTTCAGGTACCTCAGCACAGGCAGTGGTGGGGGATTTACAATGGCTGCCTCTCTTCTAGCTTAGAGAGACTAGCGAATGGGATCTGGCTTTGTAACTGCAGGGGATGGCTGAGGAAGCAGAGGGAACTGGACAGACGGGAACCCTCCCTCCGCCAACACAGGCTGAGACAGCGGTGCTTGGTAGGATGTTAGTCTTACCTCTGCCCTCCACGCAGTTGAAGGATGCCTGGAGAGGCACAGAGATGATGGGGTGCAGCTGAAGGATGTCTGGAGGGGTACAGAAATGGGGTGCAGCTGAAGGATGTCTGGAGAGGCACAGAGATGGGGTGCAGCTGAAGGATGTCTGGAGAGGCGCAGAGATGGGGTGCAGCTGAAGGATGTCTGGAGAGGCACAGAAATGATGGGGTGCAGCTGAAGGATGTCTGGAGGGGCACAGAAATGATGGGGTGCAGCTGAAGGATGTCTGGAGGGGCACAGAGGTGGGGTGCAGCTGAAGAATGTCTGGAGAGGCACAGAGATGGGGTGCAGCTGGAGGATGTCTGGAGAGGCACAGAAATGATGGGGTGCAGCTGAAGGATGTCTGGAGGGGCACAGAGATGGGGTGCAGCTGAAGGATGTCTGGAGAGGCGCAGAGGTGGGGTGCAGCTGAAGGATGTCTGGAGGGGCACAGAGATGGGGTGCAGCTGAAGGATGTCTGGAGAGGCACAGAGATGATGGGGTGCAGCTGAAGGATGTCTGGAGAGGCACAGAGATGGGGTGCAGCTGAAGGATGTCTGGAGAGGCGCAGAGGTGGGGTGCAGCTGAAGGATGTCTGGAGAGGCACAGAAATGATGGGGTGCAGCTGAAGGATGTCTGGAGGGGCACAGAGGTGGGGTGCAGCTGAAGAATGTCTGGAGAGGCACAGAGATGGGGTGCAGCTGAAGGATGTCTGGAGAGGCACAGAAATGATGGGGTGCAGCTGAAGGATGTCTGGAGGGGCACAGAAATGATGGGGTGCAGCTGAAGGATGTCTGGAGGGGCACAGAGGTGGGGTGCAGCTGAAGAATGTCTGGAGAGGCACAGAGATGGGGTGCAGCTGGAGGATGTCTGGAGAGGCACAGAAATGATGGGGTGCAGCTGAAGGATGTCTGGAGGGGCACAGAGATGGGGTGCAGCTGAAGGATGTCTGGAGAGGCGCAGAGGTGGGGTGCAGCTGAAGGATGTCTGGAGGGGCACAGAGATGGGGTGCAGCTGAAGGATGTCTGGAGAGGCACAGAGATGATGGGGTGCAGCTGAAGGATGTCTGGAGAGGCACAGAGATGGGGTGCAGCTGAAGGATGTCTGGAGAGGCGCAGAGGTGGGGTGCAGCTGAAGGATGTCTGGAGAGGCACAGAAATGATGGGGTGCAGCTGAAGGATGTCTGGAGGGGCACAGAGGTGGGGTGCAGCTGAAGAATGTCTGGAGAGGCACAGAGATGGGGTGCAGCTGGAGGATGTCTGGAGAGGCACAGAAATGATGGGGTGCAGCTGAAGGATGTCTGGAGGGGCACAGAGATGGGGTGCAGCTGAAGGATGTCTGGAGAGGCACAGAGATGGGGTGCAGCTGAAGTATGTCTGGAGAGGCACAGAGATGGGGTGCAGCTGAAGGATGTCTGGAGAGGCACAGAGATGATGGGGTGCAGCTGAAGGATGTCTGGAGAGGCGCAGAGGTGGGGTGCAGCTGAAGAATGTCTGGAGGGGCACAGAGATGGGGTGCCCCCTCTTCCAGTTGTTGTGACTTCCCCCCTCCAAGCCACTAACTGGGACTGAAGTAGTAACCCAGGTGAGAAGGTGACTTTAGGAATCTTTTCTAAAAAAAAGTCTTGGTTTTCTCTGAGCGTCTGCACCAAGGGGACAAATCACCACAAGTCTCCTCAGTCATATGTGCATGTGGATGTGTATACACAGATGTACGTATATGTGTATATATATATATATATATATATACATATATATATGTATGTGTATGTATATTTATAGTTCTATAAAGCTGCTTACCGTTTCCTTTTTGCTGGATTTTAGGACATTCAATTAGAGCAGTTACAATTTCCTTTATATTGCTAGGTATATTTGTACACTCCTTTTCTTTTTGGTCCTAACTTTCTATAATTTAGCTTGTCTCAGTGCTTTGCAGGAAAACAAAATAGAAAGTGAACCTCAAAATAATAAATGGAAAAGAAATGCCTTCTCCCTGCTCTGATAGAATTTTCTTGCTAGAAACAGGGACTGGTTTTGTTGTGTTTGGTAGCAGTGGCCGCCAGGCGGCACCAGAGTCCTCCTCCTTCAGGGAGGCCCTTTGGCCTATAAGTGTCTCCCTGCAGGGACCATTTCTGGCAAGCCACACATGCATGGGATGACTCCTATCCAGAAGCTCTGGGCTCAGGGCTGGAGACAGGCACATCTGACTTAAGTGGCCTTCAGGTTTCTGCCAGACACAAAACGTAGATGGTTATTGTGACAGATACTCCCAAAGGAATGGAATTGATCAGTGGGGGCTGGCCCAGGCCCCTGGAGGTGGAGCTTTGTCCCTGTGCTGGTTAGCATTTTGTCACCTGGGAACCTCAGTGAGGAAACGCCTCCATCAGACAGCCTGTGGGCAAGTCTGTGGGACATTTTCTTGATTGACTAATGGAGGAGGGCTCAGCCCACTGTGGGCCCGGGGTGGTAT
Organism: Peromyscus leucopus; assembly: GCF_004664715.2. NCBI lineage: Eukaryota > Metazoa > Chordata > Mammalia > Rodentia > Cricetidae > Peromyscus > Peromyscus leucopus. The sequence continues at coordinate 60,631,226 of NC_051070.1, forward strand.
AAGAAAGCAGGCTGAGCAAGCCGTGCGGAGAGCAAGTCAGTAAGCAGCACCCCTCCATGGCCTCTGCATCAGCTCCTGCCTCCAGGTTCCTGCTGTGAGTTCCTACTGTGACTGGCCTTCATGATGGGCTGGGACTGGGACGTGTAAGCCAAATGAAACCTTTCCTCCAAGTGGCTTTTGGTCATGGTGTTTATTGCAGCAGTATGCCAAGACAGTCCCAAATTGAGCATGCAGGGAGGGTGCCATGGGGCACAAGAGGGGCATTTTCACTGTCACCAAGTGTTGCTTAGATGCTTGTCTGGAAGGAATATACTGCTCCTGGTAGTGGCATGCCACCTCTACAAAAGAAAGCAAGTGACTGGGGCACTCACTAGAAAGATCTGAAGGTCTCCATGCTACTGCTCACGCTTGCCTGCATTCTTGACTAGGAGGGATTATGGCACTTAGAGACATTTGTAACTAGCTCTCTATGCCCCCAAACTAGAAGACGCCTTTGGCAAAAATTGGAATAATACACTCACGTATAATGTCTATATTATATGTTCCTGACCCTTCCTAAATCCATTTGTTGCAATAATTAATGGTGACAAAGTGTATTTCTCCTGAGAATTTTTTCCCCCCAACATTAGTTTTGCCTGTTACTCTCTCAAGCATTTCCAGGGTATCCAGGAGAGGTGGAACCCAGCACAGAGCAGACACACGAAGCAATGGGACCTGGGGTGGGGAAATGGGGTCCCCTGACATCCAGGCTTGGAGTTCACCCACAAGAATCGCTGTTGGTGCTGTTGTCGGGGTGTGCAATGGAGGAGCACTCCATAGTTGGCTTAAATTTTTATTATTTTTAGATTTATTTCTCTGTATGAGTATTTTGACTGTGTGTATGTATGTATACCACATGCGTACCTGGTATGAAGGCCAGGAGAGGGGTTCTGATACCCTGGATCTGGAGTCATGGGTGGTTGTGAGCTACTATGTGAGTGCTGGGAACCAAACCCAGCTCCTCTGAAAGAGGAAGAAATGCTCTTAACCACTGAGTCATGCCCCTCTTGTTTTGTTTTTTTGAGCTGGGATCAATCCCAATGCCCCACGTATACTAGGTGGATGGGTACCACTGAGCTGTGCCTACCACCCTCCATGGTTGATTTGATTTGCCCTATTTTTTTTTCTGTATTTCTGTGAGTCTGCTCAGGTGTCTGATAGCTGACAGAGTAGAAAATTCATTCCTTACAGAGAGAAGGGCTAGAAAAACAATTTCTCCTGGTTTTCCAGGGAGGAAGACACCAGCCATGTACTTAAGGCATTCTTGGCTAAAAGCAGACATCTGGTCTCCCCTGGGGCTCTCTAGATGGAGCAGTGGAATCCTCTGCTGTGATGGCCCTGCTTTTTGGGCCTCGACACTCAAGGAACACTAGGACTAAAGCCAGTTTTTTCAACAAATATCACCCCCTTCCTCTGTCACAAAAGGGTCATCCCTGCCCCCATGAGTCCCTCTGATGCACATGTAACCAACTAATCAACTCAAGGTGACTTTTGTAGTTTGTCAGTTCAGTTGGGGACATAATGAAAAAATATCTGATGTCTAAAGCAGTCACGAGGTAGTGCTTAGTGTAGGACAAAGTGACACCCTGAAGAGCAACTAAGAATCAAGGCAAATAAGGGATGGAATGTGAACTTGACCAAGGCATTTACTAGTCAGCCTTTGCTGGGGGATGATGGGGTGGTTTAAGGTCAAGGATATAAGAGATTGGTTTCACTAGACAAGATAAAGCAAGGGATAAAGTGGATACTCCCTACATCATTGAGCCTAATTTAGAAGAGACATAGCTTATGTGATTGTCTCAGTATTTTTCAGTTGAACAAATCTGTCATCTATTGGATTCCAGTATCATGGGGTACAGCCTGAAGAATCAGGATCACTCATGGGCATCAGGAGGAATGTAATAATTAGCACAGCCCTAAGCCAAGGTTTTACAGAATGGAACTGCGCCTGTGACCCTCCATAGACCCCTCCATCCCCATGCCAACCCAGGGGAGCTGGGCATGGTCTGAAGCAGAAGGGTGGCATTCACAGGCCTTTCTTCTATGTGGTAGCTCTGACATCTTTTTGGGGTCACTCAGTTTAGTAGACAGAATTGTGGGGGGACATTTCACAGAGGAAGGGTAGAAATGCTGATAATGGAGTTGGGCTCCAAAGCAATCTTCATGGGGCAAGTATACTAAAACGTGTACTGTGGAGAACAAAGACAGAAGCCATTACAGGGATGTAGGGCACTCACTTCTGCCTCGCTGACATCTGCTGTGATGCACTGGCTTCCTGTCTCTGGAGGCTTGCCATGACTCCAAAGTCATTTTTCCTCATCTCTGGTGCTAGCATGCTGTTTATGGACATCAGCTATCGACCTGGAGCTGGGCTGCAGGGGCTTACTGGGAACCAGCATTGCAGGGAGCATCCCTTTGCATTCTGAGCCTGTGGCTCTGTAGTCACTGGCTTGATCGGAGAAGCCAAGTTTCTTGGTATCACACACACCAGCAGCCGCAGTGTCGGCTTGGAGAAATCTAAGCTGATGGTCCCCTGGCATCTCGAATCCACCTTTCACAGCCATCTATCTTGAAGGCTCCCCCAGCTGCTGCTTAAGCCAATACTGGCCATAACCTGTTCTTAGAAATGAAGTTTGATTGCAGTTCAGCCACTCTCATTCATATATATTTTATTTTTCATGCTACAGTAGAAGCAATAGCAACAGATGTGGATAAAGTTTAAAACATGATTGACACAGTTTAAAGTATTTATCATCTAGCCCTTTTCAGACCAGAAGTTGGCTTACTCCTGGTCCAGAATTAGAAGAGACCATGTTTTTTATTTATTTACATTGGAGCAGAAATCAGAGTCCTAGGAAGTCCAAAGTGTTTGAGGCCAGGCGGAGTCCCAGGCTCTCCATGTGAGGATGGTGAAGCCGAGGCTGACCCATGGTGATGGATGATAAGGGAGCCCAAAGGCCCTGCTGGAGAGTGTCTGAGCTGCTGGTGAAGGTCCTTCCAGAGAGGAGAAAACTCGGCTATGAGTCATTTAGGCAAGAAGCACCACGCTGGGGCAGGGAACAGGGCACAACCATGCTTTTCTTTCCCAAGGATAAACAGAATGTAGGGACAGTTTGGCATTGCCACCAATGCCAGGACTTGGCATTGGTGAGGTTGGGTTGTAGAGATAGCCTCACCAGGAGGTCTAACCACCATTCACACAGGGGCAGCAACGGACAAGAGTGTGGGATGGGGAAAGCGGGTGTGGCTGCGGCACCCACTTTCCCTAAGGCTCTGTGCACCGGAGGTTGGCTGGGCGGGGCAGCACTGTGCAGTTACTTCCTGCTTCGGGGAGTGGGGCACGTGCTCACGCGTACAATCCAAAGGCCAGCCAAACCCTTCCAAACATTTGAACTGTTTACTGGAGACAGTGCTACAAAAGAGGGCTCTGGTCATTTATGGAGAGATGCATGCAGCCTTAGACTGTGCTTTTTAAGTCAGAGAATCTCACACCCATTTCCCTATCACACTTCATAACCTGCTACTTGCAGCTGCAGGCAATGAGTCCTCTTACACAAACCAGTCCAGAGGGGACGGTCTACAGGCTTGCTTGCTCCCATGGACCGGCTGTGGAAGAGTGTGCAAAACTACGTTTCATAACTCAGATTATTTTGTAAGTGTGCAAGGCATTGGTTACTCATGCTAAACCCTTATAAGGTTTACTCGGCAGTTGTGTGTAAACTCAGATTTTTCAAGCGCTGAATGGCTTCAAAGCAAGGCATTCTGCTGTCTGACACAGGTTGGCAGCTGTCCTACGAAGCCAGCACATCCCCCTGGGAGCAGGACTTCAGGATTCCAGGGTCTCTGGTCCCTGTGGGACTGTCTGTGGGGAACCAGGAAGGCATGCGTTCTGTATTATTGCACACTGAGCTCTGAGAGGAGTCACTTGGTGTCCTTTTCCCGTTCAACATTTTGGCTTTAGTTATATTACTTTCATAGTATGAGCAACTGTTACATCAGCTCTGGCTGACTACGTTTTTTTAAAAATTTCAAATAATTACATGAAACATTAAATTGTATAATTGAGCATTCAAAAATAGATTAAATAGATTTTATGACTTAAATGTGTTGAAAATTTATTTCCATAGAAACGTCAGGTTCTTTTTTTTTCTGAGCCTTTAGAAATATGTCACCTATCAGTTAAGGGTAGATGACATGGCAAACATGTTAACCATCTCCCAAGATAGATAATTAAGTTCTTGTCAGAGCAGGCAAATGGGTCCAAGGTCACCCTGTGAACAAAGAGCAGGAGGCAGTGGTACCCAAGTTTCTGTGACTGAGTCTGGCTGAAAACCACGGCATGCTCAGATGTAGAACTCCTCCATGTCATTGTCCTCGGGACCAGCTGTTGCTGGGAGCAGGCGCACATCTTGGCCACCCTGTGTGGCTTGGGAGTCCTGACAAGGGAGCTGTGAGGATGACTCTGTGGGCAAGGAGACACCAGAAGCTGAGAGAGCAGTAGCAGTTATTTCTGCGGGGCTGGGAGACCCTTTGGTGAGGAAAGGATGGGGATCCCAGGAGGTATCTGGGCTCACCTCACTGGCCACAGGCAGTGGTCCTTCCTTGGGACTCTTGTGTGCTGGCCAGTGGCTGCTACATCTCTTGGAGGGGAGGGATGACTCCACTGTGTTGCAAAACCTACTGGGTGCAGAATACGCAGAGACCACAGACAGGTCTGAAGAGGACAGCCGCAGGCCCGTGTCCACATCTGTCTCCTGGGCCCCCTCTAAGTCATCAATGGACAGGAGGTGGCCGGGTCTCCACTCAGATGCACTGTGTCTCTGGGAACCAGTCAGTGGTGGCTGTGGTTCAGTTGGGGAGGGGCCTCCACTGGGCAAACAAAACAAAGACTTGCTCCTCTGGAAAGACCAGGCAGGGTTGGAGGTGCTTGACTGTGGGGTACACTCCTGCTTGTTCCCGGGAAGCAGGGCCACCGGGCTAGACCCCAGGGATGGGCTGTTCTGCAGGGCTGTCTGGCTGATGCTCTGTGCTGTGCTTACAATGTCGATGGTTGGCGAAGGTGTGGGATGAGGCCTCTTCTCAGAGGAGCGGTGTGCTCTGCTGCCCCTGGGGACCTTCTTGTGTGTCCTCTGTGCCTGTGGAGAGAGGGCTCCATTAGTCAGAGGAGACACTGGGGCTCACTGTTAAATGCAGCACGAAACATATTGCCATTCACTGGAAACTTCTAACTCTCTGTCTCCAAGACTGAGAAATACATCTGGCTCCTCCTTGTGACAGGGAATCGTACTGTGTAAAGTCCACATGTGAATGTACCAAGGAAAGAGGGCGCAGAGGAGCCAACAAATGGAGATGAGAATCCTTAGACGTCTCCCCGCACTCCCCAAAGCTCTGCTACCTCTGTTTCTGCTCTCCAGCTTGGTGCACACAGCAAGGCTTTAGCTGAGGGAGGACTAAATGCCGCCCACACTCTCTCACATTTCTAAGGGCTTCTCATTCCTTGGACTTGTCTGTTCGTACATTTACTTGTTGACTTTAAGCAATGTGATTTCCTGTCACAATGAGGAACCAGTCGTATCCCCCTCACCCCTAGATCGAGATATGCTTGAACAATTTGAGATCACATCAGCATGGGACCAGATGCCAGCATGTATGGTTTCCCAGGTGTCTTGTGACTCTTCCTGGAGAGACATGAGCAAACATCTATTTGACCAGATAGGGTACTGATGATACATTAAGTCCAGCTTGGTGGGCCAATGAGTCCACTAGGTTACTTACAGTAGCCACTCCGTAGTAGCTGTATCACCACAAAAGCCCGGCCTAGCATGAGTGATGGATGACTCTCGAAAGCTGTAGCCTTTGCTATCCCTACCCAACTCGAAGGCAGCTCCATGGAAGAGAGTCTCTCCCCAGCAACTCTTTACTGTTTTTATCATCTTGGAAAGGGCCTTGTGACTCTTAACTTTCTCAGTGTCCTGAGACACTCAACTTCCTGCAGCTCCTTCCAAGAGGGACTGTTTCTATTCAGAGAAAGTAGTTTCTTAACACCAAGACACAATCTAGTATGGGCAGTATGCTTTCCACCAAAGAGAAGGTGTTGGGGCGAGGGGGTGGGGGTGGGGGGTGGGGGTCAGCATTTATTTACATGCTCATAGGAACTACAGGTTCCTTTCTACATTTTACCTTTCAGGAATTAGGTACAAGAAGGGGAATGGTTGCTTCCTGATGAATCGTGAGGACGCTTGATAGGGAAGACGGTTTCGCCCTTCATCTCCTCACTCTGCTCATGTTTCACCCACCAGCCCCGCTCAGCTTAGTAGTTCACCAGGACCTGGTACCCTCTGCGTGAAACCGGGCCCTTTGGTCATACACACTTCACCCGCTCTGCTTCTCTCCAATGATTCCTCTGGCCCAGAACCAAGATTATAATGCGAAGTTTCAATTAAACAATAGGTTTGAGGACAGTGGGTCTGGATTTATTTAGGAAAGGTGCACCTGATTTATGAATCCCCTAGATAACAAAGTTTCTGCCAGGGTTTTACTTCTGGTGCCTGTGGCTGCCCCCAGACCCGTCTGTCATCTTCTTTGGTAGCTAGAAGAGGTGGGCATTTCCTTCTAGCAGGCTGCAGCACTCATCTTCATAACAGACATTCCCACCTTCCCCAGTAATGAGGAACCTGGTCTCCACAAGCCACCTAGGAGCCATTGTTCAGTAGAATATGTATCCATTGAGTACTTCTCATGGGCAAAGGAGGGGCAGCTACAATGGAAACGACTCTGGTTTGACCACAGGAATTTACTTTTTAAACATTGAAATGATAGAAGGCAGAATAAACAGGAGACTAGAGGATGGGATGGTTGGCCCCTAGGGGTACTGGGAGAGAATGCATCTTCCCAGTGGGGCAGAGCAGACTTCAGTGGAGGTGGGTTCCGAATCACACACAATACAGGACATGGCATGTCAAAAGTAGGTGTCTTCCTGGCAGGATGGTGGTGTGTAGGAAGGAAGGGAGTTGGATGGAGGCAGGGAGCCCATTCAGAAGCCACTGCCATGATGCTCCAGTTCTTATGTTTTGGGGATACCTAAGCTCCACCTGCACGATACACACAGTCTGTCCTCAGCCATGGACTCAGAGCAGACTCTCCTGGGATGGTTTGCCTTGGTGTCTCTCTCTGTATTGCTCAGTCTGCAGCCTGTTTGGCTTTTGTCCCCATGACTTGCTGACCCTATTCCATCCATCTCCAGGGCCCTGCATGTCACAGTGGCATCCCAAAGCTGTTTTTATTACGTGTAGCTTCAGGAACTAAAGTCAATCAGCGGCAAGACGACTTCTGCAGGGCTGCAGAGATGGTTCAGGTGCCAAAGTGCTTGCTGCATAATTGTGGGGACCTGAGTTTGGATCCTTGGCAGCCATGGAAAAAAGACAAACACGAGTCTGCCATCCCAGGGCTGAGGAGGGAGATGGGTAGATGCCTGGAGCTTAATGGCTAGTCAGCCTAGCTGAAATGGTAAGCCTCAGGTTCAGTGAGAGACCTTATCTCAGAAAAAAAAAAAAAAAAGGTGGATAGAGTTTGTGAAAGGCACATAGTGTTGACCCATGGCCTCTACATGAATGTGCACATGTGCACCCACACAAAAACACATATGTACACCACACATTCAATACAATATTTTTCTCAGAGCCTAAATTATGAATGCTTAAAGGATATTATGCAAGGCCCAAGTGCACCGGAGACTGGTTAGCTGTTGTGAGACAAACCAATTTTCACCATCATTTAAGCTTGGCTGGGTAAGGGAGAAAACAGGATGAGCTTGTTGGGGGAAGAAAGCCCTGAAGGATGGCGACTTCTTCAGAGTCTGGAAAGACACAGTTCCTTGGGGCACCTGAGTGTTGCTTGATTATTGACAAGCATGAGCGACAGTGCATCCACAGCTTCAGCACCTCTCCGGTTCTTAGTGAGGGAGCATGCAGTCTGGATCGACTTGAAAAGGGAAGCCAGTGGGCACAGCTTCGGGGCATGCTGAAGATCAAGGTTCCCAGTCAAGTGACCGCTAAGGGACATACAAATCTGTCACTCTCAAGGAGCACGATGGAATTAAATTTGGCTCAAAGTCCAGCATGGCAGGCAGGTGGGCTGTGGGACTTAGCAGAGGAGTTCATGCTTTCCACAAGCCCACATGTGTTCTCTCTAGTTTCTACGACGCCATGAGGGCAGGAGGCCAGAGAAACACCACATCCTGCTGCTCTGAAGAAAGCTGGCAGCCACTCTGTTTGGCTGGGGGGTACAACATGTACAGTGGCGGTGCCTGCTGGGCGTGTGAAACTCAGGCTGGCACAGTGCTAAGGACAACCGTGGGCATCCTGGGGGGAAGGAGGCTGTGGAGCCTCTCCTACACCACCATCTTAGAGGCAGTGCTGAGGAACACGGTGCATCTCCCTGGCTGCAGGTTGGGGCCGTTCTCCAGCTTTAGCCAGCAGGATCTCATCTGACTAAAGACAGCTCACCCGTGCCAAGGATGGAGCCTCTCTGCCGTGTTTCCCCCGGGGCTGGCTCTGTTTCCTGCCTCTCTTGTCTACTTGACTAGGAACAACAGGGGCTGAGAGTGAATTCAGAAACTCTGCCCTCATGGGATTTACCAGAGTGAAGCTTGGGCCTTCAGTGTTTGGTTGCCAGCTCTCAGGGGTGCCCCGGTGAGCCCCGGCAGTGAAGCGGAGCCGGTGTGAAGGCGGCCACCCTCCCTTCTCTTGGGCACAGTGTGGGCCGGATGCCCCCACTGGAATTCACAAGCTCCTTTCCTCACTATTTAAGGAACTCTCTCACAGAGCAGAGCAGCATGCATAAATTATCTGCCGAGGGCAAGCAGCCAGGGAGACCTGGCCGCGCTTCTCCTGTCACCAGGAAATTGGAATCCAGCTATGAGCTGGTCCTGAGACCGCAGCAGAGGCAGTTTTCTGGTGAGGTGAAACCGTCTCCTGAGCCGAAGCACCTTTCTCAAAGGCTCTTACGAGGCTCATTCCCTGTCATGTGGTAGAAGCATTCCTTCTGTAAATGCTCGTAGAGGTGACTGGGTCCCCCTTCCAGGGGCCTGGAGTGTCTCCCAGCTTGTTCAAGGTCAGGAAGCCCTGCTTCCGCCTCCTCTCTCTGAATAAGGCCATCCTCTCTTGCTCTGACCTTGGCAAAACCATGGCCTGCACAGCACTGTCTGCTGTCTAATAAGTCAGAGACAGACCTTTAAACTCAAGGATTAATAACCATGAGGGGCACCTCAAGGAAACTGGGTAACCGAGTCATGGGAACCCAGGGCTTTCCTGTACAGCAGGGGCTCCCCATAAGAAGGTGGGCTTTGCTCTCCGCTCACCTTCCTCTAGGAGGCGTCCATATTCTTTCTAAGGATACCATCGATGGCCAAAGCCTATGTCCCCTTTGGAATGGTCAGGAGGAAAAGGCGGAGTCAGAGGAGAAGGACAAGGTCAACTTAGGTGGAGACAGCCAGGTACAATCTGTGACCCCTGACATTTTGAGGCAGGAGGCTGGAAGACTGTGAAGCAGATGACTGGCTGTGTGAATACTCGGTACTTTCGGGGGGCTGGGGAGATGACTCAGAGTGAAGAGCACAGGCTGCTCTTCTAGAGGACCCACATTTGACTCCCAACACCTACACGGCAGCTCACAACGGTCTGTAAGTCCAGATCCAGAGGATCCGACGCCCTCGTCTGGTCTCTGTGGTCCTAGGCACTCATGTGGCACACAGACTTACATGCAGGTAAAACATCCGTGCACATAAAATAAGTTAAAAAGAAAAAAGTTAGGAGTTGAAGCCGATTTATCTGGAGTGTCATTTCCTACCCCCCTTTCCTCTCCACCACTATGGAACTGTGAGGACTCCTGTAAGCCCATTGATTAGAGCAATGTGCTAGTTTTACTCCTCAGAATGGCGGGCGGCATGACTCAGGTCTAGAGAGAGGCATGTACTCCCTCCCCAGCTTTGGTAAAATGTCATCCAAGTGAAGATGATTCACCCCAGCTGAACTCCTGACAGACTATGTCTTCACTCTGGCGCCTCCCCAAAGCTGAGTGATTCCTAAGAGCAACCCCTGGGTGCGGCCCTAGGCTAACACCCTCCTTAGCAAGCTAGCGCCGTAAGACTCTTCCTTCCTGTCAGCTGTGCTTTCTGAAATCCCATCCTGTGCGCTCTGGCCATCGGGACCGTCCAGTTCTATTCTGAAACACCAAAGCTTCATTCACGTCTTCACGAACACTGCTATCTATCTCTGCTTAGACACCTGCCCTTCCTCTGAGGCAAAGTGCGACAGGATGCTGAGAAAACATCGGCCACCTCTCTTCTGCGCAGTAAGAAGTATTCAGTCTCTTGGGCACATTAACAGGAACAGGATTTCTAGACACCAGATATGCATATTTTTAGTGTTAATAGGTACTTTTAAACACTCCAGAATTGATGGTAAAAAATGTATAATTCTGCCAGGAATTTAAATGTATTTCAATTACTTCACATTCACCAAGATCTGGTATTATCATTGTATTTAGTTTTAGTCCTTCTGGTGGGCAATAGTGCTTCATCTTTATACTAATTTGTATTTCTCTAATGACCACGCCACTTCTGTCTCCAGGGTCTCCCTATCTAGCCCAGGCTAGCTCAAATTCAGGATCCTTCTGCTGCGGCCCCAAGGGTTGGAATTACAGACTTGGACCACCATGCCTGACTTCAAGGGCACCTTTCCATGCCCACTGACCATGCAGATGACTCTGTGTGTGAAGTGCCTGTCCTTTGGACATATTGTGGACTTAATACTTTAAAGAAAACATAAGCATCACAGATATTACCAACCCACCTGGAACTTGTGGTTTTATTCTTTGATTGTTTTTATGATTCAACACTTTCATTTATTTTTAAACACTTTTATTTTTAATAAAGACATTTACATGTTTTTTTTTTTTTTAATGCTGCTGCTGTTGTGCTATTTTAAGAATGAGTTGTGGGTGCAGCTGAGGTGACTCTTAGTGTTTGCTATGCAAGCATGAAGCCTAGGTCTGATCCCCAGAACCTCTAGTAAAAAGAGGCAACTGAGTCCTGAAAGTTGTCTTCCGACCCTCACCCCTGCCGTACCTGCAAAGCGTGCGCAGGAACTTGCTTCTAAAACTCTTGTCGAGGTCACTTTAAGTGCTTTATGTGTATGTTAAAATATATCATGAAATAGTTACTTGGTTTTTTGTTTTGGTTTGATTTATTGAGACAGGGTTTTTCTGTGTAATCCTGGCTGTCCTGGAACGAGCTCTGTAGACCAGGCTGGGCTCAAAATCAGAGATCCGCCTGGCTCTGCCTCCTGAGCGCTGGGATTAAAGGCGTGCACCACCCCCGTGCCTGGCCTTGTCATTTGGTTTTGATAGGAAAAAGTCCCAAGGATTCTGGTATTAAACTAAGACAGCAGCTACAGCTAATGGTAGAGAACAACTGTTCCATGTGAGAAACATCTGCAAAGTGCCTCGGGAACCTGCTTTGGGTAACAACAGTTGGCACCACTGGGAAAATGGAGCAAGGGGGGGGTCTGGGGGACACCGAGGAGGGAGGGAGAGAGCTCCTAGGAGTGCTGGGAGCCGCCATCTTCATCATCATCATCATCATCATCATCATCATCATCATCATCAACACGCACGCACGCACGCACGCACGCACGCACACACACACACACACACACTCGTCACAAATGTACATATGGAGAGCAACCAGTCTTTCAATTGTCCCTGGGGCGTTCTTCACTCTCCCGCCAGCACCAGTATAAGGATCCCTGCCACTCATGTCTCGAAGTCTGTCAGGGGAGATAGGGTTTGTGGGATCACAGTGAGTCCAGGAGTGGCATGTAAAACAGCCCCTTGCCCTTCTAGGCTCAGAGTGCATTCCCACCCTTACCCCTGTGCTGTGTTTTCAGGCCTAGTGTGGCAGGTCCACATTTCCAAAGAATGAGCCTCTGCCCCCTGACCCCTTGTCAGTCCGTGTGTGTGTGTGTGTGTGTGTGTGTGTGAATACAAATTTACAAAAACAGCAGTTTAGTTATTTCAGCTGCTTTGTGTGTATATGCAACAATAAAACTTGATTATTAAACAACTGACACTATGGAGGTTCCATTCTTGTTTGTGTATTCTAATAAAAATTTACTTACAAAAACAGATAGCGGGCCATATTTAGCCTACGGCCTTTAGCTTGTTGACTTTGGCCAATTGCTTTTCCTATAGACTGTAAAATCAATGCTCTAATTTTATCAACCTCTCACCTAAGCATGAATTAGGATTACTGTCTGCCTGTCTCTTTCAGTTTGGCCATCTTCCTCTGACCCCTCCTTAAAGCCATGGCAACACCAGCCTGGGGCATTGGCTCTTGGCCATTGGTCATCTTCCTCTGACCCCTCCTTAAAGCCATGGCAACACCAGCCTGGGGCATTAGCTCTTGGCCATTGGTCATCTTCCTCTGATCCCTCCTTAAAGCCATGGCAACACCAGCCTGGGGCACTGGCTCTTGGCCATTGGTCATCTTCCTCTGACCCCTCTTAAAGCCATGGCAACACCAGGCTAGAGCACTGGCTCTTGGCCATTTCATGGCTCATAGTGGCAAAGACAACAGGCAGTCAGCAAGGACAGGAAGGCGGCATGCCCTGCTGCCCACTCGCATGCCTGCAGCTCCTCATATGGGTGGGAGGAGGGCTGGTTCTGTTCAACTGGACCACCCAGTCTGCCTCGAGGAGGGAAGAGGCTAGTCTGATGGAGAAAGCGTCAACCATGGGGAAGCTTTGTGTTGTTTTGTTGTTATTGTGGTGGGTTTTTTTTTTTCCTGGACTTGAAAGCATTCATTCATGAATAACTGAATCTCTACCATCTTCCATAGATTAGAAATAGGCCATTAGAATTCAAAGGCAGCATTACTGGAAGACGGGGCCGGCTGACCACAGCGGAAAAGGAATACTAATGAAGCGGCCCGCCAAACATCTCCCAAACCTCCACTGGCCTTGGCCGGGCTTATATCACGGCTTAGACAACAGCTGGTAAACTCCTGGCACCTTAAACTTGGGCAATCCACAGCGCCATTTGGACAAATGGCTACATGTTTTTGCCAGAAATGATACTGGAGAAAATGTCTCAAGACTGAAGTTGTCACCAACATATGCCAGGAGGAACAGAATAGTTGAATTTAATCCTGTGGCACGGGTCAGCACTTCACAATCCTGAGTGCATTTGGGAGGCTTTAAAAAATATATCAAAAAAAAAAAAAATCCAAATCTGTGGCAGCAGAAACAGCCTCTGGGGTGGGGTGGGGGCGGCAGGCAGGGCGTATGAAGCTCCTCAGGTGACTTTAATGTCCAGCCAGAGCTGTGACTTCTTTGACTTTCTAATGGCTCCTCATGCCTCAGCTTTTGCTTTTCTTTTTCAAGGTTCCATAGCCGTTTCTATGGCCACTGAAATGGCTGGCTTGAGTGGCTATGTGTTTTCGTGACGACACATGACTCTTTCTAGAACCGTAAGAACACTTTTTGCTGATCTACATGAAGTAAGTGTTTGCAACTTGACAGCCCCAAAAGTTGGCTCTGGAACACGAGACCCAGAGCGCTATGGGGAGGGGACCACGGTTTTCCTCCTTGTCTAGTCTCCAGCTATGGCAGTTCACTTAGCATGCGCTCCTCCATTTTTACACAAGTATTTTGACTAAGTTACAGTGAACTTGTCTTCTTAGTTCACCTGTCTGGGGAAGAATACGGCAATGGGAATTTCACTGCCACATCTCCTTCTCCATAACCTTTTACCTTGTTCTTATCTACAAATCTGTTTTTACAACAAAACTTGCTTGTTTGCCTTGAACCTCATCAGTTCCAACCATTTCTACAGCTTTAGAAGTTCGCTCTTGTGAGCTCATCTTTTCATTCACTTAAAACAGAGAGCTACTGAATACATTTGTAACTTGAATGCCCAGAACACCAAGACTGCTTACATCAGAGGAGATCGACTGACTCTCACAGAACAAAGAACTCTCCCAGAGTTCTCACAGCCCAAGCTGCACAAAAGCTCCAGGGGCCTTCTTCAGAGCACAGGTAGTCATGGCTATTGGAGAGACTGAAGAGTAAAGACAGATCTAATTTTCCTCATAAACCTACTGGGAGATAGTGTTGACTACTGAGCTTGGTCTAATGCCAGTGTCTCTACTTCACAGAATTGGGGTTGGCACCCCAAAGTTTCCTGTGTTTATATGAGGTGCCCTAGGAGTGTTTCAGGAACTCCCATCCACCCTAAGGTGCTCTCTCCTGGCCAGAAATCTGTGTGGGCTTTTCTGGGTGATAAACTAAATGAAAATATTAAATAATAACAACTTGAAAACCTCATCCCTGAAGTGCTCATTATTTAAGAAGCAGGTGCAGAAACAGAAGGGCCTAGAGATGGGAAGAACTTGATATTCTGTAGCTAGAGTTTTCCTGCCTTGCCCAGTCAGGACAAATCATTGTCTCCTGCCAGTCCCACAGCCACTCAGACCTAACCAAGTAAACACAGAGACTTATATTGCTTACAAACTGTATGGCCTTGGCAGGCTTTTTGCTAACTGTTCTTATAGCTTAAATTAATCCATTTCCATAAATCTATACCTTGCTACATGGCTCGTGGCTTACCGGCGTCTTCACATGCTGCTCGTCATGGCTGCAGCTGGCAGTGACTCCTTCTGCCTTCCTGTTCTTTCTTTTCTCCTCTCTGTTAGTCCCGCCTATACTTCCTGCCCAGCCACTGGCCAATCAGTGTTTTATTTATTGACCAATCAGAGTAATTTGACATACAGACCATCCCACAGCAATATTCAAAAAAGATGGTATATCAAAAAGGATATCTTACCAAGGACAAGGTAAAATGCAAGCAGCTTTGTATGGCATAAATGATAAATGTATTTTCAGTGTCGCAATGATCTGACATTGGGTGAGTTGGCATTTGTCTGAAGACACATCAGCCATTTTTATCTCCTAGGGACAAAGGCTGGAGGACAAATCTGGGCCTGGGGTCTCTGAGTGAAATTGGGACAATCCTGGAGTCACAGATGGCCTTCAAGGGGGTGGGGCAGATCCCCATCCTACAGCAGGCTTACTTCAGGAACACAGTGAGTTAGACTAGGATCCCAGAGCTGTTCACTGATTCTTAACTCTCCTGGCTTAGTAATCAGGTCCTTAGAACTTCTATAGGGCTGGGACAAACCTTGGTTCTACCTGGACCTGTCCTAACTGGAATTAAATTTATCTTTCATTTTCCAGAGTGAAGACTGATTTCAGATCAGTTCAGATTCTAGAGCATCAATGCAAGTGCTCTTGATCTGCTTTCTCTCTCCCTCTCTCTCTCTCTCTCTCTCTCTCTCTCTCTCTCTCTCTCTCTCTCTCTCTCTCTCTCTCACACACACACACACACACACACACACACACCAAAAACAAACAAACAAAAAAAGAAACACCACCCAAAGCTCCTTCTAATTACATTGTGTGTGTGTGTGTGTGTACATGTGCCACAGTGCATGTGTGAACAGTGGACAACTTCTCTTTACTATGTGGGTCCCAAGGTCATCATGCTTGGTAGCAAGTGCCTTTATCTGCTGTCTTAGGGTTTTTATTGCTGTGAAGAGACACCATGACCACGGCAACTAAGAAAACATTTAACTGCGGCTGGCTTACATTTTCAGAGGTTTAGTCCCTTATCATCTTGGTGGAAAATATGGCAGCATGTAGGCAGACATGGTGCTGGAGAGGGAGCTGAGAGTTTTATATCTTGATCCCCAGGCAGCAGAAGTGAACTGGCTGGAGCTTCTCAGACCTTAAAGCCCACCCCACTAGTGACACACCTCCCCCAACAAAGCCACACCTCCCCCAACAAGGCCACACCTCCTGATAGTGCCATGCTCTATGGGCCAAGCATTCAAACACATGATTCTGTGGGGGCCATTCCAAACCACCACATCTGCTAAATCATCTTGCTAGCCCCCAAAAGCTACTTCTAAAGCTGAGTATTTAGGGCAAGGAATATAGCTCAGTGGTAGGACATTTGCCTAGTGAGCATGAAGCCATGTGTTCATTCTCTAGCACCACAAGATAATAATGATAATGACATGGAGTTAATTAGAACTCAGTTTTTATTGGGTGGGTGGGTGGGGGATCTATGTGCTTGTTGTACCCACATGTGGAGGTCAGAGCAGGGCTCTGCCTGCCTTTCTTTATCCTCCTCTATTGAGACAGGGCCTCGCAATAACCAGAAGCTTGCTTGCCCTTTGTGCTAGGCTGGCTGGCAAGCAAGCTCTAGGAATCCACCGGTCTCTATCTGCCAGTACTGTGGATACAGACATATGCAGCCATGCCTGGCTTTTTATGTGAGTGCTGGGGATTCAAACTCACATCTTCATGTTTGCACAGCAAGTGCTCTGAGCCCCCAGCCATCTCCCCAGCCCCCAAAGCTATCCATTTTGCTTATAGTTGATTTCAGTTCAATTTGCAAATCTTATTACACTATTAACAAATCTGCAAATGTTAGCAAGAACTGCTTTAAAGGGGCCCTTTGAGGCTGAATTAATTTCCTCTAATACATTAAAAATGCATTGGATGCATTTATGTATTTAGTGGATTGACTTGTGTTTTCATTAGGGATGGATGCCTGGGATAGGACCCAGGGCCTCACTCATGCTAAGTAAGCAGTCTTTTACTGGACTTACCCACAGCAGTCCTATCAATAAAACCTACAATCAAATACTTAATAACTTGTAGGTTTAATCAGCTAAACATTTAAACAAGTGACCATTATCTTCCAAATTGCTTCAATTTTACACATTTGCTAAAATTTAACTCATGTGCTTCAACTTAATTTTTTTTTTTTTTGTGGTGGTGGTGGTGGTATTGAGGGTTTGGACCTAGGGGCTTGCACCATGATAAGCAAAGAGCCTATGATAATTATAAATGACATTTTAAAATCAGAACAAGTTCCTGATTTAAAGATTAAATTCTCTATGTGGTGGTCTAAATAAAAATGGCCCCCATAGACTCATAGGGAGTGGCATTATTGAAGATGTGGCCTTGTTGGAGGAAGTGTGTCATTGGGGAGCTTTGAGGTTTCAGAAGCTCAAGCCAGACCCAGTGTCTCTCTCTCTCTTCCTGCTGCCTGCTAATCCAGATGTAGAACCCTTAGCTCCTTCGCCAGTACCATGTCTGCCTGCACGCTGCCATGCTCCCCACCCGACAATAACAGACTAAACCTCTGAAACTGTAAGCCAGCCCCAATTAAATGTTTTCCTTATTAAGAGTTCCCATGGTCATGGTGTCCCTTCACAGCAATAGACACCCTAACTAAGACACTCCAAAATTCACCAAATCGTTAAAGTACCAAACAAAAATGTTTCTTAACTTACTATAAAAATGCCAGTATTATGAGTTTAATTTACCATTGTATTTTCAGTCTTAATTCTAAGGTTTTCTAAGACTAGGCAAGAGTTCACCAGGAGTACTGGTGTTCCATTCCAAGTAGTTTGGGGATGCTTTCTAGCTGACTGAGCCCGGGAGGTGTCCCAGCAAGGAGGGACAAGGATCCCTTTTACTGCTGTTGTAGCTGGGATTCCCCAACGTAAGGGGGTTGGCTCTATGGCCCATCTCCTTGCACTTACATCAGTATCTAATTCCACCCTCCTCAGACTCTGCAACCCCCATGGCCAATTCCCACCACTTCTTATCAGCTCTCCCAGGCCTGTGGTTCTCCTCTGTTACTTACATACTTAACTAATTTTATACTTCTCGAAACTTCATTGCCTCTGCAGTCCTCTGGTAATGGGGTGCTCTTGGGTTCATGTAAGAGAAGGTAGCACTGAACCTAGAAGATCCAGCCATTTGGAATGTCCCACTCGAGTGCAGTACCAAAGGCCTGACTGCAAGGCAGCTAGGCAACTGAAGGGGGGAGGTCAGAGGTCAGCAACAGTACTCGCAAGTGGTTGCACTATTAGACCTTTGTGGTGGATGAATAAGGATGGCCCCATAGACCCTATATTTAAATGCTTAATCACTAGGGAGTAGAATTCTTTGACAGAATTAGAAGGATTAGGAGGTGTGGTCTTTCTAGAGGAAGTGTGTCACTGGGAGGCTTTGAGGTTTTCAAAAGCCCACACCAGGCCCACGTTTTTCTCTGTCTCTGTCTCTACTGTCCTGTGGATCAGGATATAGCTCTGAGCTACTGCTCTAGCATCATACCTGCCGCCATGCTCCTCACCGTGATGATAATGAACTAAGCTCTGAAACTGTAAGCAGGCCGCCAATTCAATGCTTTCTTTTATAAGAGTTGCCTTGGTCATGGTGTCTCTTCACAGCAACAGAACAGAGACTGAGACCTCAAAGTATCTTTCAAGACAGGTAGGTTTTCTGTCTGGTTTCCATGTACCTACAGTATCATTCATGGTCCATCTTTCAAGGCAGGTAGGTTCCCTCTCTGGCTTCCATGGACCTACAGCAAGACTCATGAGCCACAAGCCTCCAGTCTCTATATCCTCCTGAAGTCCTGGTTCTACATGTTCATGCCATACAATCCTGTTCCTGCCACCATGGGACTGTGCCAAGGGTGGACATCTGGTAGAAGGGAAAGCAATTAGCAGGCTAGCTTTCTGGATTCTCCCATCCCACCAGACACAGAGGAAGACAGTCACACCAAAATTTCAGTGGGAGTCTGAGGCTGTATCCAAAAGATAAACTGTTCTGATTTGACCCCATTTTCTCATGTGAAAGATTAGAGCCCATCTTTTAAGAACACTGGGAGGCTGTAAAACTGACTTCAATAGTGATCAAGCCCTGGAAACTTTCTCTTTGTCCTTATTAATATATCCTCAATCGTTTGCATCTTCCTCTTTTTTTGTGTGTGTGTGTGTGTGTGTGTGTGTGTGTGTGTGTGTGTGTGTGTGTGTGTGTGTGTGTAGGATTTATTTTACCTTACAGCTCATAACAAACCATGAAGGGAAGTCAGGGCAGGAATCAGGAGGCAAAAGGCCCCTGAAGCAGAGGCTATGGAAGAATGCTGCTTCCTGGCTTGCTCTGCTTTCTTATACACCCAGGACCACCTGCCCAGTGACAGTACCACCCAGAGTGGGCTGGGCTCTTCCAAATCAATCATTAATTAAGAAAATGCCCTATAGGCTTGCCTACAGGTTACTTTGATGGGGGCCTTTTGTCAAGTGAGGTTCCCTCTTTTTAGGAGATTCCAGCTTCTGTCAAGTTAACACAAAGCTACCCAGTGCAGCAGGGATTCAGGACAAACCAGAACCAGGGCTATGTTTAAATCAAGGTCCTTTGGACTCTCATGATGTGCTCACACGAGCATCCATCTACTTGTGCTCCTCACTGTTCTTGATCTACAAGGCTAGACTCAACAGCGATGAAGTCAGAATCTGTTTTTAGTCACTTTGATAGCTGTTACGATACTTAGAGTCCCACTATGATGTCCCTCCCAGATGGCTGCTAGAGAGGAAGAGAGAGAAGACATTTAATCATCATTTGTCTTTTTAGGCTAAAAACAATAGTGGGCCTATCTCTCTTGGTGGCAGTGTGGAATTAAGCTCAGGTCTGAAATATTGTATCTAGGCAGCATTTCTCTTATCAAGAAGAAAAATCATTAGTAAGACATAGTTGTCTAAATGGCATCTTATATAGACTGTTGTCTATTATCTGGGGAGTGCAATCCACTGGACTATTAAAAAACACATTAATCATTTGAGTCTTTGGTTATATTTTTTTGCTGGATGTTTAAGACCATGAAGGTGGCCATTAACTAACTGTTCCATTTGTTTTATGAGAGATAAGGTCTATGTCCCCTGGCTTTCCTGGAACTCTCTATGTAGACCAGGCTGGCATTGAACTCAATGAAATCCACCTGCCTCTGTCTCCAGAGTGCTGGGATGGATCAAAGGCGTGCACCACAGCTTCTGGATGGCCACTGTGTTTTACTGCTAAGGCCAGCTTAGGATCAGGTCCTCAGTGTCACTTGGGTTTGGGAGGGACCATTGGCTCCTCTGGACTCCCCTTTGCTAGCTGTTCCCTTCACGTGAAGATAAGTCAAGGGCCTTGCTTGACCATGGTTTCACCAGAAAGCACTGAGGAAGCATTCCTCTGTGTTGACCCTCTTCTTGTAGACCTGACACGGTTAGACTCACCAGCTGGGGTCTCCACGGCTCTCCTGAACAAGAGAATAGGTGCAGTGCCACAGATACAGAACATTTGAGATGTGCGATAGCCCCCTGGGACCTCACCGAGTCCCTCCTTTTTAATTCCTGTGACCGTCAGCACAGCCTCCAGTTGTGGAGCACACAGGAGATCACTTAGTCCAGTCTGATACTTGTTACTTCTGTGCAGTATTCGGAGAAGCTGGGGCCAAACAAACATCTTCAACTGAACTGGATTAAGTGCGGATGATTTTGTTTTAACAAGAACCAGTCATCAGTGGCTCCATTGATTTAAGCAGAGGTTTAACCTCAGTGTATTAGACTCTGACTTTAGAAATTTGAATATCATCTCCATCATTTCCAAATCTCATTCTTTACACACTTTAACTTACCCAGACCTCTGTAACTTGCCTGTGTTTTCTCTATGTACAAACCCATCTTTACTAAAGTCATTTACTGTCCTCCCCCCTTAATACTACAAGGCACAGTGACATTAACAAACACATTTACCATCTGCTGTGAATTTTTTTCCCCCACTGGGGAGTACAGGAGACTAGGCATTGTCTCTACCCTCCTCATGAAGTCCCAATGACAAACCAGAGTTTGATTTCACCCTGGGGAACCAACAAGCTTATTGGGCTCACTTCTGGAACTTGGGTGAGGAGTTACTGCAGAAGCCTGAGGGGCTCCAAAGCAGCTGCACCCCAAAGTCTTTACCCAGCATAATGACAGCTTCCTCACAGGCATGGTGGAGTCCCCACTCCCTAGCCTAGATACCCTAGCTGGTCCCCAAACCACTAGGCCATGTGTAACCAGGGCAGGTTACAACTGGCTAGGAAGAGAGGCTGGATGCTGAGGAGGGATAATGACCCTGCCCAGACTTTCATTTGATGAAGGAGCATCGGCAGTCAAAAGGTCCAGCAGTGGTGATCTTCTGCATGCAGGAGTCAGAAGATGGTGGTTTGGCACAGAACAGTGCTTTCTCAACCTTCCTGATGCTGTGACTCTTTAATACAGTCCCTCATGTTGTGGTGACCCCCAACCGTAAAATTATTTTGTTGCTACTTCATAGCTGTAATTTTGCTACTGTTATGAGTCATAATGTAAATATCTGATATGCAGGTTATCTGATATGCTACCCACAAAAGGTTGTGACCCACGGGTTGAGAACCACTGGCTTAGAGGATAGTGCTGCGCAACGCTAGCTTAATGAAAGAAAGCTGAGCCAAAACCAAACACAGAGGATAATGTAATAAATTAATATTATGTATACACATGCTTATTAGCCCACGAGGCTGTGTAAGTTCCCAGGGAAACCTTATGGTCTTTATAACTTTATGTAGCATGTAGACTCATTCACCATAACTGTGGTTTGGATTTTGAAGTGAGTGTAAGTAGCAGATATATAACAAAAATGGTTAAAGTGATGTTTTAACATCCAGCAGAACTTAACCAAGAAAGCCCAGTGAAAACTGTGGTGCGGAGCTACTATAGTAATATTTGTTTTAGGAAGAGGGTCCTCTCTTCCCTCCCCAGGAGTGAGTATCCCATTAGTTGTTTCTACTGTAGACATTTTCATACCCTGAGAAAAAAGGACGATGACCTCTATTGGAAATACTCTCTCCCTTAGGTGTTCTCGGGGCACACTGCCTTCATTCTTGGGCTGTTTGGTTATCTTCTCTTATCTCTATCTCTGTCTCTAGCCCCAGGAGATCTGATGGTCTTTCCTGGCATCAATGGGTGCTCATACATGGGGTTCACAGACATGCATGCAGGTAAAGCACCCAAACACACAAAATAAGAATAATTTTTTTTAAAAAAAAATTAAAGAACAACACTTGGTTTTGAAGGGTCATCTCTGATATCTTTAAATATTGTAAGGTCATTGTTGAATGGCAGGAAGCACACATGGCTTCTTACGAGGACCAGGCCAACAGGAATATTTGCTTTTACTGATGTCTAGCTGAGACCTTCCCTGGCTAGATTTGGATGACTAGGTTAGAAGCCTATGCCCATAGTCATTTTTTAATGTGTCTGCATGCAAAACTTAGAAGTTCCTTTCCTCTTATGAAGAGATCAGATTGTAGGGCAATATAATACATTGCTATTTTCCCATAGAGGCCACCTTTTACCCTGCAGTGGCCAGGCCAGGCCAGTGTGTATATTTTAATCCCAGCCATCCCTCCTTTCTCTAGATAGTTCTCTAGAAAGATGGAGCTCAGCGCTGAGTTTTGTCTATGAAAACTAAGTGCACTCCTCCTTTGGCTATTAAGAACAAACACCTACCACACACCATGAAGAAGGGAGAATTCATTTATCTGAGACTAAACTACACCTGTGGTGAGCACTGTGTTTTGAATGTGAAATGTCCCCGATAGGCTCATGTGTTGGAACACTAGGTCCTCAGATGATGCCACTGTTGGTGAAGCTTACAAAATGTTTAGGAGGTAAGGCCTCTTTGGATGACGTGGGTCACTAGGGGTGGGTTTTGAGGTTTGATAGCCGCACTTCCCTTTCTGTCCATTCTCTGCTTCCTGTCTGCAGAGGCGATGTCACCAGCTGCTTCTGGCTTTTGTCACCCCACCATGGTGGACTGTCTCCCCTTGAACTATAAGGATAAACCTTTTCTCAGAGACAAGTCATTCTTGTCCACCATTTTGTCACAGCCATGGCAAAGGCAGCTAATATACCGAGGAGACACCTATAGGTGCGAGACCACAGCCCCAGGATATGTGGAGCTGCAACTCTGAGACCTTGTCTCTTCTCTGCAAGTGAGAGCCATTCCTTCCACTCAAAGTGGGACAGTTTTCCCTCCCTAGTGTAAAATGCAGCTTCTGTCTGATGCCAAGTTTTGCATGTGGGATTTTCAGCCCACATGGTAGGTATATCAGCTCTAGCCAAGAAGGCTGGACTGGGTTAGCCCAACACATTGTATTAGCTACAGCCAGGGAAGCCAGACTGGGTCAGACCAACACTATATATCAGCTATACCCAAGGAGGATGGATTGGGTCAACCCAACACAGTACACCAGCTACAGCCAGCAAAGTCAGGCTGGGTCAGCCCAACACAGTACACCAGCTCCAGCTGTGGATGGGTAGAGTGGCTTTCAACCAAGGCCTGCTGGGGAGGGGATATCTCAGCAAAATATAGAGCTGCCCAGCCCCTGCCACAGAAGGGGCAGCTTCACCCTTTTCCTCAACCTCCACTAAGTGCTTCAGTAGAAGCAGTTTCTCATAAACCGCTAAATTCTATTTCAGTTACATGCATGCCAACCCTGCAGGAAAGGAGAACACTGAAAACCATCTTGTTGACATGGAATTTATATAACAGGAAACCCGTGCAACCTCACGCTTTAGAAAGTGACAGGAAATGAGCGGCAGCACACAATGACTCAGGTGCAGCCCGCCTTCCCGTCCCAGGTACCTTCTTTGCTTTCCAGGGTGTTATTCTCCTTTGGAGCAGTCTAAGCAGTCACAGATCCACTCAATTCCCACAACGAAGATTTCAGCTAAGCAACATGCTAGGTTCAGACAAAAACGACCTACATTTCAGAACTTTCCAAAGACTGTATTTTGTATAACGTACACTATGCAAAGGCAGAAAAATGTATTTGAAAAATGAATATGATCATTTCATCCCAAAGGATGTTTACACGTGTTCTGAAGTTTTTGGCATAGCTTACCAGGAAATCTTAGCATACACAAGGACAGTTCTTGCTTGACTGAAGTTAACTGAAAACTTTTAGACTCTGATGGATTAATAAACATTGCTTTTATGAATAGAATCTTCATAATTGAAGTTTTAGAAGATAGGTGGATTTTTTCCCCCAGCATCTCCCCTCCTAACATATTCTATAGTTTTTATTGTATTTCTTTTTTGTTATCTGATTCCCCTGCTAGAAGACAATTTCACTAAGGAAGGGACTTCTGGTTGGCTGCATTCAGAGATCACAGTGCCTGGCATGGAGAAGGCAGCCTATGAATTGTCTGAATGACCAACTGGTTAAAGTTACGCACGATATAATTTCCTCATGACCTACAGATTCCAGGAGAGTGTGATTCGAGCAATGCCTTGAGGGTTAGTTATAGTAGCGGGTGCTGTGTCTGGATTAGTACTCTAGGACTGAGTGTCTGGTCAATGTCCAGGCTGAACAAAAATGACTAAAGCAGCCACTGTGCATGTGATCGCCATCTCTCAATGAAGACATTTTCAGGACTCTGCCTCGAAGCTCATTTTGACAGACAGCAACTCTTTGTGGCAGGATGCCTGCTTTTTAAATCTTAGAAATATTTATTCTTATTTGTTTTTATGTGTGTGTGTTTGTACATGGATAGGTGCACAAGCGTGGGGATGCTCTAAGAGGTCAGAAGGTGTTAGACTCACAGGAGCTGGACTTACAAGTAGTTATGAACCACCCAATGTGGATGCTATGAACCAAACTGGGGTCCTTCATAAGAGTGGCAAGGGGGAGCTGGACTGTGGTGGCGCACGTCTTTAATCTCAGCACTCAGGAGGCAGAGGCAGGTGGATCTATGTGAGTTCGAGGCCAGCCTGGTCTACAAAGCGAGTTCCAGGAAAGGCACAAAGCTACACATAGAAACCCTGTCTCAGAAAACAAAACAAAACAAAACAAAAAAAAAAAAAAAAAAGAGGCAAGGGTTCCTAACCATTAAGCCATGTCAACATGACTCTCTACTTCAGATCCTCATGGATCTAGTGGCTATTACTCTTTGTGCTAAGTGTGTGTCTTTATCAGGCATCTTAAGTCTTTTTTAAAAATGTGATATCTGCTTATGAGTACACAAAAAGGAAGACACCTCGTATTGACTAGATACCTCCCCTTCTTGAGTAATGTAGAGTTCAGGGAGGAGCCGAGTTGTTTATAGAAAAAACAAAAATCAAACATTCTTTTCTCTGCTGGAAGAGTTACAAAGAGAGGAAGAGGCTCCTAGACACAGAGTTTGGACAAAGTGGAGGGGAGAAGGGAAATGCGATCTCAATCTGAACAAGGCAACTGAGAAACTACACAATCGAGATTTTCCACAGTGTAGAACTACATCCACGGCACAAGCATTTTGTCTTAAAAAGTATATCTGAAAAGAGCTTTAGGGAACTGTAACGGCTAATTTTGACTGTCACCTTGGCTGGATTAAGACTGCCTGGAGGGGGCTGGAGAGATGGCTCAGAGGTTAAGAGCACTGACTGTCGGTGTGTCTTCCAGAGGTCCTGAGTTCAATTCCCAGCAACCACATGGTGGCTCACAACCATCTGTAATGAGACCTGGTGCCCTCTTCTGGCCCTCAGTCATACATGCTGTATACATAATAAATAAATAAATAAATCTTAAAAAAAAAAAAAAAGACATGCCTGGAGATGCCTGGGGAGGTGTTTGTGAGAACATTTGCAGAGAGGCTTGACTGAGGAGGGAAGACTCTCTCTAACAGTGGTGGCACCATTGTCTGTGATGGGGTCCTATGCTGAATAAAAAGAGAACAAGGAGAAAGCTGCCTGAGCACCTGCACACGCTCCTCGGTGGCTTCCTGATCTGCTGAGATGTGAGCGGAAAGCCGCATGCTCCTGAGGCCACAGCTTCAAGTTTCCTGCCGTCATGCCCTCCCCGACACAGTGAGTCCAAACAAGCCCTCCCTCAGGTTCTGTCTGTCACAGCAGTGAGAAAAGTAACTAGCGTAGGAACAGTTGGTGCCAATAAACAAACAAACAAATAAATAAATAAAAGGTATTTTCTTCAGTGCCTTTCCTCTTGTGGCCCTGATATCTTATTTTTTTTTTTTTTTTTAAGATCGAACTATACATTCTTACTTTGGAAAGTAACTTAAAGAGATGGACAGGTGTGCACCTCAGTTTACAGCAGGAGGCTGTTCTCTGCACCAAAACAGGTCAACAGTGACCATTCTCCAAAACTGGGAGGTGCTGTTTACTGCCTCTGCCTGAGGTATTGAACATGCCGCCACTAAACTGGCTTAAAGAGAAGTTCTGCATTCCTTAGTCCCAAGGTAAGAATCACTTTTCTTTCTCTTCCAGTAATTCCTCATCTTCAAAAGCCTGCACCTAGACAGACTTTATAATCACTGAAATGTGTAGATGACCTTTGACACCTTTCAGTGTTTCCTTGGAGGCGGAGTCCAGGCCGAGCCTTCTACGCTGTCCTTTCATTTATGTTACTAGAAGGATCAAGAGAGGACAATTCATGGCTCTGGAGAGGAAGTGATCTCTACAGCAGCCATCACATACATTTGGGTCTTTTAGTACAAATATAGTCCTTCGCATTTTGTTAACTTTTACTGGTGCAACTGCCATACTTTGCATAAAAAAACTTGTAGTCTTCAGATGCAGAATTGTTTTTCCACACATTTCAAGAGCAAAGGCTAATGTTTAGTTTATTCAATAATAAAGCAAGGTGCCCTGGATGCAGTTTGGATCCAGTCATCTGAACTGTATCACTTTACCTCATCATGTGGGGGGGGGGGGAAGTTCTGGTGCTTAAAGCCACAGTCAACCCAAATGGTGAAACTTTACCTGTGATCCCAGCAGGCACAATTTTTCCCCCAGAGTCACTGAGGCCCCAGGGGCTACTGGTTCTTTCTCTTCAGGTAGTCAGTCAGACATGAAAAGGGATCATAGAGGCTGAGGCCTTACTGGTGATGAGGCCAGAGGCCAGTGTCTGGGGCATGGTAGGAAGTGTTCTACCCCTGAGCTACATCTCCAACCCAAAGCAGTGCAGGAAAACAAAACCCTCTTCCCATGGGACTGAATGACCTATGGTCTCAGGAGGCCTGGCTTGGAAAGCAGTGGTCGGGTAAAGCCAGGGGTAGGGCATTCTTTAACTTCCATGTTTAATTTTGAGTTTTGGACTGTAATCGCTTGTCTCTGATGAGTGTGGGACACACCATGCTGGGGTACAGGAGAAAGGAGGCTTGAGGGGTAGCAGTCTGGAAAGGTTGGACACAACACAGGCTCCCTAAAAAAAAAGCACTCAGGTGGTGGTGAGGGGCTACTTCAAAGGCATCGCCCACTCCTTCAAATGTTGACAAGGGGCCGTGGCAGCAAGTGTGGAAAGTGGAGGGTGGGGGCAGCAGAGAGAAATTCGAAATCTCCTCTACAGACTCGGTACCATTTTCAAACCCTTGGGCTTCTCACGTAGAAATGGAGAATACACTGGGAAACCTCTCCGGGGTGAAAGATCGGATTTAGGGCTCTTTATCAGGAAGTTCCCTGGGTGAGAAGTCTGTGTGCTTCCACACCCAGAGAGCTGTGAGTGTTAGGAGTGCTCAACCCGGGGTGACACCTGGAAAAACTGCACATGTGTCTACAGAGGCCAGCACTGTTGCATGGCGGCTAAAGGAACCAGAGGCAGACATCTTTGCACCTCTGCTCCTGCTTGGAAGAGTATGGGATGCCCCATCCCGGTCTAGGATGGACAAGGCCATCGCGCTCTTCTTTGCCCTAACTACATGGCTTTCTGGCACAACGGACCCGCAGACAGACAGACAGACAGATGTCAGACGACCTCTGTACCTGCAGAAGGATCTTGTTGCCATCGTGGTCCTCAGTCTGCCAGCGCCCCTCGCTGATGGGGCTGCAGGGGTTGGGAAGGAGGGGAACCAGCTGCCCGATGTCCTTCACTCGGAACTCCAGCACGGAGGAGTCGGTGGGCACTGGGCTCTGGTCGCAGGGCAGTCTTTTCAGGGAGAACTGGATGTCTATATCCGGGTTGGAGAAGATGGGGAAGATGCAGAAGTCCGCTTTCCGCTGGCTGGGGCTCCGGCGCAGGATCAGCTCATAGAAGCGGAGGCTGTCGGCATAGCTGTCATGGCGACAGTAGATGGTGAAGCGCACGATTTCTTTGCCATAGTGCACGGGCCGGATGGCCCACAGCGGGGTCCCAGGAGCCAGAGTGAAGAAGTCCTGGCTACAGGGCAGGTAGGGTAGGAAGCGGCCATGCACGCGCTCTGTGTGGTGGTGGCGCCAGGGCGGCCGCTGCAGCACCTGGTGCACCTGCAGGATCTGCTCCTCTCCATACTCCTCCTGCAGGAACAGCACCACAGCCACTGCCGGCTGCGCACCCTTGGGGGACTTCCGCCTTCGCCTGCCTGTGCGCCGCTCAGACACTCGGAACAGTGGGAGGTCAGGGTGAACCCACGCCAAAACCTTGTCGATGGCCTCCTGCAGTGGCTGAGATGCCCCTGGGTCTGCGATGATGTGGATGCTCACCAGGAAAGGGTCCTGTGCCTCCTCCACAGAAAGCTCACCTGAGGCACACAGGAATGAATGAATGGATGGGTGGATGGATGGATGGGCGGACAGATGGATGGGTGGGTAGATGGATGACTAGGTGGGCCAATGGTTGAGCGGATATCTGGATGGGTGGGTGGATGGATAAAAGGGTACATGAGGGGATGGATGTGTGGATGTGAGGGGACAGATAGCTGAGTGAATGATGTGATTATTATTCCATTAAGAGAAACAGTAATGATATATATTGCCTTCACAGGAAGAGAAGCCAAATTCTAACTGAATGGAATCCATGATCTTAGATTTTGTGATCCCAAGTTCTAGAGAGGAAAAGGGGGCTATTGCTTTATGTTGAACCACATTAGAAAAACCTTGGTTCTGTCCAGCAGGTTTCATAGTTTCTTCTAGCTAGGAGAAGCCAAGTCTCTTGACTCAGAAAGTCCTAGTGGGCTCATGAGCCCCTTCACACACGTGCCTGTTGTTGTAGGGCTTTAATAATGTTAGATCAAATCTCGTCTGGACTCTTCATCTCAACTGTTACCCATCTTGGGAACAGTTGAGTTTATTGTTACCCTTTTCTTATTCACTCTCACATTATCTGAGCAGCTAATATCTGGCAGGGCGTCAGTAGGGAGCAAGGAGGACACTAGGAGTCTGTTTAGGAAGACTCTGAACGAACAGTGCTCTCTTATGTGGTCTACAACCTGTGTCGCCTCAGGTGGTGGCTTTTGAAATCACCATACCCATGGGTGAGAGTTTCATGACTAAGGTGGGAAATGCAGATCTAAAAATGTAAATTCAATGTGATATGTGTCTCTAATGAACAAAAGAGAATAGCATCTTGGGATGGGGGTCAACAAGAAGTTAGGACTACCTATAGAAAATGTCACCACTGGGATCTCCCTGAAGTTCTTTTTAAAGTTTCTTTATAGTTGGGTGGGAGGACAGACAGCAGGCTGGAGCAGGTTCTCGCTTTCTGCCATATGGGTCTCAAGGACTCAAACTCAGCTCATCAGCCTGGGCAGCCATCACCTTCACCCACTTAGCCAACCCTTGCTACCCTTCCCAAACTTCTAACAAAGAACAGATGGCACGGACCTTCAATAAGACCATACAACTAGACACACACATGTTTCTTTGGTTGGATGTCAGGTGAAAGAGCCAGCTATATGCAACCGAACTGCCTCATTTCTTTAGATACCAGACCCCTGCTTGGAGAACCAAGCCTCACTCCCAGCAAGGCTTCAACAGAATATGCTACAGCTTGTAAGTAGGCACTTGTGGGTTTCCTAAAATGTCCCAATGCCCTACCCACAAGTGCTTCCTAAAACACCCACAATCTTTTGTTTTGCTTATTTCTTTGGTCTGTTTTGTTTATCCCTGTAATGGACTTTGAAGGGCACTGTCCCATGTGCTTGGCACTGAGTAGGGCAGGGAGCCCCCAGTGTGGAATGGGGCGTTCAGTCTAGTCTGCAGCTGAGGCGTCTAGCACAAGGCTCACTCACTGGGAAGAACCTGGGACTGTGCTATCAGAGATACAGGAAGGAGCATCCAGAGCTGAGCACAACACCTTAGGGGTGTGGTTAGGAGCCAGGTAAAGTGGTGAGGCAGGTATGCTCAGGCAAAGCTACTTTTCTCTACCCAGAATTTTACAAATCTTGAGTGGGTCAGTCACCCTTCCTGTGCTCCCAGGCAGATACCTCTGTGGTGGTTTGAATGAGAATGGCCCCATAGGCTGATAAATTCGAATGTTTGGTTCCCAGTTAGTGGAACTATTTGGAAAGGATTAGGAGGTGTGGCCTTGGGAAGAGGTGTGTCACTGGGGGTGGGTTTGAGGTTTCAAAAGCTTAAGCCCATTCCCAGTTTGTTCATATTCTCTCCCCCACTCCCTGTCCCTCTTCCCATCCCCCTTCCTTGTGCTTCTGATCAGATGCAGGCTCTCAGCTACTGCTCCAGTGCCATGCCTGCCTGCTGGCTTCCTACCTATGATGATCATGATGATGATGAACCATGCAAAATTAAATGCTTTCTTTTTTAAGTTGCCTTGGTTATGGTGTTTTGTCTTGGCAATAGGAAAGTAAGAAAGATGGCCTCCAACTGCAAAGCTGAGTGTTTAACCTGGCAATACTTTGCCTTGGGGGTTTTGCTGGCCATAGTGGTGTGTGCCCACTTAAAAACCTTACCTGAGAAAGATGCTTGGCCTTCAAAATGTTCTGTGTGCCTAAACCTAAACGTGAAGGACCCTAGGTGAATGTGCTATGTGTGCCTTTATCTAAATGTGATTGGTCTTAGGTGAATCCAGACATCTTTCGACCAAGCGTGAGAGGGATGGAGTGTGGTAGGCAGGTTGATCTGGAATCCAGACCTGTCCTCACAATGTCACCAGGTGTGAGGCACACAGTGAGCAGTGGCCCATGATGTCCAAGCAGGGCAGTGGACTTTTAGCAGCCACAATCCAAACCAGCCACAGGACGGCAAGATGTTGTCTAGGAGAAAATACTCCACTGAGCCTGGGAGGGGAATGGGGCAGGAAGGACCACCCTAGCTAAGCCCAGGCTAGATCAGACAGAGACAGATGGCAAGCGAGAGCTGGTTCAGTCAGGGTTAGATTGTTGACCCAAGACACATGGGAAATAACAAATGAATGAGGAGACAGGAGTTGATTGTTAAGTAGCAGTACTGAAGATGCAGGTGGAATTGGGGGGAGCAAAAAGGGAGGTGTATTGTCATAGGTTACTTTGGTGGCACAAGGGGTGGCCTTGGAGGCCATAGCCACAGGGCAGTACATTCAAAGCAAGAGGGTGGAGCGTGCTGATGTTTCTGTGATGTGATGTTTAACCAAGAGGCCAACAGAAGAGAAGGGCGGGCTCAAGGGGAAGACCAAGCGGTCCACCGCCGGGCCACCTGGCCAGGCACCATAGTTACTTCCAGGAGGCTGACTCTTGGTTATGGGGCTTTGATGCTGCTGAAGTGGTGGCCAAATCTAAGGGCGGACCTGCTACTTGTAGACAACATCTTGCACTTGTGTGTGTTTCCATTCAGATTGGAATTATGAAAACCCATCACACTGGCTCAGAGAACAGTCAGGGGGTTATTCTGGCCAGCTCGGGGCTCCCCCTTTCTGCCTAACTGGCCTCTTCCATTTCATTTCACACTGATACCATCACCAGCAGCAGTGCCGCTGACGGGGTAGTGAAGGTGTGACCAATGCCTTTCCCCCAGCTCCTCGAAAGACTCCACAGCTACCAAATGTACACTGCTCTCTCCCAGGCCGCCTCGAACTCCTAAGTCCAAAGACGCCTGACTCTGCTAAACACCAGCCAATTCTCAATACAAATGGAAAAGGACAGAAAGGTTTAGAACAAGACAATGATGAAGAAGTTGGGTCAAGGAATTACAGTTTCTGTCACGGAAAGAGGAGTAGATGGAGCAGAAGGAAAGTTGGGAAAAGAAGCTTGGGAAAGAAAGTTGGGACAAGTGAGGTGGCCCTTTTAAGATCCAGAACCCCCTCACAGGGTGAACACATAGCCAGAGGCCCGGAGTGAACCAACAGGAGTTCTTTTGTAAAGACCTGGGCACGGTGAGCTCATTTAGTCCCGGTACGGTCCTTGAAGTGGCTGAGATCATTACCTCCATTTTAGAGAGCAGAAAACCAAGGCACAGAAGCTAGTTACCCACCAAGAGCGGAAGAGGCAGAACCCTCTCTCCAGCACACGGGCCTGTGAGCCGCTGCACCCCATCCCGGCTGCACCTGCTTCCCAGCGGGAGGCTCAGTGGCCATTCTCATCCCCACCCCCTTCTGGCTATGCCGCCCCACCTTTCCCGCTCCCTCTCAGAGGCTCCTTCCCAGCCACCAGCTCTGTGTCTCAGATATTCATTTGCATTTCTTTCCTCTGGCCCTGGGTCTCCTCCTGAGGACAAGCATTCACAGAAGCCACCTCTCTCTTGGCTCCTGCTAAAGTCTTTCCATCTCAGCCACCGCCCCTGCCCGGAGGGCAGCACAGGCCAGAGCCACAGGTGGTGGTACCCAGGACATAAAAACAGAACAGAGATTTCAAGAAAGCGCACAGGTGGGCAGGAGAGGCTTGGGCATGAAGAAGCCCAGGGGAGCAGGAGCTAAATTTCCCAAAGACTCTAGAGTTGTCCGAGCCCTCGGCCTTATATGCCACCTCCTGCAGCCACATAAAGGTTTCCCAGAGAGCAGGCACAAAGGCTGAAGCCTGCCTGGATGGCTGTGTGTTTACAGCTCTGCCGAGGGCAGGCTGCCCAGCCTGGGAGAGTGAGCGGGGCTCCACCCCTGACTGCTGGCAAGCAGGATGTAGCCAGGATCCAGCAGGTGGAAGACAAGGCCCGAGCCTGAATCGCCCTTGAGCTGCATGAACCAGGAGGCAGGAGAGGGTGAAGTCCTGCTCCAGGCCAGCTCTGAAGAACAGGCAGTGTCATGTGTATGCTCGCTGGTGCCCACTGCCCGTGACCCTGAAACAGCTCTAAGCTGTCATCAGGCACTAGGATACACGTGCGCCTC
This sequence comes from Peromyscus leucopus, assembly GCF_004664715.2. NCBI lineage: Eukaryota > Metazoa > Chordata > Mammalia > Rodentia > Cricetidae > Peromyscus > Peromyscus leucopus. Next base: position 60,664,247 of record NC_051070.1, read on the forward strand.
TACAGCACTGATCAGGAAACCAAGTGTTTGAGGGGAAGGAGAGAAAAGGTGAATAATTAATTGTCACGAAAAGCCTCTAGACCTCCCCGGAGAAGCACTCGACACACTGCGCCAGGACGTGCGCTGCCTTTATCATATCTATTACCTGTCTTTTCCAAGGACCCACAGAGCACCTGCTCCATCAGGGCAAAACACAGCAAAAGCAACACCACAAGACCTTCCAGGCTGCCTGCCAGGCTGGGAGGTGCCACGGAGACAGGACTGCCTTCCAATTAGCCCAAATCTCCAGAGAGGAGGAGGAGGGCTCCTCCTGTGGTCCCACGATCAGAGTGGAGCAGCTCCGGCATTAAGGAGAGCAGAGTTGGAACCGGGCCTTCTCTGAGAAAGGACGCAGCGCAGCCAGCTCAGGTTTTCTGCACGCCCCCCCCTTCCCCCTAACAATCTTTGATCCTGTAAACCCCCAGGATTTTTTTTTTTGGCTACCAAAACTCAAGAGAAAAAAAAAAAGACAACAGCAAACATTTATTAAGTGCTTATTATTTGTCTACTACTGTCCCCAAACCTTATTTGTGCAATCTCATTGAATCTTTGAAACAAAATGCTAGAGACGCATCTTTCCTACTCGGTGGCTAAAATGCTGAGTTGCTCAAGGCCCTTTGGCTAGAGGAAAGCAAGGGCTATCTGAACTCCAAGTCTCCCCAGGCACCCTGCTGTCACCTCATCAACCTTCCATCTTTGTCCCAAGCCTTAATGTCCCTGGCTGGGGCTCTAGACCTGCTCTCCAGCTTCTTTACCTAATTTGAGTGTATGATCCTGTTATGAACCAGCTGACCACGTCACACACAGCTTTTGTGCTATGGAGGAGAAGGGAGGGCACCAAGGCCTTTCTGCTTGTTGCGAGACTTTGGGATGCTAGATGGCCACTTGGCTGTCTTGATGCCCCCTACAGAGAGACCCTCACCACCTCTCTCTCCAAACCAGGGCCACACACTAGCCTTGCCTGCACTAGCTCCCACCATCTGGTTCTTCCTGCATTAGACCACCTTTCAGGACAGACTGGAAGTCTCCATAGTACCTACTTCTTAGTAACGGCCATGTCTAGCTGAGTGTTAAGAGTTAGCCTTCCAAAGTGACCCTCTGAACTAGTCTTAGCATCTGACAAACTCAGATCTGCTTTCCTGGATTTTTGAGCAACAGTTGATCTCGCTGTTACTGCATTCTCAGTTTGTCACTGACAAGTGGTAACCCATTTATTGAATCAAGGAATGCTTATCAGGCTTCTACTATGTACTAGGTAATATATAACAGAGAGTAAGATAGGCTTTGCCTTCAGAGAGCTTATGCTCTTGTGTGTGGCGAGAGAGACTCAATAGATAACGACATAAGCAGTCACAGCTACTTTACTTAGCAAACAGGAGTTCTATGCTCACATAGGAAGAGGTATCCAAGGCAGCAGTCAGAACCAGGAGCTCTCAACTGAACAAACCACTCAGTACCCTTCCAGTGCCAGAATGTCCACCAATAAATACCCCAGTGCTCTGAGCACTCAGGAGGCTCAGGACCCTGAGTGAGGGCATCTCCAGCTCTGTGGGCTGTTTTAGGAAAGGCACACGAGGGTGGGTGAATCTGTTTGCCTCTCTAAAGCTTCACCGGCAACGGAGCACTCCAGATATGGATGTGACTGTCATGTCAACTAGACACATGCAACCTGGTCATGGAAAACACAGGAAAGGTCACATGCAATAGAGTCGCCCAGGGCACAGGCTGACACTGAACCAATCACAGGCCAGTGGGCAGGAGGAAAAGTTCCTAGTGACAGAAAACACAAAATCCATAGAGGGCCACACTCTCCCTTTAAGCAGCATCAGAAAGGGGTACAAACTCCTTCCTGGGAGAGCCATTCCTCTGGAATGTAATGAACAACCTGCTTTCTTTGCTTTTAGCATGTTTTAAAAAGACAATTATTTGCATCTCTTAACTAATGAGAAACTCATGAGCAATTCCCTTAAGCAACCATGAGTTAAGATAAAATCTTAGACTTCCTCAATTTTTGGCAATTTTATAGTCTCAAAGTGAGTGGGCAATTCCTAGCTGCATTTATAGCGTAAGTAGTACGGCTCCTCCCTTCATCTTGGGTCCTTCAACAGTTCAGGATGGAACTCAGGCTGCGGCGGTTAAGCTGAAACCTGGATTTTCACTTGGCAGAGAACAATCAGCAATCTTTGTGCTCCCTGGGCCCTTTCAGGCTTTTGTGAAAAAGCTGCCTTGGCTACAGCTGCAGCCACTGGCTCTCAGTTTTCACCGTTTGTACAGAGACAATGGCATGGGCTCGGACTGCTACATGCTGAGCTCTTCTGAAACCAGGACATTTTTAAGAAAAAAAAAAAAAGAGAGAGAGACAAGAACACAGCCAGTAAGGCGGACAGCACGACACTTTTCTCCACTCGGAAGCAGGACCTCCGTTTTACCTTAAGTGTATGTCCCAGCCTCACTCAGGCTGTGCTCTGAAACAGTGAAATAAGACACGAGGTGGGCATACCTGACAGAGATTCTGAAAGGGCCATTAATTAGTGGGAGGAGCTACGAATACAGCTAGAAACAAACATACTGGATGATTTACGTCTAAACACTGCAATGATTTTGTCAGTTCTGATTTGGGGACTTTGAGAACATTCCCCAGGATTCCCCAAGTCCTTCTGGTCTGCTAGCCCACCATTTGTTGAAGGCAGCACCAGGGATACTGGTTAGGAACTGCCCACTGGAGTGGGGTCTACTTTCCATGAAGCCTTTGCATAGCCTCATGGTCTTGTGGCTACTACTGCTACCCGAGCCTGAAAAGAGAATAAGATCATAGTTTTAAATGCCGGGAACAGAAAAGACTTCATGCAGAGGAGCGCCACCCCACAAGAGCTTGTTTCTCCTTGTTTCTCAGCTACTCCGTAGAGCACTTTTGCTCACTGCCTATCTACAGTGTGTCTATACGCACTGTCTCTGTATCTACATGTATGTGTATCTCCCCTTTGCATATTACATCACAATGTTTATGAGACATCTGGTTATTCTTCAGTGTCAGTGGGCGAGTGAAATGGTCTGTAGTGAGAAGAAGAAGAGGAGGAAGAGGAGGAAAAGGATGAGGATGAGGATGAGGAGGAGGATGGGGTCATGAGCTACACACACACACACACACAGCACATCTTTATCTCAGTAATTCTACCTGCAGGAGTTCACCCTCAGAATGGATGTATCCAAATAAATTATGAGTTCCTCCCCATTGAGTAAGGATGTTTCTGGCAACCATGTTTATAATAGTGGAAGTGGCATACAACCCACAGTGTCTACTTTAGGTACTGGTGACTGTGACTAAGACCCATGAAATAAATACTACACGGGTGTCAAACTGCTGTAGAAAGACGTTCCTGGAGACACAGTCATTTACAACGTCTATAGTGGGGAAATAAGACATCTTCTGTCTGTCATCTGTCTTTTCCATTCTAATAAATATGTCTATAATAATATAGATGGTCATTAAAATATGCAAAGGCAGACAATGACAAATAATGGATTTTCTGGGTGGGATTCTAGGTCTTAATCTCTTATGAATTTGCATTTTCTGATTTTAAAGAAAACAAAATAAACAAAGAACAAATGGCTATGAACTATTTGGGCAATAAAATTCTTTCTAAAATGAGAAATGTCATAGTCACATCAAGGGCAGGTGCAAGTGTGTCAGCTGCTCTCTTCCGACCCCTCCCTTGGGGTCCTGACAACACTGGCAGAGACCAGATGTTCCTCAGGGGCCACTTGGTTTTCTCTGGGAGAACTTAAACAAGAGAGCCTGGATCCATTTTTCTTTTATTTCCTTGGTAGAAGTTTTGTATAGTTGCAGTTAGTTCAAAATGAAAACCCTGAAGCCGTATCTCATACCTTTGAAGTCAGAGGGATTCTACTGTATTTTTTAAATTAGATCTGAGCGCAGCAGAGGATAGAGGAGTTGTCTGTGTGCTAACGTCTTTACCTTCGATTTCCAGATACACAGCTTGGCTTATTGCCTTTTTCCTATCAGCTGTCAAACAGCCAGTGTCGAGCTTTCAGCTCCCATGCAGAGAAAATACGAAGTCTACACCATCAAATACAGATGCTTTAGGTTGTGTTTCATTATCTCAGAGATTTTGTTTGCTGTTTCTATCATTGTTCAAGTAAATGCCGCCGCCGCCGCCGCCGCCATTTGTCAAAATGAGCTCAAAAACATAAGGGATGTGTTCCATGTTTAAAGTAAACCCTTCTTAGTGCAAGGATGTAATGACTTACTTATAAAGTTCAAAAAAAAAAAATAATTAGGGCTGGAGAGATGGCTCAGAGGTTAAGAGCATTGGCTGTTCTTCCAGAGGTCCTGAGTTCAATTCCCAGCAACCACATAGTACCTCACAGCCATCTGTAATGAGATCTGGTGCCCTCTTCTGGTATACAGACAGACTGTATATGTAATAAGTCTTAAAATAATAATAATAATTAAAGTATTTATCAAGTGAGCACATCTCCTAAGCAGATGGTCTGTAAATCAGAGAACTACAAAGCCAGAGTCCAAGTACAGGAAATACAAGCACACGCCACTGGGCTAGCTCAGGGCTTCTCAAACTTTCTCTATATGCAACTTCAGGTGGAGCCTGACATTCTGCATCTGAGGCAGCAGTAATCCAAGGTAGTAACTGCATGTGTTCCACCAGGCTATGAATAGCATCTCTGGGCAGCTGACAAAATGTAGGACCAAAAGGGCAACCCCAACCTGCTAACTGTGGCGAAGCCTCTGCCTGAATCATTGCAAGACCCAGATCCATCAGAGTGTTCTCTACGAACTACCTAATGACTCCATTTTTAAAAGGAAGGCCCAGGAATGTGACAAATATCTCCAAACTTGAAGCTATGCTGGTTACTTGAAGGCCTGATGTGTGGGGGTGTGGGAAAAGCTGCCTCCAGCAGATTCTTTTTTCCCTCAGTGTGAATGAGGCCATTGCTTCGGGCAGGGGAGTAAATAAGGACACTGTCATAGCTAGGTACAGGGGCAGCTTTAGGCATCCCATATGGTAACAACAGTCTATGCAGCAGACACTTCTAAGTAAGGTCTTTAAATAGACAGCTTCTGTGGAGCACAGAGGAAGCAAGATGGCGTTTTCTGTGAGAATAGCATCTAAGTGGTTTCTTTCTGGTCTCTGTGGCCATCACCCCAGCCAAGATGAAGCATGCTATTCCTGAGATCAGTGACTAACACCAGCCATGCCTGAGAGCCCTGTCTAGGGCTGCAGTCATCCAGCCTCCCAGTAACTCACCGTGACTCTCCCTTGCAAACAGACCTGTACATGAACATCATCATTGTTATCAGTGCAAGGTCTAAAACATCAGAGAAACGGAGATGGTCTTATTTGGGGTTCACTTGCTGGATGCTGTTAAATTAGCCTTGTGTCACAGTAGAGTAGAAATTCAAAACCCTAAGAATGTCCTCCATTCAGAAATGAGTGTGCCCTCTCCCTAGCACTATAATGCGGCTTGGGGCATCCATAAGCAGTCAGCAGTACATCCAACAGCACCATTTGTCTTGTTAATCAGCTCCTCAGAAACGGAGGGAGAAGGAAATCAAGGAAAGTGTGATAAACTGAACGGAGGCACAGAAGTCCCACAGCTGACTTCATCTAGCTGGGGGGAAACTGGAGGGCTTTCTGTCGATGGTTTCCTTGTGTTAGGGATGGGCATGTCAGTTTTCCTCTAAATCTACGGGCATCACTGTTCTTTGCTAATCATGAAGTCAGCAAATCCAACGGCTAAAACAATTCTTCATGAGGATAATGAATAGATTTGGGTTTTGTTAGATTTTATGGAATAGGACTCTGAAGAACACTTGTCCCGAGAATCACAGTCACGTGCTAAAAACAGAAAGGAAACATGATTACCGTGTTTCCAAACAGATCAGAGTTAAATTTGGTGCTGTCGGGTCTCCCAAAATACTGATCTTCCTTTTCAGGGAGTGACCTGATAAAAACGGCTCCAAGGAAGATAAATCTATCAATAAGTGATCACCTCTGATAAACAGGAAGAAAATGGTAACTCTTGTTCTACGGGGTCTGTGTGGCGCTCCTGCACATCATGAGCCGGGGCAGGAGGCTGTCTCGGCCACCTACTCTTTTCAGGAAGCAGTTAAGCTAGTGATTAAACCACAGTGAACTCACTTCTCTCCAACGAGCTATGGGGTTCACGAAGGTAACCAGTGTAAAATGGTAACCTATGATGCTCCAGTAAGTATCCTGGAGCTGCAAGAGGAAACAGAACCCCCTGAGAAATCAAAAGGAGAGAACCTGCAGAAAAGATGTTCCCAGGACAGGAGGCACGGCCTTCAGGGCCCAGCAACATGGCAGGAATGACGAGCCAGGCCAGCTTCAGGGCCTTGCAGCAGTCAAGATGCCTAGACTTCCTAATGGGAGAATACCCATAACTCTTTTGATTCCTCTTGTGATAAGGAGCCAGGAAAGCCAACAGATATCTTGAGTTTGTAGTTGGGGCTACTTTAGGCCCAAATTAGGAGGGTCAAATATAGCCAGTTCTTCATCTATCTCCTACATGCATTATTCTGGGGTTAGAGAGCCCTAAGAGAGGTCACAGGTTCCTAAAAATGTAAATTTTAAGCTCCCAGGACCTGCTAAGAGTAATTCTCAAGTGTGATTATAATCTTTATGTGAATGGAAATCTCCAATCACACGGGCTCAGATCTCAGCTGCATTGCATGGCACACTTAAGTTTTCCCCCCTACTATAATTATTGTTTTCTTTTCATCCTGTTTATAAAATTTGCCCCTTTTATCCAAGCCACTTAAGAATGCAAATTGTGCCTCATGGCTTGATGATCTCACCAGAGTTCTGGAAACACAGCTTAAAATTCTGAGAGTGAATGGAATTCCCCTCCTTTCTTTCAGTGAAATTCTCTTAGGGCCACAGTGTGCTGAGCTTTTCAGCACACAAAAGCAGACCTGGCTTTCTCCAGCAACCTATAAAGGGCAAAGGAACCATCTATAACTGGGAAAAATTCACATCCCCCCACCTCCACCCCAAAGCCACATGTTAAAGAAACTCCTCAGCTACGCATCCTCTGTGGTTGAACAGCTTCATAAGATAGGAGTGCAAGTGAGATTCCAGGATCATGAAGAGGAGGCCTATCCATGGGCTCAATCTTCCTTGCCTCAGAGATGGACAATGAGAAGAATGAAAAGCAGCCTTTGCCTCAGGTCTCATCTCTTGCAATCCTTGGCTTGCAGTCAGCAAACAGTGGTGGAAAAGCTGGGGGTTGTCTAGTACCAAGACATTCCTTTCCCCAAAATCTGACTTTAGACAAAAGCCAGCATTCCCCCAGGGACTAGAGAAAATAGTTCCTACCTGCCTAAAAGGAATTATTCTCTTTATCTCCAGCAAAGCGGACCTATGGCTCTTAACACATGCTGTGGTACCTATTAGCACATCAAGGTTTAAGCTAGCTTCTAGGCTCTTTCGATCCGGACTCACAACACTTCAAAGCCTCCCCACCTCCCTCAGCTCACAGGTCCCCCCTCCTCCCAGATACCCGTCCTCTTAAAACCCCAGGAATTTTCCCTCATTGCCTCTTTCTTTTCCCAAGAGACAGCCTTGGCAGTTTGGAATAAACTTTCCCCTTTCCACCCATGGAGTGGCCATTCTAGTTTCTTTACTGCGCTATTTCATTTATCTGGTGCTGAAACCGAACTGGCCTATATGACTTCCCTCCCAAGGAACTCTCCGAACCCAGCAGCTGACTGGACTTTCCTGAGGCATGTATGGATCATTTGTTTCTGCTGGCTCCTGCCATCCATCAGATTTGACCCCAGATTCTCTAGACCATCTCTCCTCTCTGTCTCCTGAAACCGACAACACCCACATAGTCAGATCTCTCTTCTAGATAAGTGTCACCGTGGAGACGCCTGCTTTGTCTACTACTATTACTACAAAAGTCACACCAGTGTGCCAGGAAGCTCCTCTCATCTCCACTGGGCCCCAGTCACAAGGACAAGGGACGCCTTTCCTCTGTGATTTGCAACATTTTTCTCTCTGACAAGTTTCTCATCCCAACAACACTCTACCCCCCTCAGCTACTCTTTCTCGCCTCCCCCTAGGAGGTGCAGTCCACTGGTGATGCCTGTGGCCTTTTCCTCATCTCCTGGCTTCTGTGAGACTTGCAGTCCTCCCTCCCCTCACTCAGCTCCCTCCTGCAGCATACCACAACCCTTTTCTCTGCTCCTCCTAGGAACTGCCAGAGATCCTGCAGCTTCCTTGAGCCCATCCTGGCCTGTGCCACCCTGTTCTCTGTCTCTCAGCTCCCACGGGCAGTCCTGCAGCTTCTGCTCTCAGCTCTCTCCTAAAGTTCTTCCCTCCAGAGGTGCATGCTCTGCCTCTTCCTTATGCCCTCCTACAGACTCTCTGTGTCCTAGCCCATCTGGTTGTCTCTGTCTCTCTGTCTCTCTCTTTCTCTGTCTCTCTCCTCTCTCTAGGAGCTTATAGAAATTCCCTCCAGCGGAATTTCATTTTGCAACCCTCGCTCCCTCCTTGGATTACGAACAACTTGGCCTCAGTACAGATCAATGGCTAAAACCTGGCCCACTTGATTTCCAGATTCTCACAAATCCTAACAATTGCCAACGCACAAAACAAAGGATCCCTAAATCTCTTATTTCTAAACTTGCGCTGCTCTATACTTCCAAAAGTCACTTATCTCAGGTTCTTCTACCCTCTTATCTCTACAATTCTCTGTTCTGTTCTCAGAGTATACAGGAAGCAGCTCTCTTGGGATGAGGATTTCCTAGTAGTATGAACTTGTGGCTGGCTTGTTCTATTCCTCTGATCTCTCAGCTTTCACCCCAATATCTGGCTCCGGGTTTTTTTTTTTAATTAATAAGACCGTTTCGCAATTTGTGTTGTACAGGTTCTTCTGTTTCTTTCTACACAGGCATGTTTAGGGCATTAATTGATCCTGCTGGTCATACAGAGAGACTGTACCGAGCTCACATGACGGAGAGAGAACCCCCACTACAGAACCTTCAGGACAATGACACACTTGTCATCCTGTGCCTGCTCCATCCTTTGAGTATGATTATTTAGGTCATAGGAGATATAATTTTAATGATCTATTTGGAAGAATATATTGCATCGTGGTGGTAATATTTGTGTTTTCCATGGTAGACTTTAGGCTTAATTAAAAAAAAAATCTTTTCAGAAAGTTCACTCTCTTTCAATGACTGCGCAAGGGGCCTTCTGCATGGGGGGTGGGGTGGGGGAGCAAGATTTATGTTCCTGGCTAGGAGGAGAGTCAGGCCAGGAGCTGCGCTGAGGCAGGGCAGCTGTGACCCACGTGTTCTTTAGTATCAGGAGAGGGTTGCTGACCCCTCAGAAGTAGAGATAAACATTTGATGGTGATCTGGCTCAAAGGATAAGAAAATTATCTTATTATCCAAGGGTAATGTCTTCGGGAAAACTTTAAAAGCAAGAGCTGGGGCGGGAATGCAGTTCAACAGTCCCTTGGTTATTTGAACTACTGACATGACAGTGCTCGAGAGATCAGAATTCTCCCAGGAGTCTTGTGCTGGGGGGAAGGGGACAGAAAAGCTGAAGCCTGGTGCCAAAGGAGGAACTTGCTTCCCAAGAAGAAAGTCCATAGAGTTCCCGTAACCATGGCAGGAGAGACTGGAGTCGTGACAACGATGGGCAGGACTACACCCAGACTGCCTAGTTATGCTTTCCTTTGGCCCTCTATTTTAACCTAAAACTCACGATGGACTCAGGCTTCCTCATTCCAGTGTTTCCGCACTGGAAAAGAACGAAAGCCCAAACCACACCTCTCTCTGCTCTCCACTGTTACCCATGTCTTTCAGTTGACGTCATGATGATGGGTGGCCAAGCCTGGCTTGTTAGGGCTGCCAGGCTTCGACCCTAAAAACTGGCAACACTCTGACTTTCCTCTTGTCTTTCTCCTGTTGAGAATAAGGATGTGAAGATGGTTGTGGCGGCAGTAGCCATATTGTCCCTCTCAGGCAACTTTAAGGATGGAAGCCCAAAGCTCCTCAGAATGACTGAAAAGACTCCCCAGATCTGCACTGCCTCCTTGGCTGTGGCCATTCCATTGATAGAGGAGGATAAAGCTCTACTTACTTAACGTTTATTTTTCTTTATCATTTGTAGCCAACACACAGTTGCCAATAAGAACACACACGGTGTATGAGGTCTTGTGTGTGAGGAGTGAACACCACAACTTCAGGGGAAAGGAAGAATAGGGACTCAGTATTGATTCTAGCTGCCCCTGAGGAACCTCGACTTCAGACTGCCACTAAGACAAGGGAGGAGATGGAAACATCCAAACGATCAGGCTCGCTGTGGTGATCTGGAGGACAGCAAAGGGAGCTACAAATTCAGCAATGGCAGTAGGCAGGGATTTTAGAGAAACTTCTTGAGGAGGTGTAGTGTCTGGGTCAAACAGGAATGAAAACGGCAGTCTGGAGAACGGTTCAGGAGGCTTATGCAGCAGCTAAGGTACTGTTCTCGTGATTCTAATGGCTTTAATAACCAAGGGGCAATGCTGGGTCTTCAGCTGGCTAGACTATCAGAAACTGCTCACGGTCGTTCCCCCTAATAGCCAAGTATAATTGGACACTAAATTACAATTCCAGATACTCAGCTTTTCTCAGAGTCCCTACTGCAGAGGAAAACCAAGCCAGAACATCAATAAACATAATGAGCCAATTAGGTGTCTATCCAGTTGGGAATTAGAGTTGAAAGTTTAACAGGACCATGAGGGAAGGCGAAACAATTCAGCATTTATTAACTCAAAAAGTCAAGATAATTGTTCTAGGTAATTTTAAAATGAATGTTCAATCAATATGAACAACTCGGATGTAATGCTTTCAATTACTAAAAATCCTATCTAGACATGAGGCATCATTCCTTGTGTGTACATTTACTTACATTTCAATATTAAGTATAAGCACTTCTTAATGTTCAGAGTATTCATATAAAACCCATTTCTACTCATATCTTTATTACATTGAATGATCACTTATAAACCAGGAATTATAAAAATAGGAAGATGGACTAATAAAAATGTCTACGTCCAAGGCTGGAGGTATATCTCAGTGAGAATACTTGCTTAGCAGGCTCCAGACTCAGTACAATTTCTAGGGTCACTAAAAAGTCTACTCTTTTTAGCTCGATTTGAAGTGGAGAAATGATAGCTAAATTGTCCAATGAAAGCCTTTGTTGGTAATAGTGCTGCTGTAACACACTTCACAGGGGTCATCAGAGTAGGGTGTCCCTTCCAAGTTGGGCAGGGACAATATTTGCCTGCAGAGACAGGAGCAGAAGAAAGGTACAGAGAGGAGTCAGCTGGAATCCATGGAGGCAGCACAGGCTCCGAGCGTTCTCCTAGCCTTCATGTAGCAGGGATTGGAGCACTTGGTGTTAAGGAATGAGTTCATTTGATTCCTGAAGAGGGTGTTCCTAGATGCTCTAGAGGATGCTGATAAAGCTCAGGGCACGCCTATCAGGCTGGCTCTCCACAGGGAGAGGAGTTATATATCTAAGGTAAAGGAAGAGCTTCCAGCCTAGGGTTAGTGTTTCCCATTTCACATTCTTTGGGAAAAGATTCCTTTGGTGATCCCTACTCACCATCAAAGCATGTACTACATAGATGCTTTCTGTGGTACTGAGCCCTGGGGGGCTGTTAAGACAACCTTGATTCCTCAGTGGAAAATTTCAAATCTATAAGAGCCTGAGCAATACACTCAAAAGCTCTAAAGACCATGGATGGCAATCTAGACTACTGCAACCAGGAAACTATCTGTTATAGTTAAAGGAAAAAGGAAAACTTCCCATGATACTAATAGGCTAACATACTTCATACCCACCAAGTCAGTACTACAGAGAATACTGGCAACAGTATTTTGGACTAAAGAGAGGAATGAACATAGTAAAGATTCTCTACAAAGAAAACACACGAAGCTGTAAATACTCAACTATAAAGTACAACTAGAACATAACAGCAAAACAACAACACACACATACACAATAAAATGACTGCAACCAAGACACAATTTTCAGTAATAACTTTAAATATTAATGGCCTCAACTATAATCAAAAGACACAGTTTGACTGAATGGATTAAGAAACAAAACCCACTTTTCTATTGTCTATAACCAATTTATGTAGTAGCTTTTCTATAACCATCAACAAACACACTGGGAAAGAGATCATGGACACATGCCCATTCACAACATCCTCAAAGAAAAGAAAATATCGAGGAATAAATCTAACCAAGGAGGTGAAAAACCTCTACAATGAAAACTTTACATCTCTGAAAAAAAAAAAAAAAACAAATTAAGGAAGACACTAGGAAATGGAAAGATATCTCATGCTCATGATTAGTAGAATTAAGATTGTGATAATGACAATTGTACTACAAGTAATTTACAGATTCAATCCAATCCTAATCAAAATCCCCATGACAATCATCACAGAAGTAGAGAAAAACATCCTAAAATTTATATGGAACAGCAACAAAAAAGAGCAAAAAGCAATCCTGAACAAAAAGAACAATGCTAGAAGGACTACTGGTCTAGATTTCAAGATATATTATAGAGCCATAGTAATAAAAACTATGGTAGTTCCATAAAAACAGACATATAAACCAATGGAACAAAATGGAAGTCACAAACATGAGCACATATAACTACAGCCATCTGTTATTGACAAACAGGCCAAAAACATAGACTAGAGAAAAGATAGCATCTTCAACATATGTTGCTGGGAAAACTGAATGTCCACATGTAAAAAGACAGAGTTAAGACCCTTATCTATCACCTGCATAAAATTAACTCCAGATGCATCAAAGGCCTTAACATAAAACCTGAAACACCGAAACTGCTAGAAGAAAACATAGTCTGTATCTTACATGATACAGATGCAGGAAAAGACTTTCTAAATAGGACTTAACTTACCCAGGACTTCATAGAACTAAAAAGCTTCTTCACAGCTAAGAGAAAAAAATCTACTGAGTGAAGAGGAAGCCCAGAGAATGGGAAGAAGAGGAATCCCACAGAATCTCTTCCGGCCATACATCTGACAGAAGATTAACATCCAGAATACATAAAGAACTCAAAACAAAGATTCAAGAAAACCAATGGTCCAGTTTAAAAATGGGTTTTAGATCTAAAAAGAGGTCTCAAAAGATGAAATAAAAATGAATAAGAGACATCTCAACAAAGTATTCCTTATCCTTAGCAATTAGGGAAATGCAAATCAAAACAACTGATTTCATCTCACCCCACTCAGAATGGTAAAGATCAACAAAACAACAGACAACAAATGCTGGTGAGGATGTGGGGACCCCTCATTCACTGCTGGTGGGATTGCAAGTTGGTGCAGTTACTATGGAAATGAGTGTGGACACTCAAAAGCTAAAAATAAACCTACCATATAACCCAGCTACACAGCTCCTTGGCACATGCCCAAAGGACTCTACCTCCTGCTTCACAGATACTTGCCCAGCCATTTCACTGCAGTTTTTATTCACAATAGCTATGAAATGGAAACAACCTAAATACCCTCCAACTGATGAATGAATAATGAAAGCATGGTAGATATTCGCAATGGAATATTACTCAGATGTAAAGAAAAATGAAATAATAAATTTTACAGGTAAATAGATGGAACTAGAAAATATTACACTGAGTGAGGCAATCCAGACCCAGAAAGACAAATGCCACGTGTTCTCTCTTATCTGTGGTTCCTAGCTCCAAATAGTCAGATGTGGGTATATAATCTTGAGTAACTGCAGATACCAGGAAAGTAAAATGTCTGTGGTGTGTGTGGGAAGGAGCTCCAGAGAGGGGGATAGCAGGATAGAGGTGACAGGATGGGGAAAATGAATAAACAGGGAAGAGATCGATAACTCAGGGGAGGGCTATCAATACAGGAGAGGGAGGAAGAGGGGTAAAATAACACTACAGATGTTTGGGAAGGGCATAGGGAATTATTATTTTACATTTGCCTAAAATCACATATAAGTATATGTGCTTACATAAATATAAATACACACACAGTATACATGCAGTTATACCACTTTGGGCTAGCTATAATAATCCACCCAAGACCCATAGAAATCCTAGTACCAGGCATGGGAAACCTCCTTTTGAGCTATTGGGAAAGGGAGTTCACAAGGCTCCTACAACACTATAGGCTAATGTCAGTGTCCTTGGTTGCCTCTGTTGCCAAAGACACTACACATTTTGGACATAGGACCCAGAGGACTGCAGATAAAATTGAGCTGAACGCCTCCCCCAGAAACTAGCTTTCATAGTCCCAGAAAGCACTATGAAAACTGTTCAGGGGTGGAAGCAATTAATAGCCCTGCCTGGCTTTGACACCTATGAACCACAGCAACGGCCAGTGTGACACGATAGCCCTAAAAGTGCAATAGTGGCACTTGATCGTAGCAGAAACCAACGGCTGTCTAACTGGACTCAAGGCCTACTGCCTAGGAGGGAAATCATTCCTACTACTGTAAACCTAGCCAACTACACATGGCTAGTGAAATCACGGATCTTAGAGGAGAACCTACAGCAAGGCCCTTCTCCTAATCCAGCATCACTCCCATCGACACGCTAAATACCTAGCTTTACATGCACAGTTAAGTGTAGATCTTACCCTAACCAAAGAAGGTTCTTTCTGCAGCAGGAGACCAGTTCAGAAAGCACAACTAGTCAAAATTCAGAGCAAAATGGACTGTGGGGTGCTCAGCCCTAATTGATACCTCTACTACACAACTCCTGTGTCTAAGGCCCAGGGGACATCATGGGAGAGGGGCTGGACCAGGAGACCAGGCAGTTTGCAGTGAGACTGTGGCTTCTGGCTATGACGAGAAACTATAGCCATGAAATCCCAACGCCATGGCTACCCCTCCATCACCCGTTGACATCCAACATAGATGGGGGAAGTCTCATGGGGGACCCACCCCTAGATGAGGGGCTACATGCAATTAACAACTGCTGGAAGATGGAGGATTCGTCTTCTCCTGGCTGGTTATCCAATACTCAGTGGTCCGCCCTAAAAGCTTACATATATGCAGCAACACAGCATCGACTGGGCAGGGTCTATTTATGTTTCTGGTCTATATGCATATGTAACAGCAATGGTTAAAGAAGGAGGAGGTTATGAATTTGGAAGGGAGCTGGGGGTACATGGGAGGGGTGGGGAGGAGGAGAGCAAGCAGGAAAATGATGTAACTATATTTTAAAAATTTAAAAGACAACTTTGAAGGACATTCAGAGAATACTCACTGCTGGTGGAGGACAGATGGCTGTAGTCGGACCTGAAATGTAAGATGTAAGTAGGATTAGATATCATTTTTCCTTTATCCAAATGAACCCCTTGAGCTAAAAGCTTTGTTAGTGGGGATTAGGGAGTTAGAAGCATTTGCCTGATAAAGTGGTTGCCCGTGAAAAACAGTGCTGAGGCTTCTCTGGTGCAAATTAGTGCAGAATTTTGAGGGCAAAGTTGGATGGAGCCTGCGCATGGCCTCTGTGGGTCACCCTGTGAGATTCTCAAGCCCTCTGGATTTGTTTGTTTATTTTTCTAGTGAGGAAGCCTCCAAGTTTTCAACAGATTCACAATTCCCCATAAGGTTACACTCTCATTAAGGGACACTTTCCCAATGTTCACACAGCACCCCTGGGATGCTGCTCTGATGACATGGGATGCTTCTCTGATGACATGATGGAAGGGACCCCTGAGGAAGGAGGATAGAATTGGGCTGAGGAGTAGGGCTGTGTCCGCACTCCAGGACTGGATGACCATCAGGGACCTTCCGCACAGGGCACTTCAGTTGATTTCTATTCCTAATCCTGCTAGATAGGAGAGTCACAGGATGTGGACTGTGGTGGGGAAGGAGAGTTGAGAAGTGGTCCACACGGGTTTTATGCTGAGAATTCAGTGGCTGGCAGTCAGTCACAACGAGAATGGGATTCCTGCCAAGAACCTGCTCTGCCTGGTCTGCCAAGTCCCTGCCCCAAGGGCAGGGCTGTTGAGACTTTCCTCTTTGGCAAGGAATTTGGTGTAGAAGCTGTTTATTCTCTTGTACCCCCAAAGTCATTCTCAGTAGGATATTAATCCCTCAGGGATGCAGGGATTCACAGTGCCTGGCAGTCAGGGGATGTAGTCGGGCAAATAAACTGCTACACTGTGTTTAATTTTATAGGTATACACCCCATCTATCACCTTAGTCTCCAGTTGTCTTTCCTGAATTATCCAATTTTCACTCCATTTACTACATTCGAAAAGTGCATAGAAAACTTTTTGTTTAAATGGCCTTTTATGTGTCATAATTACTACACTGCTCAGACCATGACACCCTGAACTATTGGGAAGGAATAAAATGGAAGGGAAAGGACATTGGTTTTCTCTTTTTCAAATGAAATATTTTTGTAGTTAAAATCCTGTTGTTTCAAACTGGAAAGATTAAAAACTGCAAAAGGGATTTGCACATCTCTTTGTAAACTGCCCTCCCATGTGTCAAATTCGATTTTATTTGATCAATTGTCGTATTAGTCATGACGACAAAATACCTAACGAAAGCAACTTAAGGAAGGGAAGAAGGGTCTGTCTGAGGTGGGAACGAGTGTGAGGCAACTGGTCAAACTGTGCTCAGACAGGAAGTGGAGAGAGATGGATGCTGGTGCTGATGCAGTACCCTTCCATCTTCTTCTCTATTTCATAGAGGCCCTCAGCCTGTGCGATGGTGCCACCCATATTCAAGATAGGCCTTGCCTGCTCAACTGAACCTCTGTGGGAGCGTCTTCACTGACACGTCCAGAGCTGTGTCTCTGAGGTGATTCTGAGTCTAGTCGGTTGACCTAGTCAGTGGAAAGTGATACTATCGGTAAGGAGACCAGGAAGTGAGGGATGGACAGGGTTTGCACTCACCGGGCAGCGTGGATGGGTAATGAACAAGCTAGGAAGCAGGATGGGTTGTGCTAGGGCATAGTGCCACATTGGCTGAGGGAAATGAAAGCATCAAGGACTGGTGACATACTGAAACCCAGGATTTCTGCACCCAGTATTGGCACATGAAATTCTTTCCGGAGCCAGGCAGTACAGAAACAACACATTAGGACGACGCTGAGAAACCTAGCTATAAAAAGTACAATGAGTGCCCAAGAAGCATCCACTGTTACAGATCAATAGCAAAGCCCTTGCATCACACCACAATCAGAGCCAGACATTCCAGAAATCGTACAACTATCCACATAGGACATGGAGAGTGTAATGTTACTATGTCTCCTAGCAAGAATGCGCCAGTCTTTTTAGCTAGGGTCTGCCAAAGATGAAATTTACATGGGCAGGCGTTGTAAAGAGCTGCACACAGATGGATATGGACATAGACTGAAAATTACATTGAGAGTATTTTAGGATAAGTGCTAACATAAAGGACAATCCTCCATGAGGTCCCCCGAAATCTCTCAAGACTTTCATGGCAAGTTGGGGTTAGGCTTGCCAACTGGCCTGTCTCTGGCAGACTTGTGAACTCCAACTCCTTCACACAGCAGCCAATCTGCACAGCACCAATCTAATCATGTCTGACTTTCAAGGACATTCATGTCCACTAATTAAGACATAGACCCCCTCTCTCTACTGAAGGGTGGTCTCTGCCCAGCCTTGTGGCCCTCACACCATTAAAACACATCAAACGGAAGAGGCATCTAAGATTTCACCTTGCTCTCCAGCTTCTGGTTCTAAGTTTGTATGTAGCAGGAATCTTAAAAGTTCTTATTAATAAAATCAAACCCGAGGTCAGTTATTGGGGTCCATGCTGGTAGATCAGAGAGACAGAACAAGCCACAGCTATCTCACCTCGCCGGATCCTCAGCTGGTCTTGTTTCCTCAGACTGGAGGCTTCTGAGTCCTCATCCCAATGGCTCTCAGCTGAATTGCTGCTCAAAAGCCTGAATGCTTAACCAGCCAAAAAACTAACCAGCCAAATGCTTCTAGTTTCTGGTCCTCACGCCTTATATATCTTTCTGTTTTCTACCACCACTCCCTGGGATTAAAGGCTGGCTTTCTGGGATTAAAGGCGTGTGTCACCATGCTTGGCTATTTCCAATGTGGCCTTGAACTCACAGAGATCCAGAGGGATTTCTATCTCTGGAATGCTAGGATTAAAGGTGTGAGTGCCACCATTTTCTAGCCTTTGTATCTAGTGGCTGTCTGTTCTCTGACCCCAGATAAATTTATTAGAATACACAATATTTTGGGAAACACAATACCACCACATTTGTATAATCTGCATATCGCCACAATGATAGAGAGAGCGGCTCTGAACTGCTCTTTTCATTCCTAACCGTGTGAACAAGATGCTTGGCAGCTCCTATATCTACCACTTCAGATGAAGTGGCATGCTGCAGTTTACTCTACCCCTTCTCTTTGGAAATGGCTGCATGGTTGTTCATGGGTCACATTTGCAGAATACTGGGTGAGGAGATCTGTATGAATAAAGCTTTATATTTATTTACTTCCTTGTCCTTAGAAAAATTACCATGATTGGTAATACAGACCGAGTCAAGGTTTCCACTTCTCTAGCTCATATTCTAAGTAAGATTATTGAATGGTATTGCCAGTGAAGGACGAACTGTAAAGCCTAAGACAACTTCATGAAGAAATAGATTAAAATAGTTTCAGAAAACAATCAGGTGTTTGCCTAGACTGCTTTGAAGGACTTTGCACCCCTTAAGGACAGGTAGGGATAGCTTGAGATTTCTGTTTCTTGGTCTCATATCACAAAGGGTTCCCTGGCTAGCTCTGCACACAACATGGAGCATGAAAGGAAAACACAGGAATTTTAAGATGCAAAATTCTTGAACCTATACAGTAGATAGCATATAATAATACAAGGATTATTTTCTCCCACCACATATATATGTGTATATATGTATATGTGTATGTAATATCTGTATGTTAATTGCATTAGGATTATATGGGAAGGTATTCTGTAATTAAGATAGTTCACTGTTAGGCCGGGCGGTGGTGGCGCACGCCTTTAATCCCAGCACTCGGGAGGCAGAGCCAGGCGGATCTCTGTGAGTTCGAGGCCAGCCTGGGCTACCAAGTGAGTTCCAGGAAAGGCGCAAAGCTACATAGAGAAACCCTGTCTCGAAAAACCAAAAAAAAAAAAAAAAAAAAAAAAAAGATAGTTCACTGCTGATGGAGGTCTCACTAGGCAATCTGTACATATATTCATTTTATAAAAGGAATGTCTTCCTAGATTCCCCTTTCCAGGAAACTATGGCCTTAAGAACTGAAACTGGCCTTTCTGTAAAACTGGCCTTCCTGTTATTGCAAACACATGGCTCCCTGTGTCATGGCCTTCCCTGATTATTCTGAGTGCACTAAATTGAAGGTCATGGTAACAGAGTTAACTAGCCTTGGACACAAACTTCATACAGGTCTAAAAAGTCATTTTTCCTTCTATGTAAGATTTCCTTTAAAAAAAAAAATGCTGGTCCATTTAAAATGTTATTGTACCTATTCTTTCCCATCTACCTGTTCCACTTCTCAGTGCTTGCCTCTTCCCGTAGGCTGCAGTGAAGCATTGGTTGTAGTTCCCTGAAAAGCATGACGCTGCCATGGGCCAAAAGGTGGGCGACAGCTGTTACAGAGGTAGAATTCCACTGATGCCAGACCAAACTACTGAAGGAAAAGCACTCACTAGGTATGGTCCCATGTGAAAGAGCAGGGTAGAGGCCATGTCTTGGAGACTCACTAATGAAACTGTTGTTGCTGGCACTGGCTTTTATTTGTATTTTCAAGGAACTGCCTGTCCCTCTGTTAAGAAATTCTGTGTCATAAGGGACTTTGCCAAAAGTGGCTTGCTAGCTTCTCCTAACAGCACACAGAAGCACGGGCTCGCTTCCCAGCGGAGCTTCCAAACGACATCAATTGCCACAGGATACTGGTCTGCCTTTAGACTTGGTCCATGTGAGGTGGAGGTAGGTTAGAAAAGGCGGCATTGCCTCCAAAAGAAAACAAGGACTGATTATAGCCGGAATGGTTCCTTGGGGATGGTTACTAGGTGGGAAGGATGCAGAAGCCTTGGGCTGCAGACCCATAGCCATACCCCACTGAGATGCTGCATCCTATTTGTAAAATAGTAACGACAATACCAAGGCATGGCCTGGATGTTCTGAAGGATGATGACCAGCCTCCTAGAGTATCTGAAAGCATCTGTGTGTCTGTTGCGTTGGGTATAAAGAATATATGGAGCTTGGTATAGGGGCACATGCCTGTAATCCCAGAACTTGGGAGGCTGAAGCAGGGGTATTCTAAATTACACACCTTTCTAGTCATCATTTTTCTGGATAATTTTCTAGACAAACAGCTTGGTTCTCACCCTTTTCTCACCTTCCACTCCTTTCTAGAGCCAAGCTCGTCTGGCTTCTCACCACCACTCCACTGTCAAAGGCTCTCTTCAGTATCTCCATCAATCAAAAGGCACTTCCCAGTCCTTATCTTAATGAGACTCTCAGTCAGACATTATTGACCTTCATTTCTCAAAAACTTAAGCCTCTCTCGGGTTCCAGGACAGCCTGTTCCTCCTCCTTGGGCTCTGCCATCGGTTTCCTTGTCTTTGCCTGACATCTTGACACAATGGCTTCTCAAGTCTGGGCTTAAGGACAGCCAGCTGTGCTGAGCTGGCTAAGGATTCAGTGAGCCACTGAGGCATGCAAAGGTTTAGAGCAGCAGGCAGCATGCAGTGGATGCTGGGTAAACATTTGCTATGACCTTCAGTTGAATTCATCTCTACCAGGGCTTCATGGGAAGTTCCAAAGACATCATCATGTTAGACCTCCATCCACACTGAACTCCAAAGATACCCAGTGTCTGACTGCTCACCTTAATGTCTCGTCTTACTGCCTCTGCTGATGCTAAAATATCCCACATTTTCCTCTAACTTGGTTTAGACGGGATCATGGGCTAGTTTGAGAATCCAATTAAATTTTTTTTTCTTCTCACAAAGCTTTACCAGGTCTATTAGTTTGTATGTGTCTTGAATCCATTTGTGGACCCCATGTTGAGGACTGACATCCTAGTGGGTATGTCACTTGAGCTGGGTTTTGAGAGAGAGAGAGAGAGAGAGAGAGAGAGAGAGAGAGAGAGAGAGAGAGTAGAATTTCACCTGGTAGACAGGAATGCCAGACAGAAAGGGCAGAGCTGGCAGAAAGGGCAGTGTGGCAAAAGTAGGCATCAGAAAAGCATGTCAGAATGGCCAAGTCAAAGAGCAAGGAAAGGTCTAGGAGAACTGGCCAGCATGAGAGGAGTTCACAGTCCAAGGCCATGTTCAGTTCTTGCCCTTAACAGACAAAAGAGCTGTAGACACTTGGAAGGGAGAGCGACAATACTAAGAAAATCCAGGCATGGGGGCACATTCCTATAATCCCAGTCCTTGGGAAGCAGGGCAGGAAGAACAGAGATGAGAGTTGTCATCGACTACTTGGTGATTTCGAGTCCAACCTGGACTACAGGAGACCCTGTTCCAAACAACAACAACAACAACAACAGCAACAGCAAGTAGCCAACACTTAATGAGTGAGTTCTGTGTGCTTTATATGTAACTTGGCCAGAATAGAAAGGGGAAACACCAGAAAATGAGTCAACTACTAACAGCAGGTTTGATAGCTAAGCTAAAAGTCCAAGTATACGGAGTAGATCGCAAATACAGGGCTAAGGGGCATGAACTGAAACTTCTGTTTCAAATAATACCATTTTACATTTTAATTTAAGTTTGCTAGTGGTGCAATAAGAATTCTTTAAGGCCGGGCGGTGGTGGCGCACGCCTTTAATCCCAGCACTCGGGAGGCAGAGCCAGGAGGATCTCTGTGAGTTCGAGGCCAGCCTGGGCTACCAAGTGAGCTCCAGGAAAGGCGCAAAGCTACACAGAGAAACCCTGTCTCGAAAAACCAAAAAAAAAAAAAAAAAAAAAAAAAAGAATTCTTTAAACAGTTCTGTCCTGGTACAGCAAGACTCTTTAGTGACAAGCAGAAAACAGAACTTGGGTATCTCCACATTAACTAGCCCTCCCCAGGAGTCCCTGGTAGCTCTCATGCTGGCCTGCCTCCTGGGGTGAAGCCACCCCTCAAAGCCAATGCTTACTCCCTCTTCTCCAAGGCCAAGGCCCTTCTGGCAAACATCTGCTTCAGGAGAGCCGCGCAAGTTAAAAACTAGTGGGACAGAGGCTGCTTCACAGCAGTTACAAAAGAGCTGGCAAATGTTGCTCTGTTTCATTCTATTCACGGAGGAGAGGGGCGCCAAGGATGGTCAGCTGAAGCTGGTAAGTAACAGTGGGGGAGGGTGTGTGTGAACAGTCAAAGAATTCTTGTCTACTGTGCATGAGGCCTTAGGTTGGAACCCCAGTGCCACAAAAATCAAGAAAGAAACTAAATTGACAAGTTTCACACCAGCAGAATTGAAGCGAAAGCAAGGGTGGGCGGGGTGGGGGACTTCAGTCAAGTTACTCCTCCGCCATGGTTACCACAGTTGGGTAACAGGGAAAACCCACTGTAGGGAAGAACGTAGGTTCAGTTGGGTTAGGTCAGAACCGAGGTCCATTCTGGAACAGGCCTCTCTCTCCCCGTCCTCAGTAGATTGCCAGATCCTAAAATTAGCTCGAAACCGCTCCACCTTCCAGGAATTCCGAGGTCTTCTGTAGTCCGGGTAGCCCCTGACCTCCAGCAGGATTTCTCCAGATAGGAGAAGACACCCTTTCCTACTGAGCATCCTGGATGTAGTGCTGAGTGTGCACAGGAAAATCCTCTAGATAGGGGCTGGGTGGAAACCATTCCGGGACATTCGCTTCTGACAAACGCATTCTTTTGTCCTACTCAGGAAAACCGCTGTTGGGAGAGGGCTAATTAGCCTCCAAAGGTTTCAGCTAATTACTTGAGTCCTTTGAAGCACATAAGACCCCCATTCACAATATCCTGCGGGTACCCAAGGCTGGCGGGGTGCAGAGGCGGCTCAGCAGCACAGTGTAAGTGAGCTATGCAGCCCTCTTAGCGGGCTTCCGAGAGTCTTTTTCATGCCAGGTGTCCCACCCTCTCCACCTGCTTTCCTCATCTCCAGGGCCCGATTCCCGGGAGGCTCCCGAGCTACTAGAGTTCCCCAGCTGGTGGGAACAAGTGCAGGCGCATCTCTATCTCACAGTGAATACTGGCACCGAGGGCCACAGGGCTGCGAGGGATGACGCTGAGCCTCGGGTCCCACCACCGTCCAGTCCAGGGTGGGGCCCTTCCCGCCCCTCTCCGCCCTGTCCCAGGCAGCCACGGACCACGCCACTAGCCCGCAGACACTGAGTCCCAGCCCCGATCCCGATCCCGCGGCAGTGGCTCGGGATCCCGCCCCTCCTGGTCCGGCTCACCCTCCGGTCTCGGCGCCCGAGTCCACGCAGTCCTCCTCCTCACCGCTTGCCTTCGGGTTCATGGCGCGCGTGCCCGCCGCGCTCCCTCGGCCCCGGGTCCCTCCGAGCGTCTCGTACCCCGGGCCGGGCAAGGACCCGGCCCCGCGCGCCAGCAGCTCGCCGCGCCCTCTCGCGGCCGCGCCCTCCCCGCCCTCCGCTCGGCGCTGCGCCGGCGCGCGGGAGCCACCAGGCGAGGACCCGAGCGTGCGCACGGGATGCGCGCGTGTGCACGAGCGCAAGCGTGAGTGGGGGAGGTGGGGGAGGTGGCCTATCTCTATGAACTTGGGGTGTAGTGGGCGTGCAGTGTTTAATCTTGCACCCACCTGAGTAAGTGCCCGGTGGCTGTGCTTTCTCTAGAGCGGGCAGTAGATGTGAGTGGACGCAGCAAAGCTGTCCTCCCCGGGGCTCACAGTAAAGAGTCCGGAGTCCCCGGGCTTGCTCAGAGATTTTTCCAGCCTCAGTCTGCGAGCAGCACCGGGAAAACACCCACCAGCACAACCAGGGCAGGGTGGGATGTCTCCATTTGAGGATCAGTTAAAACACCTGAGTGATCTGCGGAAGCTGAGCTCATTATCGCCTCGCTCAGCGTGCAAACCGGGCGGAGTGGCTTCTCACTGACCCAACTTGCTAGTGAATGCATTCTTTTGTTATCTGTTTCAAAACGACACGAAGAGGTATGGATGTGCCTGCGTTCAAGGAATCTGGCAGCAAGAGGGTGGTGGATGTTAAACCCCGCCATCCTTCAGGGTGGGTTACTTGAGGTAGCAGGGGGTCATCTTCACTCTAGTAGGTTGAGGTGAGGCAAGTTGTTGTTGGTGGGTTAAGAGCAAGTTAGACTTAATTCTGGTGGTGTTGTCATTGGACGACATGGAAGGCACTTACTTCTCTTCTGAAGGGTAGCGTCGAACCAGTGGCCTTGCGCAAGCTACAACCCAGCCACCTTTTCTTTTCAGACAAATTATTTAACCTCCTTCAGCCTTAATTTTTTCACCTATTGGGCTACTGCTGTCTTTCCTGTACCTCCGTGGTGGGTTACACGGAATCATGTCTGTAAACAGTTTGAGTCCTGATACCTGCCAAATACTAGTTACAGGGGGCGGTCGGCGTCCCAGGCGAAGCCTAACCAGCTGAAGTCCTATCTCAGCTTGCACAGAGGTGTCACTCCCGTGGGACAAGTGATGAGGAGTAATACTGTTTCCTTTCTTCCTCTCCTTCCCTGGCCTTTCTTCCCACTTCACAGAATTGGCATTGCTTTCTGATTCTTATTTTAAACATGTTTATTATATGAGAGAGTGAGAGAGAGAGAGAGAGAGAGAGAGAGAGAGAGAGAGAGAGAGAGAGAGAGAGTAAACAAAAGCAGAGTGGATATGCAGTCTCACAGTCAGGAAAAAAGTACAGGTGAGTGTACCCACCACAAACCTTTCCTAAATCTAAAATTCTTTTTCCCAAACAAAAATGGATGTGTTATATTCAATTTGGTGCTCATTAAACAAAGAAGCAGTTCTTTAAGGGAGAAGTGTTTTGGAATATCACTTTAACTATGTAACAATGTGTTACATTTATTTGTGCTGCATTTGTTTAATTATGTAAAGATAATGTTGCATTTGTTTTACCTTGCCTGCCTAAGGCATCTGGTTGGTCTAATAAAAAGCTGAATGGCCGATAGCTAGGCAGGAGAGGGATAGGCAGAGCTGATGGGCAGAACAAGTAGGGGAAGAAATCTAGGCTTGAGAAAGAAAAGAAGTATGGTGACATATTGTGTACCCTAATAAAATTTGCCTGAATATCAGAGAGACAAAGGAACAAGCCACTGCCACATCTTACCTCTTAGACTCCTCAGCCTGAAAAAGCTCTCCAGCTGAAAATGAAAAGCCTTTGGATCTCAAGTGCTAGGATTAAAGGTGTGTGATTCTCAAGTACTGGGATTAAAGGTGTGTGCCACCACTGCTTGGCTCTGTTTCTCTCCTAGACCGAATCGATCTCATGTAGTCCAGGATGGTTTTGAACTCACAGAGATTCAGATGGAGCTTGGCCTCCAGGGTGCTAGGATTAAAGGTGATACTGCCTGGCCTCTATGTTTAATCTAGCAGCTTGTTCTGTTCTTTGATCTTCAGGCAAATTTTATTAGGGTACACAATATCTCAGCACAGAAAAGAGAATGAGGGAGAAAGAGAGGGACATGCCGGGGCCAGAAGTCGGACAGCTGCCATCCAGAAATGGAGACAGCAGGAAAGAGAGAGAGAGAGAGAGAGAGAGAGAGAGAGAGAGAGAGAGAGAGAGAGAGAGAGAAAAGAGAGAGGAAGAAAGAAAGGAAGGAAGGAAGGAAGGAAGGAAGGAAGGAAGGAAGGTATAAAGCCCTGAGGCAAAATGTGGATAAAGAGAAACAGATTAAAATAAGAGCTAAGCTAAGGCCAAGCTTTTCAAAACTAATAATAAGCCTCAGTGTCATGATTTGGGAGCTGGTTCATAGCCCAAAGGAAAAAGCCTGGTACAGAGACATCCAGTTTGCTAGGTTGTGGTTTTAATCTAAAAATGTGCCCTGAAATTTAATGTGCCAAGAGCTTGGTGACCAGCTGATGGCTTTTGAGAAGTGATTAGATCATTAAGGCTCTAACCTCATCATTCCCTTGGTGAACTCATTGTTAATTGGACAATTAGAAGGTGGGGTCTAGTTGAGGAAGTAGGTCACTGGGGATGTATCCTGTCCCCACTGGGTGAGCACCTCTACCCTGACACACCCTCTGTGATACGAGGCTGAAAACCATGGAGCTGAGCAACCACAAACTGAAACTTCTGAACGTGCGAGCCAAATTTAATGCTTCCTCTGTTGTTTTTTTCCAACAAAGAATCAAAGTGCATTGCTGTGGATATTGCTCTATATAAATAAAACACTGATGGCCAGTGACCAGGCAGGAAGTAGGTTGCCAGGCAGGAAGTAGGTGGGACAAAGAGAGAGGAGAATTCTGGGAAGCGGAAGGCTGAGGAGGGAGACACTGCAGCCACCGCCAGGATAAGCAGCATGTAAAGACTCTGGTAAGCCACCAGCCATGTGGCAAGGTACAGATTTATAAAAAATGGGTTAATTTAAGATAAAAGAACAGTTAGCAAGAAGCCTGTCACAGCCATACAGTTTATAAGTGATATAAGCGTCTGAGTGATTATTTTATAAGTGGATTGTGGGACTGCGGGGCTTGGGGAACCTGGAGAGAAGCCCTCCAGCAACAGTGCATTGCTTAACACATTAAAGATAACCTTTGAGGCACCAGAACACGTTGGTCTCACATTGAGAAGTGAAAACAAAATGATTCTTGATTTAATTTGATGATGGGAAAGCACCCATTTGAATTCTCCACTTCTATCTCGGTGTCTTCTGTCTGCTTGTAGTTTGTGCTTGCCAGCCTTTCTGTCACCTGTGTGGTGCTTGTGATTTTTGTCTGCCCTAACAAAGGGTCTCTGCTCTGTACTCCCAGAGCAGCACAGGAAGCATGGTGTGGGGAAAGGGATGAGAGATTCGCTATGGAAATCTTTAACAGAGTTTTCTTAGGAACTATGTCGCCTTACCACCCCGAACAGCAAAGAGCAAGCCAAACATGTTATCAGGCTATAGCCACAGGTTGTTTCCAACGTCTATGTGAGACATTTGTTGGATAAGGTTGCTTTCAAACTGTATTAGTCAGGTTTCTCTTAAGGAACAGATCTGATAGAATGAATATGTGTATTTTAAAAGAGGATTCATTGGCAGCTCAGGAACAGGGTCATGTGCATGTCTCTCCTCAATGTTCTCTTCAGTGTCTACAGAAACCTCTTTTTTTTTTCTTTCTGTATGGAGATCTAGAAATTCACCATGTCTGTTCTCAAGATCCATGCCAGAGAGATCTTTGACTCTTGGGGAATCCCATTGTTGACGTTGATCTCCACACCTCAGAAGGTCTCTTCCAAGCTTCTGAGCCTCCACTGGCATCTACGAGGCCCTAGAACTCTGTGACAAGGATAAGATGCACTACACGGGGAAGAGGATCTCAAGTGCTGCTGAGCATATCAATAAAACTACTGCACCTGCTCTGCTTAGCAAGAAACCGAATGTTGTGGAACAAGAGAAGACTGACAAACTGAGATGGATGGCACTGAAAATAAATCTGAATTTGGTGCAAATGCCATCCAGGGAGTGTCCCTGGCTGTCTGCAAAGCTGGTGCCACGGAAAAGGGGGTGTCCCTTTACTTGGCTGGCAACTCTGAAGT
This sequence comes from Peromyscus leucopus, assembly GCF_004664715.2. NCBI lineage: Eukaryota > Metazoa > Chordata > Mammalia > Rodentia > Cricetidae > Peromyscus > Peromyscus leucopus. Next base: position 60,692,022 of record NC_051070.1, read on the forward strand.
CATCCTGCCATTCCCAGCTTTGATCAACGGCAGTTCTCATGCTGGCAACCGGCTGGCCTTGCAAAACTTCATGATCCTGCCTGTGGGGGTTTCCAGTTTCTGGGAAGTCACGTGCATTGGAGCAGTGGCTTACTGCAACCCGAAGAATGTCATCAAGGAGAAACATCGGAAGGATGTCACCAATGTGAGTGACGAGGGTGGGTTTGCACCTAACAACCTGGAGAACAGAGACGCTCTGGAGCTGCTCAAGGCCGCAATTGTGAAGGCTGACTATACTGACCAGGGTGTCATCGGCATGGACATGGCTGCCTCTGAGTTTTTCAGGTCTGACAAGTATGACCTGGACTTCAAGTCTCCTACGACTCCAACAGGTACATCCTGCCTGACCAGCTGGCTGACCTGTATAAGTCCTTCATCGGGAGTATCCAGTGGGGTCCACTGAAGACCCCTCTGGCCAGCATGACTGGGAAGCCTGGCAGAAGCACATAGCTAGTGCAGGCATCCAGGTAGTTGGGAATGACCTCATGGCAATCATCCCTAAATGGATTGCCAAGGCTGTGGCAGAGAAGTCCTGCAATTGCCTCCTGCTCAAAGGGAACGGATTGGTCTCTGGGATGAGTCTCTGCATGAGTATAAGCTGGCCCAGTCCAAAGGTTGGAGTGTCATGGAGTCCCAGCACTCCGGGGACACTGAGGATACTTGGATCGCTGACCTGGTGGTGGGGTTCTGCACGGGGCAGATCAGGACTGGTGCCCCTAGCTGATCCAGGGGCCTGGCCAAGTACAATCAGATCCTTAGAATGGAGGAAGAGTTGCCAAGTTGCTGGCAGGTCCTTCAGGAAGCCCCTGGCCAAGTAAAGCTTGCACTGGAGATCCCTGGAGCCACCAGCTGCTTAGACCCTGTCGCTGATGTCATCAAGGTGGCCCAAGGCCATCCCAGTGCTTGCCCCTCCCATGCCACCACTTCCTTAGAAGTTCGAAGCTCCTGACCACATAGAGCCCTGCTGGAAACCCCAGCTGTGTAATCATGTGATTGGTCTGAATCATTGTTTCTGCCACCTCCCTTCCCAGCTAGTGTCCGGAGCCCCATGTCATCTCCAGGGTGGCCACAGGCAAGACACCTCCCTGACCCCTGCCACCGCTGTGATTCTACATGCAAAATAAAAGCCTCAGTGACTCATTAAAAAAAAAAAAGGATTCATTAAAAATGGCTTGCAAGCTGGTGGCTGTCTCCTGATAGAAAGGCCAAGAATCCAGTAGGTTTCGAATCTGTGAGACTATGTTTCAGCAGTCCCAATCTAGTGCAATAGCCTAGGAGGATCCCCAGGGAGCTGTTGGTCTGTAGTCTACATCAGAATCACAAAGAAGTAGGTTCTAATACCAGGGAAGAAATGCCTCAGCAACAGAACAGATGAACTTGCCTATTAGAGTGAGCACAAGCAGGCAAAAAGCAAAAGCTTCCTCCTTCTGTATTCTCTTCTGTATTCTTTCAAGTGGGCTTCCACCAGATATGGCCCAGATTTAGGGTGCGTCTTTCCACCCTTCAAAGGTCTACCTGGGGTAATCCCCTCATAGTCTCGATATACTGCCTAGTTTCAGTAGATGTAGAGATTAGTCATCACACAACCTGTTGACTGCTTTCAGCAAATGATTACCACAACACACCCCTGCACACATATATTACTCTGGGTCAAGGGCATGGAATTCTACATAGCCTAAGATTAAAGCTACGAGTTAGTTTAAGTTGCACAAGCTGATTCAATGGGAAATCCAAGGCAAGTAAGGTTGGTTGCTTTGTCTCTTAAAGCCGAGTTAGCTTAAATAGGCTGAGTACATAATAGGATAGCAGATTGAGTACGTAGTCTTAAATGATCTATGACTGGGGCTTATTTTTAACTTTGCTGTGAGGTCTGCCAAAAGTTCGGTCTCTTTGGGGTCAAGGGATATTTCCAAAGAAAGTAACTTTATTTTATTTTTATATACACACACACACACACACACACACACACACACTCTATATATGTATTATGTATATTACACATATATATGTATATATGTAAAATATTTTGTGTACACACACACACACACATGTGTGGAGGTCAGAAAAAAACTTTCAGATGTTTTACACACACATTCTCTATATATGTATTATATATATTACACACACACACACACATATATATATAATATTTTGTGTACACACACACACACACACAGACACACACACACACACACACATACACGTGGAGGTCAGAAGAAAACTTTCAGATGTTGTTTTTCTTCTTTTACCATGTGGGCTTTTGGCTTAAACCCAAGTTGCCAGGCTACCCTCTGAGCCATTTCACTGGCCCTTCTCCTTTTAAGTTGTTTTCCTTTAATATTTGTTGCAGCAGCATGAAGTGATCAACACAAAACTCGGCTCGCAGACGTGGGCTTGCTCTTGTGGCTGTAGCTGCCCATTCGGTCAGGAGCATTTCAAACTAGTTTATAGAGAGAACGTGGAGATGTTTAGAGAAGCAGGGTAGAAAAAGGACGCTATAAAGAGGGCTTGGTGAGTTGTCTTTGTGGGAGCTCAGAAGGCCACATTGCTGATAGCAATGAAGACAGAAAAGACTGTGCTCATGAGGGTTCAGATGGGAAGTCTCTACTGGGAATTAGAGCAGAGGCCACTCATGTTACGATCTGGCAAAGAACTCTCTACATTTTGTTCATTCCCTAAGACCATGGGAGGCTGAATTAAAGATGACAGACTAACTTGGCAAAGGGAATTGTAAAGCATGCCCACATTCAGATTATGGTATAGATACTACTGGCTGCTTTAAGTTTATAATGAGAATAAGAAGTTAAAAAAAATAGATGTAGAAACTTGCAGTGTTTGGAGGAAAAATAAGGTGTGGCTGCAGAAATTGGTGCCACCAGGAAGGAGGCAGTTACTCCACAGATAGTAGGAAAGATGCCCTGGGCGCTTGGCTGCACTCCTTTTCAAAGGTATAAATACAAAACCTCATTTGAAAGGAGGGTTCTATCGTACCCTGCTTGCACAGGGTCTCTTAAGGAACAGTTCCCCTGATTTTAGACATCCAGGCCGTCAGAGGAATGGCAGCTGTGGCCTGCGGGGGGAGGGGGGTTTGCTACTATTGTCAGGCTGATAGCAGACCTTAGCATCATCTGCAAGGTGCTGGTTTTGTAGGCATGCAGCAGGAAACAAGAATTCTAGCATCATGGCCGCTTCTGTGTTTCTGAAGATTTCCAAAGAAGGTCCGGGGAGGCAGAGCACGTGTGACAGGACTGGAGTTCTTACGGGGAGCTCACACGAAAAGGCAGTCCACAGAGTAAAGTAAAAACAAAGCCGCTATCTACGCCGCAGAAAGTTGGTGATGCCAGAAATAGAACTGCCAAAGAAAGCTGCAGGCAGCAAACAGAGCCAGCGGAGAGCCAGCAAGGTCAGACAGGGCTAAGTCATTGGAGCCGATCTTAGACCCTGTGCCCTGAATGGTAGACATGGAGTTAAAAGACTTAATGTTTGCCCTGCTGGATTTTGGGGGTGCTCTGTCCTACCCCTCCTTGTAATTTTTCTAGTCCTACTTTTTGTGTAATGTGAACATTTATGCCATTTTATGTTAGAAGTATGGGATGCCTTCTTACCATTTCACCATGAAGGAAAAGAATCATGTGTAGCTGGAGAATTTCTTTCCAGCTCCCGCCAAATCCCGTCAGTCCTGGAGCCCACTTATAAAATAAACACACAGACTCTTATATTATTTAAACTGCTTGGCCATTAGCTCAGGCCTACCATTGTCTAGCTCTTATTCTTATACTAAGCCCATTTCTGTTAATCTATTTGTTGCCTCTATATGATGCTCCCTGAATGGCAGCTGGTGTCTCCTCCCCTCTGCCTTCCTTTCCTTTTGTTTTCTCCTCTCTGCTAGTCCCACCTATACTTCCTGTCTGGCTACTGTTTTATTTATACAGAGCGATATCCACAGCAATCATGTATTCTGAAAAGAAAGATCAGAATAAAAATTAGACTGTCAGGTTAAAGCACCCTTTTTTTTTTTTTTTTTTTTTTAAGATTTATTTATTTATTATGTACACAGCGTGTATGACTGCAGGCCAGAAGAGGGCGCCAGATCTCATTACAGATGGTTGTGAGCCACCATGTGGTTGCTGGGAATTGAACTCAGGACCTCTGGAAGAGCAGTTAGTGCTCTTAACCTCTGAGCCATCTCTCCAGCCCAATTAAGAGTTTCATGCTCTACTGACTGAGCTAGCCAGGCGGCGATGTTAAAGCACTCTTAAGAAATGACTTGGAGCCCTGTTATACCTCAGGGCCTTTGCACACCTGTGCCTTCCCCCAGGTTCCCTGTCAGAACCCTGCACATTTCTGTCAGGACACTTCCCCTGTGACCACGCCTCTGTGACAGTCTCCTGTGTTGCTGTTCTAAGTCACCAACAGCTGGTAGATGATAGGGTCACCGCCCCTCCTTCCCCACCCTTGTCCTGACTCCATGAGAGAAGGGCCATAGTGTTTTCTGTTCCCTGCTGTGCTCCCAATTCCTGGGACCGTCTTTATATGAGAGCAAGAGGGTCATGAGTCCCTTTTCCCTGCTGCCTGCTTCCTGGTCTGATCAGACTGCCAGGTGGATTCGCTCCCGATCAGAATAGAGGACGACTTCAGCTGTTTATTTGTGAGTGTATTTCTTCAATTTTTATCTTAATAAATCCCCATTACCCATGAAATACACTCACGTGGATTGATCTTAATAGTCACGTGTTGAGCAGGCGGAAGCAGCTAGCTCCTGTGCACAGGGGGAAGGAGGCCGAGGCTCCGAGCAGGGATGAGCACAGAGTTGCTCACCAAGCAACCAGTTAGGAAGAAGTGACTGGGGCTGCACAGAATGGCAATGGCCGGAGTGAGACACTGATGAATGTGACATTCGTGAATCCACCAGTAGATAGCTACCACGTGGAAAGCAGGACAAATGGAACAGTCGTGAATCCCGGTTAAAAGGAATAGTGGTGGCGGGGTGCGTGATGTGGAACCCCCGAAGAGTCAATAAAGAAGTTAACAACAACAGAGGAATGGTGGAACTGGCAGAGCAGGAAGTCTTGACAAGCACTCCAGCTTCTTGTTAGCCCCACAACCGTGAGGAATCTACTTTTCTAGGTGTAGAAGAAGACAGACTTCAAGCCTGTCTCTTATTTAACCACAATGAATCCCTGTGGAGTAGATGTATTTCCTCTTTTGTGGTCAAGGAGACTAAACTCTGCCTTGTCTCTGATCTCTGTGGAGCCAGTTCGGTGTCCACTGAAGCCATCCAGAGGGACAGTAGTTAGGGGAAGATGCACCCTCGGTGACACCAAGGGACAGACAGGCAAGAAGAACCTGGAACATGAGATGACATTGAAATGATCTCAGTCTTTCCCTGTGGCCAGCATAAAGCCAGGCAGGACCCAAACTCCGGACCACATCACAAAGTGATACACTGGGATCATGTTTCCTTGGAGAGAGAGAGAGGATGAAAGTGTTTCCATTGGTTGGCAACTCGGAGATGCAATTCCGTTGGGGAGAAAAGTTGGAACCGTGTCACAATCTCCAGTCAATTCTGGGCTGCGTCAGACCCCAGGGCTTAGAAGCCTCATTGATTGTGGTGTAAGAGCTGTAGATGAGTAATTGATCAGCATGGGGAATTTAGCCTCGTGGGACCCCCATTCTCCATTCCCAAGCTACTTAACGTTGATCACTCAAATCATGATATATAAAGCCTTCTCCCTTCCAAGTCTTCTCCCTTTGGCCCTAGAAAGAGGTCAGAAGAGCATACTGGTGGTCAGCTCTGTTGCATTCCCCGCTGTCCTGAAGATATCCTATCCCAAGCCTGAGCACTGTCTTGAGAGACACTGAGGTGTGGCTGGAAGTAGAGCCACCCAGCCCACATGACCCTGGCTCAGGCTCTGAGCCACTATGTTCAAGTGTTGGACACTTGGGTACAGCATCTCGTTAATCCCTATAAATACTTGACACTTCCACTGCCCTTGAAGTGGGGTTGTTGATCTGAAAACCAAAAGAAGCTCCAGGTCCTTTTAAACTACAAAACTTAGAAAGACAAGGCGTCACTCAGCTTCCCATCACTGTTTCTCATAATGGGCATGTGTCATTTGTACTCCCTCATCCCACCTCTCCTGACAGTGTCGCATGGTTAAGAAAACAAATCCATTTGCACACTTACTTGTGCACACTCGGTGTGCCGGCAGTGACTGGTGCCTGGGGCCCACTGGGAAGCAGCCAGACCTCATTTCTGGCTTTGTAAAGTTTTGGAGTCAGGAGAGCGCATTAGTCAGGCTTCATAGCCCGAAGGCAGGGCTGGCATTGTCATGGAGTCTATCCTCCGTGACCTCCCACGCACTTGACAAGTGCTCGATGGGGTTGGCCAGTAGAGTAGGTCTAAAGATTAAAGCCCTTTACTGATCATCAGCTTCGGATAAAAGAGGCGGATTGGGGATCAGGAGGGCAGAAAGCAATTGGGAAAGGTGGAAGTCCTAAGCAACGGAACCCCAAATCGAGGCTGCAAACAAACTTTCCTAGCACTTGGGAGGCAGAAGCAGGAGGATTGTCTCAAGTTTGAGGCCAGCCTAGACTATGTCACAAGACCTCTCAAAAGAAAAGACAAAAAGAAAGGAAAGGAAAGGAAGATGGGCCAGTGAGACAGTTCATAGGTAGAAGCACTTGCTACCCAAGGCTGATAACCCGAGTTTTATTGCTGGAACTCATACCTGTGGCAGGAGAGAAATGACTCCCTAAACTTGTCCTCTGACCTCTACATGTGTGCTATGACATGTATACACCCCCACATTTCACAAACACACACTAATACATTAAAAGAATAGAAAGGAGAGAGGAGAGAGGAGGGAGAGACAGAGATGGGGGGAGACAGAGACAGAGGACAGAGAGACAGAGGAGAAATTAAGGACACGGGATTTTCTCAGTTTGGGCTTCAAGGGAGGTGAAGTCACGTCTATCCCATGCCCCTGTACCACCTGCATGAGAGCGAATCTGATCTAATGAAGATATTTAAATAAAGTATGTGTTTAGGTTATCCAGCATTAAATGGAACTGTAGAATTATATTGTTTTAGGAATTTTGGGTCATTTGTTTTAATTAACTGATTTAAAAAACCCACATTTATCAGAAGTTCAGGTTAAAGAGAAACGTGGGGGAAAGGTCATTTTCTTCCAAGTTTCCAGAAGTTTGTCTAATGTGAGAGTAAATGTTTTGATCATGACAAGAGAAATTATAAGCCATTGACAAATGTACTTAGACCAAGAAGCCACTAGCCTTCCGTGGAAGCAGAAGGGGACCAGATGGCAGAGGCAGGGTGAAGGGAGGGTGACTGTGAGCTGTAAACTGATCCCATCAAGATTCCAATGACTGCTCTGACAGGGACAGCAGAGACGGTGGCCCCACCTCAGAGTCTTCCAAGGACTTCCCACCTGCAGCTTCCCCACCTGCCCACTGTGCCCCCCAATGCCTGGCAGCCTGATGAGCACACAATGAGACAGGAACAGAAAAGCCTCATGGGAACATGCCATGGAATATAAGAATGCAAGGAAACTCCAGTTCAGGGCCCTGGACTCTGGCCCCTTCGAGGCTAGAGAGGTCCTCTGGGAACTGTGGTGGAGTCATCTATCACTGTGACACCAAGAACCTAAGTATGGAAGGTGCTGACCTGCTCTCCTCAGACTCACTCTTCCCTTGGTGACCCAAGTCTTCGATGGCTCAGCTGCCTAGGACTCACTCTGATGGGTCACTATAGTAAGACAGAACAGCCTGTGGGTCCCAGGACTGTCTCAGTTCAGGACGTCAGACAATCAAGACCAAGGTGTGTGGGCAGGGTTGGCTTCTGCTGAGGCCTCTGAGCTTGTCTTGAAGATGGTTGTCTTCTTCTGGTTTTTCCTCTGCATACACACTCGTCTCTTCATGTGCCCAAATTTCATATTCCAGACTCCATTTAGACTGGGTTTGGATCACTCTAGATATCCCACTCTGACACAGTCATTTCTTTTTTTTTTTTTTTTTTTTTGGTTTGGTTTTTCGAGACAGGGTTTCTCTGTGTAGCTTTGCGCCTTTCCTGGAACTCACTTGGTAGCCCAGGCTGGCCTTGAACTCACAGAGATCCGCCTGGCTCTGCCTCCCGAGTGCTGGGATTAAAGGCGTGCGCCACCACCGCCCGGCTGACACAGTCATTTCTTAAGATTGTATCTATCAATACACTTGCCTTCTGAGGTACTGAGATCGTGGAGTACAAAATTTAGCCCAGAACACTGTCTTTGAAGCTGTTTCACATACAAGACAAGAGCTCAAAATAGGTAGGACCGCCCAAGTTCAAATCCTCCCTCTATCATCTACTAGATTTGCTTTGGGGAACAATTGACTTCTCTGCTCCCTCATTCATATGAGGACTGCTCAGTTTCTATGTATAAAGAGTGGAGATCGTGCCTGGCACATAGGAAATATGGTGCTCTGCAGTTGACTTCCAAGTCTTATTCTTTCTTCGTGACCTTTGTTGGGGTCTGTGTCCCAGAGTTCCTCTCCACACAATGCCTTCATTACTCAGCAACATACTGATGTGGATACTATTCTGCTGGATCTGGTGTAGATAAGATGGAGACCCCACCCTTGAGTCCTGACTGTCAGGGGTAGGCAACCAAGTATAATGTGTTGTGCTTGCTTTGGCTCTGAGGTGTCCCTGAAAGACATGTACTAAGGCTTGGTCACCAGCTGATAGAGTTAGGAAATGGGCCTATTTGGAGAAAATGGGTGCTTAGAGACACGTCCTTGAAGAATATGTCTTGTCCCTGGAACCTTCCTCCTTTGGTTTGTTTCCTGGCTGCTTGAGCTGAGTATCTGTGTTCTGCCATGCCCTTCTGCCATGAGGTTCTACCTTAGCTGACCAATAAACCCGTGTGATCACTGTCCTGCAGGGCTATGTGAAACTCAGTTCAGAAACTTGTCATAGATGTGGTAAGAGCCAGAAACATCTGAAGAGGGAGGGGAGGGAGGGGGAAAGACAGGAAGAGGTGATGGGGAAACTTCTCCAAACAAATAATGTGGGTTGGGTTTTAACGAGTGAGCAGTGGTCAGCAAAGAGTCTTTGTCTTTGGGTAAGGAGAGCTACAATCTTCTTAGTCCCCCAGCCCTCTCCTCACTGCTGCTGGTGAGCTGTTACAGACATTTTGATTCCTTCAGCATGCTCTGGGAGGACCTTGGTTCAAGACCATGCTGCCCAGCTCAGCTGCTGAACGTTAGTGGCTGTTCCACACACTGGGTGGTATCAAAGGTGCTTTCTTGCCGAGTATTTATCATTCAACATAGCACATAGTAGGTCTTTCATAAATGTTGATGAAAGGTTGGCTGAATAGATGGTTTCTGAACATTACTATTCCTCTTGTAACCCCTCGAGGAAACTATGAAAAATGAAAAAGCTACTCTCTTTTTAAAGGCAATTTTCTTCAAGTGTTCATTACGGCAAGGAAGACTGGAGTCAAGCAGACACAGTTCAAATCATTACGTTTTCTCCCCCTGGGAGTTTAACTGAAAGAGGCATGTAAAAAGAGTACAACGAGTGACAATTCTAACCCCCACAACTCCCCAGAACTGACCTGAGTGGACACTGTATGACCTCTGGGCTCTCTTAGGCATGAGTAATCTAATTTGGAAAACATTTGACGAACTGGCTGTGCTTTTCTGTTTTCATTCCCCCCAATATTTTCCAGAATTCCAAGTATTCTGTCTGAGTCATCCCTAGGTGTTAGGTCACTTTCTTCCATCTCTATCTGCCAATGCTGATCTCCAAATGCAATGGGCGTTGATGCTGGGTCACCGAGGGGTCCTTCAGGGTGGAAGCCGATCAGTACTGGGAGTTGTGTGTTAGAATCTTCTCTGTTGGAAGGAAGGGGATGTCCTTTAAATATGGAGAGTACTCAGTCACTTGGGGTTAGGTTAACCATTTTGTGGAAAGGGAGTGGATTGATTGCACGAGTTCCCCAGGGTTCCTTCTTCATTATGACACGAAGGTCCTGTTGATGTTTGATGGAAGGGCAGGTGTGCAACCCTGTATAACCCCTGAGTTGTCTCCGGGGGCTGAGATTAAACAGAGAATGGAATAGATCATAGTGATGGAAGTCTGGCTGTGTGCTTTGGAATAGTGACTATTCCCAGGGTTTTGTCACCTTGGCAACAGGCAAAGCCCAATGTGGGGAACTTGGAGCGCTTATGCTACTGACTAAAAATCCCTCTGGATTCAGCTATGTGGTGGGAGGGAATGCATGTGGCAGTTTATCTGTGAGTCTCAGAACGCTGTCAGATGCCATGCTAAGAGACTTCAGAAACTAGCAGTGCATAAAAAGAGGAGGGCCAGGGAAAACCACTGTCTTTTAGCGAAGAAGATGGCAATGTGGGTCAGCAAGTTAGGGAAAGTTCTAGATTATTTTTGCACATTTGTAAATGCCAGGATGATTTGTGAGGGAAATAGAAAGCTAAACATCTGTCCATTTGGTTTATATGATGCCAAACACTGAGCTATTTGAAAACATTAAAATGCTTGGCACTGGAAAAACATTTCTGGATGAACAATTATGTGCTTTTAAAAAAATCTCTATCTTGGCGCCGAATAAATAATTTTTTGCAACTTTTCTTTATTCAATGTATCTGGAATTTATGTTGTAAATCCAGAGAGTCTTTAAAAATAGATATTCTAATTCTATAGTAGACTTTTCCCAGGAGAGGGTTAGTAGAAACTTCAACTTGACCCTTAGCAGCAGCTCTTAGAGGTACACCCCGCTCCCTAGAGCACTTCCTACTCTTGACATCCATGGTGTCATCCATGTAGGCGTCTCTCTGCTTTTCTGGGTCCTGTTCTGTTTCCTTTGCTAGATTCTGTAGCTGAACTGAGGTCCAGGCAGACCTGGCCCCTGCCCTCTCATTCTTCTCCCAGCCCCTTGATGATGCTAGGAATTCTCACAACTACAAGTTCCCTTCACTTCTTTCCCCCAACTGGGCTTCAGTTCTCAGTCCCTGTCTCAGTTCTGTCCTGTTGCTGTGAAGAAATGCCATGACCAAGGTGATTTATAAAAGGAAGCATTTAATTAAGGACTTGATTGCAGTTTCAGAGGGTTAGTCCAGGACCCTCATGGCAGGAAGCATTGCATGGGGCTTGAGCTGTAGCTGAGTGCTTGCATTCTGAGCCACAGGCAAGAGGCAAAAAGAGAGACTAGGCCTGGCACAGGCTTTTGAAAACCTCAGTGCCCACCCCCAGTGACACGCCTCCTCCAACAAGGCCCACCTCCTAATCTTTTTCAAACAATTCCACTAACTGAGGACCAAGCATTCAAACATATGAACCTATGGGGGCCATTCTCATCCAAACTGCACGTTCCACTCCCTGGCCCCCTTGGGGTTTTATTCATGTCATAATGCAGAATGCATTCAGTCCACCTTCAAAAGTCCCCACAGTCATTCACAGTCTCAGCATTGTTTAAAAGACCAAAGTCTCTTCTGAGACTCAAAGCAACCTCTTAACCCCGTTCAAAATCAAAATCAAAAAGCAGATCACATACTTCCAACATACAATGGCACAGAATATACATTACCATTCCAAAAGGGAGGAAATGGGGTAGAGTGGGGATATATTGAACCAAAGAAAGACAGAAACCCATCAGGGAAACCTCTGATTTTTTTTTTTTTATATATATCTCTAAGCTTGAAGTCAAAGGACTTATTAGATGGCTTGTCATATCTCCTGTTCTTTCCAGCTTTGTTGACTGAAACACACTTCTCTCTCTTGGGCTGGTCCCACACTCTGTTTTTAGTTCTCCTTGGTATGTATCCCGAGGCTCTGGCCTCTCCAGCATCTTGGGGATTCCAATGCAATCAGGCCTCATTTTCACAACTCCACACAGTGGCTTTTCCAAGCCTCTATGCACAGGCTCTTCTGACACACATTTGGCTTTGGCAGCTTTTCTTAACCACAGAGGAAGAGTCCACAACGGATTTACTCCTGTGTCCTTGTTGATAAAGCCAGAACCATGTGGTCAAAGCTACCATATTCTGTTGCTTTCTGGGGCTGACACCCAGGCCCCTCTATGACTAAGATTTGCATAGGCTTTGACTTGTTGGTGAGTTCCTTTGTTGCATAAGTTTTTCTTTAATTCTTTTTCACAAGTTAGAAACTTAGCTGGGTGGGGTCTTGCCTTGAGGCTAACAGTCTCTTTATTCCACTTAGGTCAGGCCTTTCTTTAAACTTTCATCTCCTTGAGCACAGAATTTGGCTCCAATAATCACAATTCCTGATACTCCTTTTCTCTTCAAACTGTGCATTTTGTATTTCTTTTTTGCTCTTTTTCACTGTGGACATGCACAAGAATGATCACTAATAATCATGTGACACAGTCAGTACTAGGTTGTCTTGAAATCATCTTTGCCAGTGCTATTAATCAAAAACCCTTCAAAATCTAGCCTCAGGCAGATTTTTTTTTTTTTTTTTTTTTTTTTGACAAGAGCAGTAAGCAGCCACATTCTTTGTCAAAATATCACAAGAATGGTCTCGGATCATGAGTCACACCGTGGAAATGTCTCGAAGTGCCCGAGCACTTTCGTCTATTTGATAGATGCAGTTAGAGATCCCTGCAGAGGTAGTCTTGGTTTAGGTTGCTATAAATATCATAAACTGAAATGGTAATGATACCACCTCACCTCAGAGCCTCAGCATGTTTATCACGTATAGCCCAGTGGGAGGGTCAGCTAGTCTTAGTAGGAGGTGTCTGAAGGAGAGCTGTCTCAGGCTGTAAACATCAGCAGGAGGAAGCCTCAGTTGCTAGTCTTTACACACACTGATCAATCATTCATAAACACTCAGACTCAGACCGCTAAGGAAAGCTTTGCCGTTCCTCTTCAGCCTCACTCAAGTAAGGCTTTTGTGATTCCCTTGTGGCTGGGACCTTTGTGTCCTGAACATGGTCCTGCCCATGTCAACAATACACATTGACTCAGGATTTCAATCATTTAGGGATTCCTCTGTTTCCTGTGGACCAAGAAGAGAACACTTACAGACAAGGAACTTCTTATGTTTAAAACAGGCTAAAGCTAGTGGGGTTTGAAGTAGCTACACAAATGGCAACAATTACAAGGAGAAATTGTTAGAGAGGAGAAAGCCTGACCCCAAAGAGTAACCCTGATAAGCTCCTAGCGTCACATGCCATGCAATCTGTTCCCGCATTTGCTCTTGCTCATTTTGGAAGGCACAACTGAGCCATGCACTATACCTTCCCACTAGCTTGCTGGAGATAAGGCGTCTAGTATATGGGGCACAATGGCAGTTGCTTTCCTCCTTCCTGTTGACCCTCTCGGCCTCCTTTCTAGTCCATGCCCATTCCTTTGTGTCCACATCCTCCTACCTAGAAACACTTTCCACATGGAACCCCCCAGTGACCACTTCTAATGGGGACTTGGGTATGTGACTCACACTATCTTTCCTGTCTTCTATTATGACCTCTCCATTCCCACCCTCAGCCCCATAATAACCTGCTTACAGCTGTGCCTACCCCTCCCCCCCTCACCACACCCCAGCTCCATCTACTGGAGACTCTAGCTCTTGGTTCAGACCCAAGGTTTGAACCTTTATCAATTACTATCCTCCCGCATAATTTGCTTTACTGTGACCTATTTGCAGGATCCCCTCTTCCCACCACACCCCCACATCCCTGTAGACATCACTTCTTGGTATAAACAGGATCTTTAGCTTTATCCTGAAGCCCCATCAGTTTTTCTCCTGCCCACTTCTATTTCTCTCTTCCACCAACTGACCTGCAGAAGCTCTCCCTACCAGGCAACCCACAGCCACTACATTTTCCTAAGATCCAGAGAGGCCAACAGTGTGGGAGTCCATGGGAGTCCAGCTCCAACCTGCTCCCTCCTTTTGAAGGGTCTTAGGTGAAGAAGAGAGGGATAAGAAAATATCATATAAAAAGATAGACCTAGCTAATGATGAGAAAGAGACACAAAATAGCTTCGGGAGGACATGGGTCAATACCCAACAGCCACTTTGTTTATTCAAAAGGGCTTTTTATAACAATGCCAAGGGGAGAGGCAAAATACCTCTCCCTTGCAAGATCAAAGCATACCATACAGCCAAGTGTAGACCCTTCCAAACACCTGGTAAACATGCCCATGGTCAAATCATTCCATTACGCAGCCCTGCTGGGTAAAGCAAGCTCAGATGCTCTGTCCTTGAGTAATTTGGGCTCCTACACAACAGAAACCAAAGAACAAAAATCCACCCAACAAAGACAAGACCAGATATCAGCACTTAGAATAACAATAATCCTAACCCCAGATGCCTAGACACCAGCACAAAAGCACAATCAATAGCAGCTGAGACAAATATGTCTCCACTAGAACCCAGTAATCCTACTGCAGAAGGCCGTGAGAAATACAGTATAACTAAAGCACAACATAAAGACTTCAAAATAGCTATGATGAATAAGGATATGAATAAATCCCTTAATGAAGTGTTTGAAAACACAGACAGTGGAATGAAGTAGTGAATGACATGAAAGAATTTAACAAAAAAATATAATCACTAAAGAAAATCCAAACTGAGATAAAACTGTAAATGAAAAACAACAACAATAACAACAACAAACCAGGAAATCAAACAAAAAATTTGGAGGTAAGACTCATCAACAGAGTAAAAGACATGGAATCTCAGGCATCTAAGACAGGGTAGAAGAAATGGATACCACAGTCAAAGAAAATTTTAACTCTTAAAACCTCCAGGCATAAAATATCCAAGAATGCTGGGACACTATGAAAAGACAAAATCTAAGACTAATATGAATAGAGGAAGGAGAAAAAACCCAGTTTAAAGACACAGAAAATATTTTTAACAAAGTAATAGAAGAAAATTTATTTAACCTGAATAAGGAGATGCCTATCAAAGTACAAGAAACATACAGAATACCAAATAGTCTGGACCAGAAAAGAAATGCCCCACAACACATAATCAAAACATGAAATGTACACAACAACAACAACAACAAAAGAATACTAAAGATGCAGGGGAAAAGACCAAGTAATTTATGAAGGCAGACCCATTAGAATGACACTTGACTCAGTGGAAAGTCAAGGACAGAAAGGCCTGGACAAACTCTAAGAGACTACAGGTGGGTGCCCAGACTATTATACCCAGCAAAACTATCAATCAAAATAGATGAGAAAGAAAAACACTCCAGTATAAAAAAAATTTAAGCATTACCTATTTATAAATCCAGTTCTAAAGAAAACACTAGAAGGAAAACTTCAATCTGAATAGTTTAACCACACCCAAGAAAACACAATAAATAATCCTAGATCATCAAATAAAAAAAGGGGGGAAACATCATACCATAACAACAAAATAATAGGAATCAACAAACACTGCTTATTGATAACTCTCAACATTAATTGTCTCAATTCCCTAATACAAAGACAAGGTCGTCAACTCTATCCATACCAATTCAATGTAGTATTTGAAACTTTAGCTAGAGCAATAAGACAACTGAAGGAGATCAGGGGGATACAAATAGGAAAAGAGGAAGTCAAAGTATCTTTATTTGCAGATGATATGATTGTATTTGTAAATGACTCTAAAACTCCATCAGGAAACTTCTACAGCTGATAAACACTTTCAACAAAGTGTGAGCATACAAAATTAACGCAGAAAATTAAGTAGCCTTCTTATATACAAATAACAAATGGAATGAGGAAGAAATCATGGACACAAAACCTATCACAACATCCTCAAAAAATATTTTAGGGTAAATCTAACTAAGCGAGTTAAAGACTTGTATAATAAAAACTTTAAGACATTGAAGAAAGAAACTGAAGAAAACATAAGAAATTTGAAAGAGCTCCCATGCTCAGGGATCAGTAGGACTAGTAGAGTGAAAATGGCCATCCTACCAAAAAACAGTCAACAGATTCAACTCAATTCATTGCAAAATTCCAACACAATTATTCACAAATTGAAAGGGCAATTTTGAGCTTTATATGAAAACACAGAAAATCCAGTAGCCCAAACAATCCCAGACAATGAAAGAACTGCTGGAGGTCTCACCATCCCTGATCTCAAGTTGTACTATAGAGCTATAGTAATAAAAACAGACATGTTGATCAATGGAATCAAGTTGAAGGTGCAGACATAAGTCCACACAGTAATAGACACCTCACTTTTGACAAGGAAGCCAGATACACACTGCAAAGAAAACAGCATCGTCAGCAAATGGTGCTGGTCAGTCTGGATGGCTGCACACAGAAGAATCCAAATAAATCCTTGCTTATCACCCTGCACAAAAATCAACTCCAAATAGATCAAAGACCCCAATCTGTGGCCAGAGACCCAAAATCTGATAGGAAAGAAAGCAGGAAATAGTCTTGAACTTACTGGCACAGGAAAAGACTTTCTGAACAGGATGCCAATAACACAGGCACTAAGATCAAGAATTAATAAATGGAACCTCATGAAACTGAAAAGCTTCTATCTCCAGGGTTAAGGCCACGGTCACCAGACAAAGCAGTAACCCACAGAATGGGAAAATATCTCTACCAATTACACATTCAGTAGAGGAGTAATAACTGAAATATATAAAGAACTAAAAAGATGGACATCAACAAAACAAATACCCTAACTAAAAATGGGGTGCAGAGCTAAGCAGAGAGATGGAACGAAAATGACTGAGAAACACTTAAGAGTTCAATATACTTAGTCATCAGGAAATAAAAATCAAAACTCCCTTTAGATTTCATCTCACACTCATCCAAACGGTCAAAGTGAACAAATGACAGCACACACAGGTGAGGATTTGGGGCAAGAGGAACACTTATTCACTGCTGGTGGGAGTACAAATTTGTGCAGCCACTGTGGAAATCAGTGTGGTAGTTCTTCAGGAAGCTGGGCATAGATCTACGTCAAGATCCAGCCTTACCACTCTTGGACAAGCAGCCAGAAAACTCTACATCCTACTACAGAGACACTTGCTCAACAAAGTTCATTGCTGTTCTATTTATAATAGCCCGAAACTGGAAATAGCCTAGAATGTCCATTAACAGATGAGCAGACAATGAAAATGTGGTACATTAAAAAAAAAATGGTGAAATTCTCAGGTAAATGGATGAAAACAGAAAAAAAAAAAAAAAAAAAAAAAAAAAAAAATCCTGAGCGAGGTAACCCAGACCCCAAAAGAAAAATACTGTATGTACTCTCTTATATGTGGATGCTACGTTTTCATAGGCAAACTACAATCCACATAACCACAGAGGCTGGTTATAGAGGGAAGGATTAGTGGGGAGGGAAGGCTCTCCCGAGGAAAGGGAAATGGAGTATATAGTCATGAAGAGATGTATGGGGAGGTGGATTGTAAAGGGAGAATTAAATAGACTGGAGAAGGGAAGGCGGGGTAGAGGAAGGAACAGGCAGGGGAACCTAAAACTTGGGGCCATATGGAAACCCCACTGCAGCAGAAGCTTCTTAAAATATATACACATATGAAAGAAGTCTAAATGAAATCCAAATAGTATTGAGGAGGCTTTAGAGAAGCAGGAACTCTGACTAGTAGGAATCCCGAACCCCAGCCAATCAGCATTTGGGGCTGTTTTATATCCCTACTTGCAATGGGTTGATAGTAAACCACGATGTCAACCCATGAGTTTACAGTAAGAAATGCAATTACCAAATTCTCCCACAGATTTAATGTCACCACCAAAGACATATCTGCCTCGTGAAGAAGTATTAGAACACATTATAACCAGAAAGCTTCGTGGTGAGTTCAGGTATCAAGCCGAGGAAACAAGAGGAATGCTTTTTTATTGAATTGTTAATCCAGGATGGTCATATAGATGGCTCCAGCCCGTGTTAGGAAAGCATCTTAAAATTCTGTGCACTTAAACTTTTTTGAGATTTATTTACTTGTGTGTTCCGGTCTCTCTCTCTCTCTCTCTCTCTCTCTCTCTCTCTCTCTCTCTCTCTCTCTCTCTCTCTCTCTCTCTCTCTCTGTATGCCTGTGCATTAGCACGGAGGCTAAAGAGGGCATCTGGTGTCCTCTATCAGTTTCTACTTATTTCTTTGAGTCAGGGTCCCTCCACCCACTGAGGTTAATGTTTTCTTGCTTGGTTAGAAGCCAGCAAGCCCCAGCTATCTTCACCCTGAGAGCTGGAGCTCAGGCATTCAAGGGACACCTGACTTGTTACATGTATGCTGGGGTTGGTCTGAATTCTGTCCCCCAAGATTGCAGATTGTGTGATCTGAGTTGCTGATCCATCTCTCTGGGCCCCATTTAGCTAAGCTTCAAGCTGGGGTAAAATCACTGAAGCAGCTGCTTTTACCTGAGATTTCTTTTTCTGAAAGTGTTTTTCCTCCTTCTAGCAGTAAAACAAAACAGCGAACTTATTCCAAAAGTAGAAGACAAGCCTACAGAATTGTTCTGTACTCAGAACTCTTTAGCTCAAGGTAGATCAAGGTTCAGAAAAGTGGCTTCATATTCTTCAGGAGCCGTGTGGAAGAATGTTCTGATTTATTAAATGTTTTGTCCTCGGGGAAATAAAGCAGTACAGTGAATGAATGATCTTCTGCTCAGATCTTAGGAGGGAAAAAAAGTCACCAGAGATGAGCACCTCTGATGTGATTGCTCTTGGGGGAGGAATCAATGAAAGGATGAGCAGATGTTGGGGTTGCACAGCAAATTACCCTAGAATCAGAATGGCTGAGGTGTGAGGTGTTCCTCCTGACCCCTCTCCCTATTAGGATGGCACTGAGAACTTAACTTTGAGCTAGATTCCAACATCCTTTCAGTATATTAATTCACTGAACCTTTGGATTCCATGAATTAGACGCTCATTTACCTACAAATCACAGTTATTAAGGAAATCAAGAAAATGTGCTAAGAAGTGTATTGTCAGGAAAGTGCTTGAGATGGGACTTCAATTTAGGAGACTAATTTCTGAGTTCTGTCTCCAGAAACTCACTTCTTATTTTGTTCTCTGGAAACATGTTCTAAGTAAAATCTTTAGGGAAGTCAATAGCAATGTTTGCCATGAGCTACTGCCACTTGAGAAGACGGCTGCCAGCACTCGTGGAGTGGGCACACAGAGACTTGTACCAGCTGTAAGACTCAGGGGGCTATGAGGCCAAGGTGGGCACACAGAGACTTGTACCAGCTGTAAGACTCAGGGGGCTATGAGGCCAAGCTAGGCACATAGAGACTTGTTGGTGACTTTTTATTTTGACTTTCTTGCCAACATACCCCAAACAGAATTCTCCTCTCAAGTGCCCCAACTTTAGGCTGCTTACATCAGATAAACTGTAGGCGATGTGAGCTTTTCAGTCAGCCTACACACACAGACTCCCTTCTGACCCACTGAACACGTGGAGAGTGTTATACACAGCTCTTTCTCTAGGCACCCTGTAGTCCCATCTGCCACTCAAGTCTTTTTTTCAGAAGAAGTAAAATATGATTGTTCAGATTCCAGTTTTCTGCTTTGGAAATGAAAACCCCACTTGAATTGTGCCTCTGCGGGAAGGGGTGGATTCCCACAGCTAACTGTACAAACACAAACCGAGTCTGCCTCATGCACCCAATATCTCTGTTCCCTCTTGTTGGTTTCTATAGAACACTTAGCAGGTGATATTATTTACAAGTTGCAATGGCGATGGCCAGGAGGTAGGGAGGAAATAGCCTGTCTTTCTGGATGTGAACACTGGGAGAATTAGTGCCAGGTGGTGAGAGAAAAAAGTAAAGACAGACCCTGGCTGTCACCTTCTTACAGGTGGTGGGACCTGGGAGAGTGAGGCTGATAAAGGAGGTGAACTAAAGTTTCATGCAACAGCCAACTTTATTCAGAGCATCAGACAATTTCTTCTCTGAGGGCTAAGAGGAGTCACATGAGTAAAGGGTCCAATTGCAAGGGCAAGCCACACATGGCAAAGACATGTTTTTCCATTGAGTCATGAGTAACAACATCTGGAGTAAACTCACTCCCATCTGCTACACCTGGGAGGAGCAGGACACCACCTTCCAAGAACAATTCCACGTTCTGAAGAAACTCAGGTCACAAGACTCTTGTCTTGTTTTCTTGGAATTTTCTCACAAGCACTTAGAATTCTCCACACATGACTCCATTCTTGAACACTATTCTAGCACCTGGGAACATGGCCATTTATGGGCATGGGAAGGAGGACACCAGGAAAGGATGCTCAAGATTAGTGGGAGACCATGTCATGATGGTTCAGAGGAGTGACAGCTTAGGGAAGAGGTTGGTCAGCTGCTGTGGATATCGCTCTGTATAAAAAAAAAATGCTGATTAGCCAGTAGCCAGGCAGGAAGTATAGGTAGGACAAGCAGAGAAGAGAATGCTGGGAACAGGAAGGCTGAGTCAGGAGACGCCAGCCTGCCATCCAGGGAGCAGCATGTAAAGGCTGCTCAGGTAAAGCCACGGAACACATGGTGACATATAGATTAACAGAAATAGGCTGAGTTTAAGTGTAAGAGCTAGTCAGTGGTAGGCCTGAGCTAATGGCTGAGCAGTTTAATTAATATAAGCTTCTGAGTGATTATTTTATAAGCAGTTGCGGGGTCCGTGGGGCTGGGCAGGACTGGAAAAAGCTTCAGCTACAGTCAGCTGTGTCAGATATAAAGTAGAGGTCAAGCGCCACGAGACCTTGGAAGAAGCCTCCACTAGAAGGGGGTCATGACAGTGACTGCTGAGGCATGGGCCCCTAGCTGGAGATAAAGAGAACCATGTAAGGGACAGGCTGTTGCTTCCGGTCCAAGGATGGGCAGACTCAGATCCAAACTGAGTGAGGAAAACACTGGGCAGGAGTGAACTGGGTGTTTGCTCTTGCCTCGTTTCTGTCACTGTGATACCCTGACAAAAAACAGCTTCGGAGAGAAAGGTCTGTTTCAGCTTACAATCCTTGTCACAGTCTAGAACCGTGAGGAAGTCAAGACAGGCACTTCCGACAGCTGGTCACATCACATTCACGGTCAAAGGCAGAGAGAAGTGGACACATACATTCTTGTCTGTGCTCAGCTCGGCTTCCCACATTTCAGACCCCCTGCCTAGGGATAATGCCGCTCACATCAGCCTAAGGTTTTCATATAGCCATTAGCTGAATTAAGACAAGCCCCCCACAGACATCCCACAGGCCGACCCAGTGTACAATCCCTCAAGGAGATGCTTCTCAGATTACCTGGAGTGTGTCAAGTTGACAAAGCGAACCATCTCGGGATCTTTCTTGGGACAGTGTCTATAAAGAAAGAGCCAAGTCTTACCACTCAGGGTCATGGGCAAAATCACCCTGAATGCTGCAAAGTGGTTAATAAGCAACATTTGTTCTTAGAGAAATCGACTTAGCTCTATTGCACCAAGTCACTCCAATTCTGTCAGGCTGCCAACTTAAGTCTATTCTGGTTCCCTTGGGACGTTTGCTTGAGAGAATAAAGTGGTTGTCTTGGTTAATATCTTTTAACCCTAGAAGTGAAAGAAACCAGAAATAGTTAAAAATCTGTCATACTGATGTGTGTGTTAAGTCCACAAATGATCTATGTCCGTTTGAAGGGAAAGTTTTGAAGGAATTCAGTGCATTGTTTGGTTAAGCACACTCTACCCCAGGGCCTCCACACTTGCTACTCATCTGCCTGGACATCCCCTCCACCTGATAGCTTCGTGTCGGTCTTCACTCAAACATCAATTTAACAAGCCTTTCCTTTATAACCTCTTAAAAGTTGTACCTCATTCTAGGCCCTCTCTGCTGCGTCTTCTTTATAGATCAGCTACCATCTGACATGCTGATCAGCTACCACTGTGCACCAGAGGCATAAACAAAACAGTCTTAACCTTTCTGGAAAACACCTCTGTGAGTAGCATGGGATGACAGTGGGTCTCCAAAGTTTTGGTCCGGTGTAACCAGGGATCTTGCTAGGCACAAGAGAAGTCAAAAAACAAAAAACAAAAAAACAAAAAACAAAAAGCAAAAGGCCTGCAGGGATTCAAGCATCTCAACTCTAGCGAGGTCTTTCATCATGCTATACTGAATTTTTAGTGAGTTAGCATTGTGATTTGTTAAGCTTAACACACACACACACACACACACACACACACACACACACACATACACTATAGAGAAGACAAATACTGTAAAACTGTGTGATATGAAAAGCCAGGCTCTTTTCCAGTCTAAATTTCTGGTTCTGAAACTAACCTGTCCCTCCCACCCGTCTTTCCACATCTTTCTAGATATTTTCTGTGTAAACACTTGTGTATATGGATATATTCTTTCATATATAGAGAGACTGTGCTATGCCTGTATCTTTTAAAGTATTTTAGAGATGTTCCTAAATGCATGCATTTGAATCTGCTGCTTTTGTAATTTTATTGTATATTGACAAAAATGTAACTATATATCCATAGAGTACAATGTGAGGTACATGCATATGTATACATAACTGTATATGTATTAAGTGAAATTAATTGATTCATTTTCACATCAAATACTTGTTTTGTGATGGTAATATTTAAAATTCACTTTGTCTCTTTCTTTAAAAAACTTTCTTTTAAATATCATCAATATGTACATCGGTATTTATCTAGTAATCTGTTGACATACCCAAGTAACTCCTTGATGAACATTCTCATACAGTCTCTTGTTAATTGGGCCACGTGGCATGCATCTGTAGGATAAATAGTTAGAAGCAGAGCTGCTGTTGCGATGTTAAAGCGCTTCTCCTTCCAACACCAAGTGAAGAGAGAGCTGGCTTTACTTCTGGCATTCCCACTGTGCTAACTAATACACGGCTTGAGCCTTTAGCCCTCACTTCTCAATTTCCTATCCTCATAATAAGGATATTTAATAGCTATGCAAATGATACACTGGAGATGTAATTTATTAAAGTAGGTATCAGAAAGTACCACTTACACACCAGGAGACTGACTTGATAATGCAATTCCACCTGCTTTTATGAGAGGCTTAATCTGCAGGCTTGACTCATCCTCCGATGTATGTCCCAGGCCCGTGTGTGTGGCTTTCAGCCCCCACAGAGAGGAACATGAGGTGCCTGCTGTGCCTCCCCCTTGGACCCTGCAACAGCCCGTGGACCAGCTGTGGGCAGCAGGAGCTTTCCATAAACACATTATGTGGTGAAAGGAAATCGCTTTTCTCTAGGGAATCATGGGGCACTTAGCTTTCCCAGAATACCCAGGCCTGGTACACTTGCCCCCATAAGCACTGTCAGGAACACAATAGGGATGGAATAGCCCACAGAGAAGTCCTTGTGGAGACTTCTAGAGTAGAGGGGGCCAAACTGCAATTCTCAGTCATATGTTCAACCTTGAAATGTCCATTAAAGCAGTGTAGGATTAAAAAAAAAGTGCTAATAAAAACATCTATGCTCCATGATTTTTCTTTTCAATAAAGTGAAAACATAATTGAGACACGAAAATACACATTTCCCAATGTCAGGATTCTCTAGAGAAACAGAACTGATAGAATCTGATAGAATGAATATATATAATACATATATATGGTATTTACTAGAGAGGCTTAGTTCATGGATGGTGACTTTGGTAGAAACATTACATAAAGGAAAGTCAAATTCATAACCAGAATAAGTATCTATTCCAGTAAGGACAAAGTACTGTCCTTTCCACAAATAGAGGGGCCCAATGTGGTGGCTTTACATCCTGATCTGCAGAGAGCAGGCAGAGAGCAAGACATTGGACCTGGTGCTGGCCTTTGAAACCCCAAAGCCCACTCGAAGTGACACATTCTCCCCAGCAAGGCCACACCTACTCCAACAAGGCCTCAACTTCCGAATCCTCTCAAACTGTTCAACAACTGGGGACCAAACATTCAAACATATGAGCCTCTTAGTGAAGCTGACAGCCAAGAATAGCCATTAGACAATGCTATGCTGGTAAACCAGATATTAGTGGTTAGAGCCCTGGTTTGAACTGTTTGCCACCTTCCCTGATATAAATTTACCAACCACAGCCAGTGGAGAGATGGACACAATTGGCTCTCATGAGCCATCGATCATACTGAAGTACCCCTCAGTGCACATTACGAGTTACACCCTTGACCATACATTTTAAACTTCTGTTAGAACTACCTCTCATCCAGATGGTACAGAAGTTCAAGATCTGTTATGACAACGAAGTAGTTCTATTGTTTTTAACAAACACCCAGAGGTTATGGCCTCTGAAAATGATTTTATTATGTTTGTGGATTTTATGGGCTAGGAATTTGGACAGAAGAGATCTGAGAGTTTATTTGTACCTCATGATAAGAACAGCTCATGGGTCCCCTAGGTGCTGGGGGACTGGATTCATCAAGAAAGCATCTTCAGGAAGTACCTGATGTTGCTCTTGGCTTTCATCTAGACCTCAGAGGAGAACATCTAAGTATAGTTTCTATGTGCAGCTGCTCTGCTGTCTTCACAGGATGGTAGCTGGATTCTGAGGATGAATAACCCAAGTGGCTTTAACATTCATGATATAGACTCGTTTCTTCTTTGCTTGTACTTTGTTGTCGAAGGGGAACTTGTAAGAATAATGTTATACATGTATATGGATTCAAAGCAGCATATATATATATATATATATATATATATATATATATGTATATATATAGACCCCACCTATCAGTAGGAATCTCAAACTCACTTTGTAAGAGGAGGATATAGAATAGGAAGTATTTTGTGACCATTTTTGGAAAATGTTGTGTGTCAGAGTCAATGTGCAGAGAAATCTGTTTTTAAAGATTTATTAATTTTTATTTTATGTGTGTTGGTGCTTTTGCCTGCCTGCATGTCTGTGTACTATATGTGTGCAGTTCCTGTGGAGGCTAGAAGAGGGCATTGGAACCTCTAGAGCTGAAGTTACAGACAGTTGTTAGCTGTGGCATTGGTGCAGGTGATCAAACCCTGATCCTCTATAAAAGCAGCCAGTGCTCTTAACCACCAACCAATCCATTTCTCTAGCCTTGTGTATGGAGAATAAAAAAAGCAGGCTCATAATTGTTTTCTATTTGATTCTTTCTCAAACCTGCCTAAAGATTTGACCCTTCAGAGAGACAGCTAAAACTTCTCTCTTGGCATTTTATATTTTATGCCCAGGTCACAAGAAAACTGAGAAGACTCTGCTAGTTTAAGGAAACAGAAAAGGAATTTTCTATCCATCCATTTCTTCATTCATTCAACAGAAGTTTATTGACACCTACTGTGTTCCTGGAATTATTTTAAGTACTGTGTGCTAGACAACATGATTCTGCATTATTTTTGGTACTTGCAAGTCAACTAACCAATGAGGTAACAAATAAATAGGAAAAGTCTTGAAAGTTTGTGACAAGTACAGGTTGTATGTGTTTATCAGACTTTCTACTGCTATGACAGATATTTAACATCCTATTTTAAAAGAGGAAATATTTACCCAGCTTATGGTTTCAGGTTACCCAGACCAGTTGTGTCTAGGCAGAACAGCATGGTAGGGAGCATGTGGTGGAACAAATAGCTTCTCTCACAGTAGCCAGGAAGCAGAGAGTGACTGGAAGGGGCTGGAGACATGGTCTATCTTTACAGAGAACACTCCTGCTGACCAGATTTCCCCAGCTTGCACATTGCCTTCTGCAATACCCACCACCTTCCAATGTTCCATTCAGATTTTGAATCAACAACTGGAATAAATCAACAGCTGGATGAAATAAGAAACCTTATGATGCAATCACTTGCCAAACCTCACCTCTGAGCACTGTAAGAATCAACCCTTCAATATCTTTTGGGGAATACTCTATATCCAACCTATAATATATGGTTGAATGTCAGAGAGAGTGCACATGTTGATCAGGGCGTTAGGGACAGTCTTTCTAAAACAGGAAGGAGTAGGCAAACGTGAAAAGAGTGTATCAGGACAGATTGTTGGCTCTACTTCATCCCTATTTCTCAATGTATCTGGCTAAAAACAGCGACCTCTAGCCATGCCACGGCCTGGATGTTATTCTGCTTGAGTGTTCCTCCCCAAGATAGATGAATACATTACTGTTAAATTCAACCTCATGTCCATTTTTAGAACATAGCCAGACATGTCCAGATTCCTTGCCAGAATGCAACATGAACAACCTCTAATCGTGTTCCTGATAGAGTCCTTATTCTTTGAAACCTCATGAATGCAGGCTGTACAGCCTGTATGTCGATTTGTACCCTGGTGTTCCAAACTTCCAGCAGAGTTGTAAAGAATTCTGCTTATAGAATTCTGCTATTTTTCAAGCCCACAGCTTCCAATTCTTCCACATTCTTCTCACAAACGAGTTTCAAAGGCTTAAGGACTGCATGATCAGGTTTATCACTGATAAACACACAACCTCACTCTTGACACCGGTTTCTCCCACTCTAACAAAGTCCCCAACAGAAATGGCAAGGCTTACTTGGGTTCACAGTTTCAGCTCATCATGGTGGGAAGGAGTGGTAGTGTGACTCTGTGGCTGTGGGAACATGAGGGAGATCTCCACGGGAGGAAAAAGAAGCAAAGACAGAATCGGAAACAGGACTTGATGGTGGCCCTTGATGTCTGCCTCCTGTGACTTGTCTCCACCAGCCAGTCCTTACCTTGTAAAGGTTTCACAACCTCCCACAGCAGTGCCACCAGCTTAGAGAACAAGTGTACACACAGAGCCTATGAGAACACTTTATATTTAAAACATCAAAGGCCACTTTCTTCTCTTTACTAAAGTTATCTGTTTTCTTGCTATGGTAGGCTTTTTTTTACCTGGGACAAAAATATCTGAGGTAACATAAGGGAGGAAATATTTTGCCTCACAGTTTCAAAAAGTTTGAATTCATCATGGTGAAGAGGGTCTTGAGGGGTAAAGCAGTTCCCATCGAGGTGGCTGGGAGGCTGAGTGGGATGCCTGTGTGAGAAGTCTCCCATGGTTCCCACCCGAAGTTCCCCATAGGGATAGAGTTCACATCCAGATTGGGTTCATTCTCCTCAGCTAAAGCTCTCTGGCCACACTCCCACCCAGATCTGTCCTTTACCAACCTCCCAGATGCTTCTCAGGCTCATGGTGATGATCAACCACTGTCCTTTCCATTGAGTTGTATGAGTTCCTTTGGTTCACATATTTTGACTGTGATTCCCCACCAGATGTTTAATTTGAAAACGTTTTCTCTCAAGGAAAGGTTTTGTAACCTGAAAATATGGAAACAAAAGTGCATCTTTCTTGGCAATGATTTCCTATTTATTACAAACTATATTTGATAGTTGATAGTTGGGGAACAATAGGACAGATACATCTGCATCCCTGTGTGTCCCTATCTAGTCAGTCAGTTTCAGTTCTGCAGACAAACCCACTTATAGAGTCTAAGTCTACATTTTATTCATTTGTCACAGAGAAAGGGGGGTGTAGGTTACTAAGGAAGAATGCTCAATTTATGTTACCGGCTCTCTAAAAATAAAATCTATCATAGCCATTCAGAGGTGGGTTGAATGTGGTCGGGAGGAAAGCAGGAAGGTAAGTAAATGGCTTTCCATTTTTTTTCTCAGCACTATTGATTTTATGTCAAAGTCTGTTTTTGAATAGTTGAATAAAGCATAGGAATTATAGACCTTTCCCTCAAGTGCTGTGTTCTTGTTTAAAAGTTCACTGATCCCTCTGCCTTTCCTTTACTCTGTATCTTTCTTCAGCTTCAGTTTCCACACACACATGTGCACGTGGGAACACACACACACACACACACACAAACACACACACACACTTGTCAGTATCAAATGGTGTTGTTAACGAGAGCCCTTTAGAAGGTTTATAGTCAGTGCTGATCTTCACTGTAGTTCCAACACATTCAACGCTTACTTTGGGCAGGTTCTGTGCTAAGCAATGGGCATAAAATATCCATTCCACTCCCACTACAACACTAGAAGCAGGTGCTTTTATTGTTTCTGCTTTCGCCATAGATGCACAGGGTTAAGTAACTTGTTCAAAAATAGCAAAGAAAAAGACTTTAGGGGCCTTGCATCTGTACTGTAAGGCTGAAATGAATGGGTATCTGCCCCTAGTGGGGCTACAATCTTCTTGGGATTAAATATAATATGTAATGGAGGATCAGCAATACTGAAGTCAGGGTCAAGGGGAGGAGCTAAGACTGCTTCTGTACCTCGGGTTCAAGTAGACTTCTTTTCTTTGGGCTCTTCCATTGTTTGGCTGTGTCCCGTACTAAAATGCTTTCTTCTCTTATGTTCCTGAAATCTTGGAGTAAATTAGACAGTGTTTTAGTTAGGACTGCTATGGCTATGATGAAACACTATGACCAAAAGCAAGTTGTGGGTTGGATTATTTGACTTCCACATCACAGTCCACTGAGGGAAGTCAGGGCAGGAACTCACACAGGGCAGGAACCTGGAGGCAGGAGCTGATGCAGAGGCTATGGAGGAATGCTGCTTACTGGCTTGCTCCCCATGGCTTGCTCAGCCTGCTTTCTCATAGAACCCAGGACCACCTGTCCAGTGTCATGGCCCACAGAGGCTTCCTAGTAAGACCTTACTCAGGGTCAGGGCTGCATAATGGGATGATTTGGCCAGAGGCATGGTTACCAGGTATTTTGAAGGGTCTACACTTGGCTGTATGCTGTGCTTTAATCTTGCAAGGGGGAAGTCTTTTGCCTCTCCCCTTGGCATATTATAAAAAGCCCTTTTGAATAAACGACTGGGCGACTGGATATTGACCCAGGGCCCACCTGAAGCTGTCCTGTGTCTCTGTC
This sequence comes from Peromyscus leucopus, assembly GCF_004664715.2. Taxonomy (NCBI): domain Eukaryota; kingdom Metazoa; phylum Chordata; class Mammalia; order Rodentia; family Cricetidae; genus Peromyscus; species Peromyscus leucopus. The sequence goes on from NC_051070.1 coordinate 60,720,851, forward strand.
TTTCTTATCATCTCTTTCTATCTTTCTACCCAATATTTTCTCTTTCCTCTCTCCTCCACCCAAGAACCCTTTGAAAGGTGGGAGAAAGTTAGAGCTGGAATCCAGCAGACTCCTCCAGTCCAGGGGTGGCACCACCCACAATGGGCCTTCCCCCAACATCAATCACTAATTAAGAAAATGCCCTACAGGCTTTTTCTCAATTGAGATTCTCTCTTCTCAGATGACATTTAGCACATGTAAAGTTGACATGAAACTAGGCAGCACAGACATAATATGGGAATCAAGGTCATCATGATCTGAAACAAAGAACAAAGATATTTGGCGGGAAACATCTTAGAAGACTTAATAAGTACAGATACATTTACTACTAGGAGCAGAATAGTTTAGAGTGACATGTGATCTTTGATCTAAAATTAAACACAGAATTTCGTAAGACGTGGATATTCTGAGCAGGTGCTTTCTCAGCTTGGCCGAGTTAGAGAATGCTGAGCAGTCCAGTGTCAGGGCCATTGACTAACGCATCAGATCCAAAGGAAAATGGCGCTGTCAGCTCTCATCACTTGTAACGGTGTGTGAATGCTCTTTCTTGTAAGGAGGTCCTAGTTTATACTGTCTACATTATGTGTAAAAGTCAAGGGTGGGAGTGGGCGAAGATATGAAATGAGAAAGGAGGCTAAAATAGGGTGACTTGGGTATCGAGGAAAGGGGGCAACAGAGCATGTGCAGTGTGAGGAAGAAAGGAGGTCCTAAGGGTGTGGGAGGGTGCAAGGGTTGGTCAGGGAATGGGGAGAAGTGAATCAGCAAGAGAACTTCTGTTTGAAAATGTCATGGCACTGAATAACATTAAATGCTATGGTTCTTTTTATACTCTGATCCCAGAGGATCCTATTACTTTGCAGAATAATGTGAATGCACAGATGCTCGGGCTCAAAACATACAGATTTTATGTCATCCAAACTTCCAAGACTTGCTCTTCATCTGTCCCCAAGTGGCCAACCTACTTGTCATTGTCCAGTGACAAGAGCCTGGTACTAAGCTCGGTGTGGGGATGCATGCCTGCAATTTTGGCCTCAGGAGATTCAGACAGGGGAATCTCAAGTCCCAGGCCGTACAGAGATGCGAAGTGAGACCCTACTAGGAAGTGTGGGGCATGTTGAGCAGGCAAATCTGCTGTGCGGAGCACGCTCATCCTTGGAACGGAGATGGATGACACTGAAGTCACCAACAACTCACAGATGCATGTGTTCACAAAATATCTGCGTTCACACCGAGTCTGAGCTTAACAGTCTGACAGTTTTATGTATATAAAGATGTATATACACACACACACACACACACAAATATATATATATATATATATATATATATTAGCAGTAAAGAACTATTTATGCATATTTGGAAACTTTAAAAAAAGGAAAGTATAGGAAGACAAAACTGTACATACACACAATCCAAATAAACTCAAATGCATTTTGTGTCTTTTAATGAAATATTTAGAATGTTTGATGTATAATTATTCAAAGTATATACTTAAGTGACTACAAAACGCTCTCTTCTACATGTTTGTACATTTCAGCCTGTTGTTATAAATGATATTATATGGTCAATGGTGTTACAGATATTTGTTTTTCTGTTTCTTAAGGTAGATTATTAAAAGTAATTACTTGGTCAAAGGATACTAATATTTTTCAATATTCAATATCTGATAACAAATAGCTTTCTAAAGATACTAGACAAATATAATTCTCCCCTTCCTTCCTTCCTTCCTTCCTTCCTTCCTTCCTTCCTTCCTTCCTTCCTTCCTTCCTTCCTTCCTTTCTTTCTTTTTAGGCCAGGACAGCCTTGAACTCATAATGATCTACCTGCCTCTGTTTCTCTAGTGCTGGAACTAAAGATGTACACCACCACACCCAGATACAATTTTTTTTATTCTCTATCATTTATTTTCTTTTTTTAGATTATAATATGATTAAATAATTTCTTCCTTCCCTTTCTTCCCTTCAATGCCTCCCATATACTTTTCCTTGCTGTCTTTCAGATTCATAGACTCTTTTTTTTCTTTCATTGAAAATAGAATTGCTTTTCACATAACATAACCTGATTATGGTTCCTGTACCTCTCCTTTCCCCCTCCCATCTGAATCTCCCCTCTTTCTGTCTCTCAATAGAAAACAAACAGGCTTCTAAGGGATGATAATATAATAAAATATAGTAAGATAAAGCAAAAACAAACACATAGGAATAGGACAAAACAAACAGAAGGAAAAGAGCCTAAGAGAAGGTACAAGAAACAAATACAGACACAGAAACCCTCTTGTTCATACACCCAGTCATACTATAAAAACATAAAACTAGAAGCCATGCTATATATGCAAAGGACCCATAGGGTTAAAAAAAAAGGACTGAAAAATAAAAAAGATAAAATTAAAAAAGAAGGAAAAAAGGATCAAGGTTTTTTTTTTTTTTTTTTTTTTTTGTCGGCTTAGTAGCTGCCCCTGAATCTACTGATATTTTAACTACTGTCTGCACCCCGGTTCCCTGCCATTTGCAAGCATTCTGCCACTCAACTGCGGCCTGGTGGGATGTGTGGTCCCACTGGCACCATGTCAGCCATGGCCACCAAGTGGCCACCATGTTTTAACCAAGTCTCTATTGGTCTATTTACCAATAAAGACTCAGGAGTCAGATGTTGGGGTGAAAATCTGCTAGATCAGAGAAGACGAGAAGCAACCAGCTGACCTTTCTTTCTGCCTAGAGACCAAGCAAAAGAAGCGTCTCTCCACTTCTCCCAAACCAAAAAGACTCAGTCTCTCCCTACTCCCTCCTATGTGTCTCTCTATCCATATTTCTGGCTCCTCCATCCTCTCTATGGCTAATTCCTTTCAGAGCTGCTGGCTCTGCCCCCTGATCCAAGGTTAATTTTATTAACACACTTTCAGAGTTTCACAGTGAGATCAAAAATTCTGGAACAATAAAGTCCCAAAGTGACATTATGAGACAAGGAACCTCCAAAGATGCAGTTGTGTTCATTTTCTGTTGGTCATCCACTGCTGAGAATGTGGCCTACCCTTAGTAGTAGTTTGTTTCCATTTGCTAGTGACTGTTGATTGGAGATCGCTTCTAGGTTAGGCAAGGGGGTTTGTGTTCACTTCCGCTCTCAGCTCTAGGACCTCATCTGGTACAGACCTGTGCAGGCCCTGTGCATGCCGCCTCCATCTCTGTGAGTTCCTATGTGTTTTCCATCCTGTTGTGTTTCGAAGGGCCTGTTTCCTTATTATCCTCCATCTTCTTTGGCTCTTACACTCTGCCTCCTCGTCTGCAGGGGTCCCTGAGCTCTGTGGAGAGGCTGTTGATAGAGACGTCCCATTTAGGGCTGGAGAGTTTTGAGGTCTTTCACTCTCTGCATATTTTCTGGGTGTGAGCTGCTGTATTTGTTTCTGTCTGCTGCGGAGGAAACCTCTCCGATGATGGTTGAGCAAACTACTGATTTATGAGGATAGCAGAATATCACAAGGAATCATTTTATTGCTCTCTTCCTTTAGCAGAACAGCAGTATTTGGTTTTCCCCACAGTCCCTGGGCTAGCTAGTCTCAAGGTCTTGGTCACCTAAGTAGTAGCATCAATTATGGGTCCCACCTGGATGAGTGGGCCTTAAGTCAAGCCAAGTATTGGTTGGTTACTTCTGCAGCTTTGTGCCACTATTGCACGGACATATCTTGCAGGCAGGACATCATTGAAGACTGAGGAGTTCATAGCTGGGTTGGTGTTTATGTTTCTCCTTTGGTAGCATGTGGAGTACCTTCCGTTACCAAGAACATTAGCCCATAGGGGCAAAGGCTCTCTGTAGGTACCAGCCTGACCTCTCCCCATTCAGTGAGTTGTGTAGCTATTGTCTTCAGCAATAGGGCCTTGTGCTCAGTTTGTGGAACGCACCTATAGCCTTGGAAACAGCCTGGGTTGCTTAGGGGTTGCTATAGGATCTCTTTGGTCAAAACTTCAATTAGATGTAACCTATCCTTAGTACTGGAAGCTTCATTTGATGACAAGAGATGTCCAGTTGGGATTCTGTCTCCCATGTTACTTAGTGATGTTTTTTAGATAACCTTCATATATGTGTATATTTTAGAAATCTACTGTATTAGATTTCCAGACTTACCCTCATAGGGCCCTTAATTTTAGCTATCCCTCCCCATATTCCCTCCTTCATTGCCCTCATCCCTTCCAACTTGATCCTCCTGTATCTGTCCCCTTTCCTCATCCATTCATAACTATGTTTTCTATTTCCTTTTCCTAACAAGATCTGTCTGTCCCCCTCATTTCTTACTCTATACCTAATCTCTGAGATACGGTCCCTTTAGCTCTACATTCTCTGGGACTTTTATCATGAAGACATGTTGGATTTTATCTAAGGCTTTTTCTGCATCACTGAGAGGATCATGTAATTTTTGTCTTTAAGTCCATTTATGTTGTTCCTTACATTTATTGACTTGTGTATGTGGAACCATGCCTGCATTTCAAGGCTAAAGCCAATATGGGCATAATGGATAATCATTTTGATGCATGTCTCTACACTCTGCTTGCAAGTATTATATTGAGTGTATTTGAGTCTATGTTCACCAGGGATGTTGGCCTGTGGTTTTCATTTTTCTTGTATCTTTATCTAGCTTGGGTATTAGAGTAACTTGTAAAAGGAGTTTGTATGTGTTCCATCTGTTTCTACCATCTTGAACAGTTTAAGAAGGATGGGCTGGAGATCTTTTAATGTTGAGAATTCTGCTGTGAATTCAGCTGACTCTTGACTTTGTTTTTTTGTTTTGTTTTTAGCTGGTAGGCTTTTTTATAACTATTTCAACCTCCTCATTTATTATGTGTCTGTTTAGGTTCTTGACTTCTTGGTTTAATTTTTGCGGTTTGGCTGACTATAAAAAATTCATGCATTTCTTTTAGACTTTTCAGGTTAAGGGAGTAAAGTTTTTTTTAAAGTGTTCTCAAACAATATTCTGAATTTCTTCAGTGACTGCTGTAATCTTTCCTTATCATTTCCTGTTAGTTTGAGTCCTGTTTTCCTTTCTATTGGCTAGTTGGGCCAAGGGTCTGTCAATTCTGTTTGTCTTCTCAAAGAACTAGCTCTTAAATTTGGTGACTCTGTATTGTTTCCTTGGTTTTTGCTCTGATTTTTATTATTTCTTGCCATCAACTGGGTTTGGATTTTGTCTGTTCTTATTTTTCCAACTTTTTGAGTTGTTTACTGTGCTCTTTCTGATTTTTTTTTTTAAAGACAGGCACTTAGACCTGTACATTTCTCTCTTAGGCTTGCTTTCAGTGTGTCCCAGAAATTTTGTTGTGTTGTGTTTTCATTTGCATGTAGTTCCAGGAAATTGTGTCATTTCTTTCTTGATTTCTTCTTTGACACATTTATCATTCCGTAATGAGTTGTTTAGTCTCCAGACCTAGTGTGGTGATTGGAGCTGGCACAGACACATTTAATTCTTTGTAGCAGTCCTTAAACATACCAGTTTTCCAGAACCCTTGGTAAATGAAGCTATCACTTTGTTTGTAAATGCTAGCAGTTTGGAGAGAAAGGCTGGTGCAGTGTCTTCATTTGCACTGCCTGGCTACCTGGAACACTGCAAAATGCCTGTACATATATTGTCATCTGTGTTCCTGTCACTGCAGACCGTGTACATGCTTCCTGCTCCCAGTACCACCCATAACGCTTTATGTCCAGGCTTTTCTAGATTAAAGGTGTCGGCTCCTTCCCTGCGTCTTATCTGTCAGTATTATTGCCTGCCTTTTGTCATTTAACTTGCTTTTCTTTTCTTTTGCTTTCTTTCTTTTTTCTCAACAGGTTTTAACTTTTTTTTAAGTTTATTATGTTTTATATTTTAGGATTCTTTTAAGCTTAGAAAAAAATTTCCTCTTCTCAAATAAAGTCCATGTTTACTCATTGTTTATTCTTATGTTAACGTTTTAATATCTCGATTTGTCTGTAACTTATTGTAGTGGTGTTATAACATGATGACTGCAGGTTTTCTCTAGCACTGATTTTATGTAGTTTATTAAGTTTGGCTGTGGCTGGAATGGGTGGGATGCCACCAGGGCAAAGCCAAATGTATGAGGACACCTTCAAGAAGGAGATGAGCAGTGAGAAGGCATGGCATCCCTGTGTGACTGACTGTGTGCATTAGTGCATGAAGGAAGTCTTTCTCTTGCCTGTACCGTCTCTGGCCTAAGCAATGTGGTTTGGGTGCCCCTTGCTTTGTCCATGTGCATGGGCTTGTTCTGTACAAGCCCTCAGCTTGCTGGCTTGCATGGCCTTAGGGCTTAGTATCCACATCAGTACTATAATTTTGGAAATTCATTCGGCTTCCTGATAGGAATATTAATGGTGTAACAGCTACTGCTTATAAAGCAATACTGCTCATTAAGTGATTATTACAAACAGCCCTTCTATTCCTTCTAAGCACATTAATTTTCACTAATACTTTATTGCAAAACAAAATCTGGAAGCTAAATGAGTTTCCAAAATCATGGTACTGATATGGATACTAAGATGGGTCTACCTAGAATGAAAGCTCAAGTTTTGACCCTTGTCACATTCTGGCAGACTAAATTCTAGATGCCATGTATTGAGTTAATGGCAGACACCAGATATGATTCATTTATTATTGGTTGCTTGAAAAAGTTACCATCTCCCTAATTATACAGATGTCAAGACAAAGGCCCAGGAAGGATTAAAAATCACCCAACATTGCATAAGAAGTGCTCAGGAAAACTTGGATTCAACTCCAGGTCTTCAGACCCCAAGTTTGACCCCTTTCTTACAAGTGACTTCTGCAGAAAATTCTTGAGTAAAGAGAAGAAGTATGTTTGGTGAGGAAAGCGTTTCTCTGTTCCCCTAAACATAGCTAGGACTTAACATCAACTTTACTCCTCCAAGAAAACTTTTACAAAAGAAAGAACATAGCATATGTCTTTGGAAATGGAAACCATTCAAACTTAATATATTTCTCATTACTGCAGAATTTGTCATCAAAGACAGGTAGCTGGCCTGGAGGAGGCAGATGTCTGCAAGGAATGTTGAAAGCCCAGCACCATTCAAGGCATGAGAAGTTAGTTTCAGGAGTTTTGAATTCTTTGGGGGTCCCTGCAAGCGCCATGGCCAGCAGATGAACAACCCGACCTGTGTGAAGCAAGAAGGAAATCCTGTTGAACAAGACTTAGTTGCCTGGCGTTGGTTCCAACTTCTGGAGTCTGACCCTGAGCCGTTTATTTTTCACATATTTAAACACAGTACAACTTTGGGGAGAAAAGTTTTCTCCTGACAATTATCACAATAAAACTTAAGGAATGAATACATTAAAACCCTTTGGCAAAGTACCTGTGAGCTCTTCCATAAGAATGGGTTCTACTGACTGAGAAACAGTGCTTAGGGGTCTGGGAAAAGTCTGAGATAAACAACTTGGTCTGGGGAAATTGGATGAGACATGATCCTACAGATAGCAAGGATTAACTACCTCCATTCCCAGCAGATATAAATCCCTCTCATTGAAGAGAAAGCCCTGTATGTTTAACATTCCTGTTTTCCCTAGTGCTATCTGTGAGCATGAAGACCTCACACCCTCCACAGAATCCCACTGTTGTGAAAGGATGTTTGGAGGAATGAGGTGAAGGCTACGGAGAGAATGCATGGATTGAGTTTGTGTGTGTTCCAGCCCGCTGTAATTTAATGAGCCTGCAGGGAAATTGTGGCTCTGATTAACATTCTGTGTTGCTTGAGCAGGTGTGTGCACTGGAGGCCTAGCTTGTCTTGCAGAGGAGGCTGCTATGGAGAAGTGACCCAGCTATCTCACTTCTAGAGGAAGCGTAGGGAATCTGTCAGAGAGATATGTGCAGTCCCCACGTTGGCTGAAGCATTTTGTATAATAGCCAAGGTTTGTACTCAACCTCCATTGGCAGCTGCGTGGACAATGAATCTCTCTCTCTCTCTCTCTCTCTCTCTCTCTCTCTCTCTCTCTCTCTCTCTCTCTCTCTCACACACACACACACACACACACACACACACACACACACACACGAGCACACAGTATCATTCAGCAGTGAAGACAAGTGAAATCTTGTTGTTTATGACAAAATGGGAAAATTGAAGGGTGTTATAGTAAACAAAGCCATCCATGTACACCATGACTCTATGTTCTTTTTCATACATAGTATTTTAAAAAGTTGATCTTCAGGTAAAGGATAGAAAATAGTAATTACTAGAAGCAAGGAAGGATTAAGGGAGAGCAGATAGAGGAGCTCGAACAATGAATATCATAGCAGTGAGAAGGCAGGGGTGATATCTAGTGTTCTGTGTTACAGTGGAGCAACCATGGCTCACGATAATCTATTACAAACTGTGGAAGAATTGGAAGAGAGGAGCTCAAAGTATCCGAAGGCAAGGAAGTGATAGGAGGTGAAAAATGATAGCTATCTGTAGACGAATTTCCAGTCTTAATAAATAAGAAACACAGAGTCAAATACAGGGATGAACGCCTTAGATCAGAGAAATAGGAATAGCTACCAGCCAACCTTAGCTCACCACACCGCCGTAGCTTCCTAAGAGAACGAGCATCTTCCTGTCTAACCTGCACCTTTATTGCCTTCCTGTTCTGTCTTCGCCTCACTACCTTGTCACTGTCTGTCTGTACAGACCTCCATGTCTCTATGGCTGATACTGGGATTAAAGGCATGTGTCACCAAGCTTGGCTGTGTCCTTGAACACACAGAGACTCTGCTTGATATGTGATCAGATTAAGGGAGTGCACTACCACCGCCTGACTTTTGTTTATAGCTGGCTATGTCCTCTGATCTCCAGGCAAACTTTATTTATTAACATACAAATAAAATATCACCACAACTATCCAAATTGCATCAGTGCATATCATATGCATGTATTGAAATATTGAAGTTTCTTATAAGTATGCACAATTATGTGCAAATTACAAAGAAAAAATTAATTAAAAAAACATGACAATAGACTCAGGTCAAAGAGGGTAAAATAGATCCCTGCATGTGGGGACAGCTGAGGGAGAAGAAAATATTTTCATAATACATTGCCTTTCCCCAAGTAGCCAAAGAGCTCAGACTCCATGGATATCCTTCTATTACTTACTGTTCAACAGGAGACATGCCCATGACCAGAAAGATCAGCTGTTACTAATCTTGTCACTTGGAGGTTAATTAAGAAGTTCAGAGAGTGTCATTTTGTGGAAGTCTGAAAAATTGAGGGTACAAAGGAACAGATTCTGCCCAAAATTCAGAATATGAACAGTGAAGAGATAGGGACTGTAGTGAGTATAATTATGAGGATTGGAGCCCTTGATTCAATGATGTCATTTTTGATTGGGGCATCCAAATAGAGGAAAGACTTCAAGGCACTGCAGTAAAGCAGGGTGATCAGTTAAGCCCATAGGTCCATACTGCAGAGGCTTGCGATATTCAGGCTAGCCCTAAAATGATGGAGGACATAGATGACATGTGACAATAAGGTATTGTGAGGTAAAAACTGGAATGAGCAACTTTTGAAATCTGATGTAGTCACAAAGATAGATGAATGATTTGAAGATAGCATCCATGTTAGTGTGTGTGTGTGTGTGTGTGTGTGTGTGTGTGTGTGTGTGTGTGTGTGAGAGAGAGAGAGAGAGAGAGAGAGAGAGAGAGAGAGAGAGAGAGAGAGAGAGAGAGAACTGTCTGTCTGTATAGATGGGAGCCAAAGTCTGAATAATGGCATGTGTACTTTGTGATAACTGTGAGTATGGCAAGTTTATTGGCTTATAACACTGTCAGTCAATGTTTCTGATACCCTCCTTCCAAACACATTTCTTCAGTCACTAAGTCATAGCAGACTTTTTACTAGAGGTCATCTACATTTAAGCAAAACAGGAGCCTGCAGAATGGAAATTTATTATTATTATTATTATTATTATTATTATTATTATTTCCCAATTATACATATGATAGAGGATTAGACTGTAGAATATAAAAAGAACAAAACTAAAAACCCTAAATATCAAGAGAAAAATAACTCAATTTAAAGGTGGGATATAGAGCTAAACAGAACTCTCAAAAGATATAACACAAATGACCGAGAAAAACTTAAAGAAATGTGCAACATCCTTAACTATGAGGGTAATACAAATTAAGACTACTTTGGGATTTCATCTTATGCCAGTCTGAATAATCAATATCAATAAAACAAATGACAGCACACGCTGGTGAGGATTTTGGAAAAAGGAAAATTTACTCATTGCTGATGCAGGTGCAAATTTGTATAGCCCCTGTGGAAATCAGTGTTGTAGTTCCTCAGGAAGCTTGGAATAATTTAACTCAAGATGCAGCTTTTGGACATATACCCAAAGGACTCTGCCTCCTACTACAGAGACACTTGCTCATCCATGTTCATTGCAGCTCTATTCATAATAGCCAGAAATTGAAAGCAACCTAGATGCCCACCAACTTATGAATGGATAATGACAATGTGGTATATTTACACAATAAATATTATTCATCTGCCAATAAAAATGAAATATGAAATTTGCATGTAAATGGATGGAACGAGCAACAATCATCCTGTGTGATGTACCTAGACTCCTTATAATGTTAACTTTAAGCTTTAGATATGTGTGTTTCCATCAGAATATTGTGTGTTTCAATCACAGAGGTTAGGTAGCTAGTAACAGACCAGAAGGTAATCAGGAGATCTTCCAAGGAAGGGTAAATAGAATACAGTGTTATGAAGAGATAAAGTGGAAATTAGAATTGGAGAACCAAACAGGAAGGGGGATGGTAGGGCAAAATAAAGGAGGAAATGTAGGTAGAGACAACTAATACTAAAGACCTTTTGAAAAACCATATGAGAACCTACTACTGTGGAAGCTCCCTAAATACATGAAAGGAATTTAAATGGAGTCACCATATAATGTAGGAGACTTTGTCCCAACTAGACATGCTACCAAGTAAAGCCTCTAGTCCCAGTAACAGGTTACATCTTGTTGATTGGATAAAGGTGTCTATAGAGCCCCCTCCCCCAAGACATGGGGAGGCTATTGGTTATCCTCCACGACCTGACCATAAGGCCTATTGCTGACCAGTGCATCACTCAGCTCTCATCAGAGAAGTTTCTTCTTTTAGTGGATAGAAAGGAACACAGAGACCCACAGCTGGACAGTGTGTGGAGAGTGAGAGACTTTGGAGTGTTCAGTCGTAATAGGATGTCTTTATGAAATCCTCTTCCTCAAGGCTCAAGGAGCTGTGCAGAAGAATGATGGATGAGTACAAGAAAACAGTGTCTTCCAGCCATAGCAGGACTGGTGCACATCTGAGCTCACAGAGACTGTGGCAGCATGATCTGCACAGGTCCTAGCCAGACAAAATCCCAGTATGGAAAAGAAAAAGTGGACCCAAGGTCCCATCACTGACCAAGAAGTCACCTGCTGGGGAGGGGATAATCGGTGTCACTAGGTGTATCAACCACACTCTAGGACAGGACCCATGTCAACAGTCAACGAGTAGTTGGCAACACAAAATAGACTCCATATTTTTTTGTGTGCTTTTGTTTTGTTCTGTTTTGGTTTGGTGCTTTTTTTTTTTTTCTTATTTGGTTTTGCTTTATTTTTTTTTCAGGTGGGGTAGAGGGAGAAAATGAAGTTGAGTATGTAGGGAGGTAGGGATGATCTGGAAGGAGTTGGGGTAGGGGAAAGAAAATGTTCAAAATATGTTGTATGAAAAAAATTAAATGATTTTTTTGTTTTGTTTTTTTGTTTTTCGAGACAGGGTTTCTCTGTGTAGCTTTGCGCCTTTCCTGGGGCTCACTTGGTAGCCCAGGCTGGCCTCGAACTCACAGAGATCCGCCTGCCTCTGCCTCCCAAGTGCTGGGATTAAAGGCGTGCGCCACCACCGCCCGGCAATAAAAATTTTAGAAAGAAAAAATATCATTTCCTATTTTTCCTAAGTTTGCTTCATGGCTTGTTTCTAGGCTTGTACTAACTAGAGTATGTTAACATTCATTAAAAAATAAGTAAACACGCTTACTTGGAATTCCACGGCTCTGGTGCTGTCCCCACCAGCCAGCAAGCAGGTGAGAGACCAGCTGGCCAGCTGGACTGCTACCACCTACCGGACTCTGTTCCCTCAAGACCCACTCTGCCATCCAACTCCACCCACCTCATCATCCTCCCTACAGCCAGATCATTCCCACAACTTGAGCAGACTCCATAGGCCCATGAGGCCAGGCTGGATCTCGGTACCCCAAATCCCCACAAGCCTCAGCTCAGACACTCTATGGGACCCAAAGACCTTCCAGACACCAGAATATTTAGACCAGAAGACAATAAAGGAAACAGAAAATGAAGAAACAAAACACCCATCCATCAAAGACAAACAAAAGAATCAACATCCAGGCCTATAATCATCTCAAATCCATATGCCTAAATGCCAGTGTAAGAACACATTCAATAAGAGAAAGGGCAATATGACACCACCAGAACCCAGAAATCCTATGACAGCAAGACATGAACATTTCAACACATCTGAAGCCCAAGGAAATGATCTTAAAAATAACTTTATGAAGATGATAGAGGCCCTTAAGGAGGAAATGAAAAATTCTCTTAAAGAAATTGAGGAAAAAACAAACAAAAAAATCATAAAAATATCAATAAATCCCTTAAAGAATGCAAAGAAAGCCAAGAAAAGAACATCACCAATAGAATGCAAAAGATGTCTTTGAAGATACGATAGAGAAAATAGATTCATTAGTCAAAGAAAATATTAAAACCAACAAATTTGAACACAAAACATCCAGGAAATCTGGGACACCATGAAAAGACCAAACCTAAGAATAATAGGAATAGAAGGAGAAGAATCCCAGCTCAAAGTCACAGAACATATATTCAACAAAATCATAGAAGAAAACTTTCCCAACCTAAAGGACATGACTATAAAGATACAAGACGATTACAGAATACCAAATAGACTGGACCAAAACAAAATACAAAACAACAACAAACATCCCCTTGCCACATAATAATCAAAACACTTAACGTACAGAATAAAGAAAGAATATAAGAACTTCAAAGAAAAAAGGCCAAGTAACTTATAAAGGCAGACCATTAAATTACCCCAGACTTCTCAGTGGAGACTCTAAAAGCCAGAAAGGCCTGGACAGAAGTTTTACACTAAGAGACCACAGATGCCAGTTGATACTACTATACCTAGTAAAACTTTCAATCACCGTAGATGGAGAAAACAAGATATTTCATGACAAAATCAAATTTAAACAATACCTATCCAAAATCCAACCCTACAGAAGGTACTAGAAGGAACACTCCAACCCAAGGGAGTTAGCTGCACCCATGAAAACACAGGCAATAAATAATCTCACACCAACAAAACTCAAAGAATGGAAACACACACACAAGCACACATACACTACCTCTACCACCACCAAAATATAACAGGAATTAACAATCACTGGTCATTAATATCTCTTAGTATCAATGGACTCAATTCACCAATAAAAAGACACAGGCTAACAGAATGGATAGGAAAATAGGATCCATCCTTCTGCTGCATACAAGAAACACACTTCAACTTCAAAGACAGACATTACTTCAAAGTAAAGGGTTGGAAAAAATTTTCTTTCTTTCTTTCTTTCTTTCTTTCTTTCTTTCTTTCTTTCCTTCCTTCCTTCCTTCCTTCCTTCCTTCCTTCCTTCCTTCCTTCCTTCCTTCCTCCTTCCTTCCTTCCTTCCTTCCTTCCTTCCTTCCTTTCTTTCTTTCTTTCTCTCTTTCTTTTTTTTTTTTTTTTTTTAGCTGAGGACCGAACCCAGGGCCTTGTGCTTGCTAGGCAAGCGCTCTACCACTGGGCTAAATCCCCAACTGGAAAAAAGATTTTTCTATCAAATGGACCTAAGAAGCAAGCTGGTGTAGCTATCCTAATACCTAACAAAATAGATTTCAGACTAAAATTAATAAAAAGAGATGGAGAAAGACATTTCATATTCATCTAAGGAAAAAACAATCAAGATGAAGTCTCAGTTCTGAACATTTATGCCTCAAATACAAGGGCACCCACATACGTAAAAGAAATATTACTAAAGCTTAAATTGCACATCAAACCCCACACACTAATAGTGGGAGACTTCAACATCCCATTCTCACCAATGGACAGGTCTGCCATACAGAAACTAAACAGAGAAACAAGGGTACTAGCAGATGTTAGGACTCAAATGGACTTAACAGACACCTACAGAACATTTGACTCAAACACAAAAAAAAACCTTCTTTTCAGCACCTCATGGAACCCTCTCTAAAACTGATCACATACTCAGTCATAAAACAAATCTCAACAGGTACAAAAAAATTATAATAATCCCCTGTATCTTATCAGATCACTGTGTGTTAGAGTTCAACAACAACACAAACTACAGAAAGCCTACAAACTCATGGAAACTGAACAACTCTCAACTGGATCACCACTGGGTCAAGGAAGAAAAGAAAGAAATGAAAGACTTCCTAGAATTCAATGAAAATGAATCCATAATATATGCAAACTTATAGGACACTGAAAGTAGTGCTAAGAGGCAAGTTCATAGCACTAAATGCCTGCATAAAGAATTCGGAGAAATCTCACACTAGCGACTTAACAGCACACCTGAAAGCTCTAGAACAAAAAGAAGCAAACACATCCAAGAGGAATATATGGCAGGAAATAATCAAATTGAGGGCTGAAATCAACAAAATAGAAACAAAGAGAACAATACAAAGAATCAGTGAAACAAAGAGTCGGTTCTTGGAGAAAATCAACAAGACAGACAAGCCCTTATCCAAACTAACCAAAGGGCAGAGAGAGAAAATCCAAACTGACAAAATCAGAAATAAAAAGGGAGACATAACAACAGACACTGAGAAAATTCAGAGAATCATTAGGTCATACTTCAAAAAACTGTACTCCACAAAATTGGAAAATCTAAAAGAAAAGAACAAACTGCTTGATAGGTACCACATACTAAATCAAGAGCAGACAAACAATTTAAATAGACCTATCATGCCTAAGGAAATAGAAACAGTCATTAAAAGTCTTCGAAACACACACACACACACACACACACACACACACACACACACACACACACACACACACACACAAGCCCAGGGCCAGATGGTTTCAGTGCAGAATTTCAAAGAAGAACTAACATCAATACTCCAATTGTTCCACACAATAGAAACAGAAGGAACATTGCCATTTTTTTTTTTTTTATGATGCTTCAGTCACCCTGATACTCAAACCACACACAGACTCAACAAAGAAAGAGAATTACAGATGGGGACCGTGATGGACTTTCCCTTGAGCCGTGAATATAATTCAACACTTGTCATGGCGTTTTATCACAGCAACAGAAAAGACACTAAGGTACCAGGTATCTGATACACTGGTGCACGAGTTTCTTTAGTTGCAGGTCTGGAACCTGGGAAGTCCAAGAGCACTTGCCCAGCACCCAGTGAGGTCCTTCTTACGGCATCGCGAGTCTCTCCTTCCTAAGCCAGCAATGCCATCTTCGGGGCCCTACTCTTACGACCTCGCCTGACCCTAATCACTTCTGAAAAGCCTCACAACCAAATGTCGTTAACATGTCCTTTTGGAGGTTAAATTTATAGCATAAGAACTTGAAGGGCACATCCAAATTATAACACTAGAAATCATCTTGTTGAGACCTCCAATTGATGTGAAAGAAATCTGAGGATGACAAATATTTGATAGGTCCTAGAACCTAGACCAGGACTTGTGGCTCCTGGCATATTTTGGGGCATTTACCATGCTGGTAGGTGTCCCTGCTTCCAGAATTATATTTAAACCAAAATGAACTCTTCTCTCAATGTCTTTCTTTCTCTCCCTCCCTATCTTCCTTCCGACTTCAAGTTATGGATAGTTTCTCTATGGCGTGGACATAGAGGGGCAGGGCAGCCACTTTCCCACATAGTACAGGACTCACTTGCTGTGGAAATTAGAGTGAAAATGAGAACACACTGAACACAGCACACAGACTCACTAAGCTTTTACCTCTAAGTAAGTTACCTAAACGTAGTCCTGAACTTTCTCTATCGGTTCTAGTTCCAATGATATGATTTCCCACTTTCTTCACTCTTCTCTGACAGCCGTTTAGATGACTTTTCTAATGTATGTCTATTGGTCATTTGATTGACTGTCGGTTGATCATTCAATTAGTACATACCTGGTGCACTATTATCTTGTCTTTCCCTTGTATTCTGTCTAAGGAGATAGTGCTGCCCACACTAACAGTACAGCTTCCCCACCCAAGTCGACCCTCTCTGGAAAGACCCTCACAGACACAGCCAGAGATGCACCCCAGTTTCCCATGTGATTCTAAATCCAGCCAAGTTGGTAGTAAACATCACTGTGGTGGTAATCTAATTATACTGAAATGTGATTTTGATTGTATGTTAATAAATAAAGTTGCCCGGGGGTCAGAGCTATTAGAGCCATAGCAAGAGCCAAGCATGGTGGTGACACACTCCTTTAATCCCAGAAAGCCAGCCTTTAATCCCAGGGAGTGGTGGTAGAAAGCAAAAAGATATATAAGGCGTGAGGACCAGAAACTAGAAGCATTTGGCTGGTTAAGCTTTCAGGCTTTGGAGCAACACAGTTCAGCTGAGAGCTATTGGGATGAGGACACAGAAGCTTCCAGTCTGAGGAAACAGGACCAGCTGAGGAATTGGTGAGGTGAGATAGCTGTGGCTTGTTCTGTCTCTTTAAATAGATGAACAGACAGGAAATAGAGCCCTCATTCGGGAAGCTGGGACACCGCAGGCAGAAGGGTGAGATTTTAGCTCTGAGCTCTGACCTCTCGGCTTTCTCTTTTGCATTATTTCTGTGTTTCTTATTTAATAAGACAGTTGGTTACATCAATACATCACCATCACCTCCACGATTGGTTTACTCCCTTTTCTTTGAGAGATGCCTATCGCCCATATTAGGAAAGTGAAGGACTCCATCTGGGCTGTTCAGTGGCTGAGCTTACACCTGTCTTTGATTCTTTCTTATTCCAAAGCTGGTAATTTCAGCCACTGTCTTTCCATCTGAATTCTCAAGACATCCCCATGAACACAATACTGTTCACCCAGAACAGAATGTTTTTCCCTCACTCATGTTATCTCATCAGTGTGTCTCAGAGACAGTCCCGTCTGTTTTGGTAGACTCGGATGTTGCCAAGGTTTCTTATTTTTCAGAATCTCTGAACTCTGTGTATTCCTCTGCCCACTAAATGAGTAGCGTTGGGGGTGTTCTGGAATTAACAAAGGCCACCTGTCCAGACTTGCTATTCTTGTATTCTCCTAAGTCCCTTCGAGAAAGCAATACTTGTTCTCAGAAGGGGCGTCAGAGAAAAAATATATATAACTTTCCTTTTAAAATGTATTTTAGTTAGACTCCAGGGTTAGCTATAGTGGCAGAGATCCAAAAGTGACAACCGACTAGGAATGGCTGGGACTGGGAACACAACTGGCTGTGGGCACACCTGGAATCCCAGCATATTGGGAGGCTGAAGCTGGAGGACTGTGATGAGTTTGAGGCCAGCTTGGGTTCCCTGCTGAGATGCTGTCTCTAAGAAAGAATGAATGAGAGACAGAGAGAGAGAGAGAGAGAGAGAGAGAGAGAGAGAGAGAGAGAGAGGAAGGAGGAGGAGGAGGAGGAAGGAAGGAAAAGAAAAGAGAAGGGGAGACTGTTTCTGTTATTGGGTGGGTGGTAGAGTGGCAGTGGTCACAGAGACCCATTCTGCTCTATGCGCCCTCTCTCTAGGAAACTGTCCTAGCCACAGACTCTAGGAAGGCTCACCACTGTTTTGCCCTCTATGCCAGTGGGAAGAAGAAGGGGGAGCCTTTTTGTGTGTAATGGAGCAAGCCTCAAGAAATAGCCTTGCCGGGCAGTGGTGGCGTATGCCTTTAATCCCAGCACTTGGGAGGCAGAGGCAGGCGGATCTCTGTGGGTTCAAGGCCAGCCTGGTCTACAAAGTGAGTTCCAGAAAGGCGCAAAGCTACACAGAAAAACTCTATCTCAAAAAACCAAAAAAAAAAAAAAAAAAAAAAAAAAAAAAAAAAAGGAGAAGAAGAAGTAGCCTGTCTCTACTAGCTATTCATCAGTACTCTAGTCTCTGTGCTGTGAGGAAGGTCAAAACACCAGTGTTGGTTCTGGGAACCCATCTACGTAAGAACGCTGAGAAGGGAGAGTGGCTGTTGAGGGTGGCTAGTCAGCCAGTGCAAGACGGCTCCTCTGCATTCCATCACTGAAATGGAATCGGCTCCTCTGCATTCCACCACTGAAATGGAATCTTGCCGATGTCACCTGCGATTTGAGCGTCCCTCGGGCACATTCTATCATCTATGAAATAGGGATGGTAAATGGGATGAATGTTTTCTAGAAAGTGGGAGACTGAATGCTCCCTCAGGATGTGTTGGGAAGCTAGTGGAAGGCTTGGAAGCAGCAGGCTTGCTCATGGGAATTTGGCCTTCTGTGCGGATGTGCGTGCTGGGCTGCAGCTGCTGCAGAGCCTCTCCCTGAGCTCACAGGGCTAACGGAGATTAAATGTAAAAGCTACAGGCAGCGGGAGAAGCAGTCCATCCAAATCCTTGCCGTTGTTGAAAGTGAATGTTTTCTTCCACCATACCTGGATGGAGTCAGAAATCCCCGGACACACAAGGTGCGGTCAGGCTTTGTGCCAGCATCAAGGGGATGTCTGTGCAGATGACTGAAAATAAGTGGGGGACACACAGTGACTTCCGAACCATGAAAACAGAAGTTAAGGGCCATTTTGCTTTAAAAGAGACTCCCAGGCTGCATGTCTCCCCTCCTGTGAGGCCAGTTGGTCCCTGTATCTCCTGGGAAGGATTCCTGGGTCTTCACGTTTCCTTTGGCTCTCCTTTAGGGATGAATCTGGAGACTCCTGCTCTCATCGGCTCTGTTAATTGCTTTCCAATTTTTTTTTTTTTTGATCAAAATACTTGACAGAAACAACTGAGGGCAGGAAAGTTTGCTTTGGCTCATGGTGCAGAAGGATTGCAGGTCCTTAGGGCATAGGTCTGGAGGGTAGGACTGTGTGTCAGGAGGTTGGGGGGCAGACGCCTCCTAAGGTGGCTGACAGGAAGCAGAGCAGAGGGAGCTGATGGGGTGGGAGTGGTACAGGATTTAAAGTGAATTACTTTTATCAGCCCACTCTGGCTTGAGAAGCTGCATACTCTTCAAAATGTAGTGCTGCTAGCCAGGGCAGAGTGCTGAGAACATGAGCCCTGGAGGTGCTTTTCACATTCAGACCTCCATAGGGGCTTTATGATGGATGCTTCTGAGTAGATGTCCACAGGGCAATATCAAATTGAGCCGGTGCACTGTGTACTGTTGCCTAGAAATCCACTCCCTCCTGTCTTGCCCACAGGCACACAATGTCTAGGTCTCTCTCCCCAACCCTTCCCAGAAAGGTGTATATAAATGTGTGTGTGTGTGTGTGTGTGTGTGTGTGTGTGTGTGTGTGTGTGTGTGTGTGCGTGCTTCCTCTGGAGTTCAAATGCAGCTAACTGCAGTGGGTTTTCTGGATAGAATACTTGCTATATGAGATCTTCGTCTTAGTCTTCGATAGATATTTGCATAAGAAATTGAGGCTGGTTGAGAGACAAGTGTACTTATTCTACTGAAGGTTTAAAGTGATGTCTGACTTTTAACAGACAAACTTTTAAGTGGCAAATTCATTTGTATGCTATTTCAAAGTCAAAACACGTGTGGTGGAACAGGGCTTTCTATTCGCTGAACTTGGAAAAAAATGACGTAACTTCTCTCATTGCTGTTCCGTGTTTGAATGCCACTCCCAGGATGTATGTTCTTTGAAGCAGACATACTTCTCCTCACTAACATACTCCTATAATAGAATGGTACTTTGCTCACAACATTCAATAAATTGCAGTTGACTAAATCAATCAAGTAGAAAGAGTAATTCTGTCTAATGGGGCAACCACAAAGATTAAATAAAATGATACTGCCAAAGCCCTGGGCTGAAGCCTCCGCATGTTTCTTTCATGTGGCTCATCATTTCATGATTCTCTGTTGTTTACAGTGTTAGGTGACTAAAAACTTGGCTTAAATATAGTCTTATATCCAATATTTTATGATTTGGGTGCTCAAAGCCAGGGCCTTCTGTGTGGTATGCAAGGGCTCCAGCATGGAGCTCCAGTCCCAGGGCCTTTATAGCCAGTTATCCCAGAAGTCATGGCTATGTATCATCATCGGGAAGCGCACCGTTATCTTCTCTTACTTTGCTCCTGTGACCTCTGCACAAGGCAGGTCCCATCACTCACTAAGGCCCACCCACCAAAACCGCATTTATCAAGTTCCTCGGTGACTCCTCCGCTGTTAAGTTGAAGCACTTCCCAGGCATCCCTTGTCTCCTGAACCTTGTGTATGCCGCTGACACAGTTGGAGGTCTGTCCTGAGACTCTTGCCTTGCTCAGTGTCCAAGATGCTCACACTTTGTGGAGCTGTCTGCTTCCTCCCTGGAGTCTCCTTTTGACCCCCCTTCATGCTCCCCTGTGCTTTTCAGCCAGTTAGGTGGACAGCTACAGGTCCTTATTCTTCAAGCCGCATCTAATTTTCTCTCTGCATTAGCTAGTGTCCTGACAGGAAATAACTGAGAAATTTGAGGAGAATTTGATAATGAGAATTCTACAAGCATCTTTTAGAGCATTAGCAGTAGATAATGAACACAGACCTCCAGCACTTACAGTGGGGTTATATCCCACTAAACCCATTGTCGGGAATGATGTAGGTGGAACATGCATTGAATATGTTTGCCATGCAGACATGACCAACCAACAGCACAGT
Source organism: Peromyscus leucopus (assembly GCF_004664715.2). Lineage (NCBI taxonomy): Eukaryota > Metazoa > Chordata > Mammalia > Rodentia > Cricetidae > Peromyscus > Peromyscus leucopus. The sequence continues at coordinate 60,741,766 of NC_051070.1, forward strand.
ACTCAGAGTGGAGGCTTCTTCCCCCTCCCGCTCACGGAGATGTCTGCCACTGCCCAGTGTGCCAACAGGGTGTCCACCAAGCCATTCCCGTACCAGGAGAGATCAAAAGTCAAGATTCAAATTGTTTTGTACTAAGTGTGTATCACTTTCACACCAGTATAAAGTCAAAAAAAAGTCTGTAACATTGTTGAGTCATCTTTAGGTTAGGGGCCATCTGTGTTCTGGTGTTGGAAACAGCAGTTGGTTACTGGAACCCAGAAAGGGAAGCAGAATGTGTGGGCTACTGGCTGCCAACTGGAGACAGACTCAACACACTGCTCAGCAGGGCGGATCTGTGGAGAGCCACAGTTGGGTAGCCTGGCCGATTACTTGTTGATCTCTTGATGATATACCCATGGATAGACACCCCCCCCCAAAAAAAATGAGAAATCTCATTAATGAGGTCCAACGCACCAGTCTCCTGAGGGGATTTGCCACTTTGTTTCCAGCCCTTGCAGGCTTTCTTTCTTTCTTATCAGGCTGGCCTGAGAGTGCCTTGCCCAGTTCTCATTTCAGAGAGGATTGCCGTGGGGAACAGTACCTACCATGGGATTTTAATAGATATTTAAAAAATGAAGTGAAGGATTCCCTGTCTGCTTGCAGTCTGCTAAGAGATCTGAATCACGGGTGGATGTTGCCACTCACCTTCTACTGGCTATTTTGCAGACTGTTCTCATACCATTAAGGAATTACCTACTGTTGAGTATCTTGTAGCCAAACTCACAGTTCCTCATCCATTTTCAGTGAGGTGGGGAGCTGTTTCTTCAGTTATCTTTTGTGAACTATAAAGTATGGCAATGCAGAGGAAGAAATAAATTACAGTTTTAAAAATCAGCATCACACTGACCCAGCCTTAACGCCACTGTATATTTATTACCTGAGCTGGCAGGAATGAGACACCTCACACTGCATACAATGCATTAAACAGGAAATAGACACTGCATTCTCAGTCATCTCTGACTTTGTGTCGAGTGAGCGCCCAGGTCCTCGGGGTCTTTCCCTTTTATTGTGTGTGAGGGTTTCAGTTGCGAGCTGATTTCAGTAGCCGTGGGTCTCAGCACAGGCGTGGGATGTCAGTGACAGCAGCCAAGATTCAGAGTGGCTCCTGGTTTCTGAAAGTTAATAAAAATTCAGTTAGAATCCATTCGCCAAGGAGAGGTCAGCAAGTTGCTGTCTCCCGGAAGCTGAAGGAAACACCAGGGCACAGTGGCTCAAAGAGAGGCTTTGGAACCATTTTCCCTTCTTGCCACAGGCGTCCCTCCTCCAGCCCTGCCACAGCTTCTGTTTGCTCATCACTGTTGGTGAAGGCAAAATCCACAGAAGCCAGGAGCATGGAAGAAGATGTGGTGCACGGGCTTGTAAGGTACCTTGAGTTGGTGGTCTGCTACCTCGCCTGCCTGCATTTTCATTTAGCAGTAATGATGACCTCTGAGGCATATGATGGCAGGTGGTGGAGGGGCCCAAAAAGAACACAACAGTTTCAGTGACTCAGAACCAGCCAGTGTCTGTGTGGGGAGGAAGAGAGACTGAGGGAATTCATTTTGGCATTTAACAAGCTCCTCATAACTGTCAGGAAATTGAAAAGGAATCAGGTCACCAGCACATTGACACGCAGTCAAATGGGCCTAAATGCTTTCCAATCACCTATGCATGAGTGGGGACGGGAAAAGATTGTCGTTGGGAAAAATACCTGCTGTAATCTCTCTCTATTGAGCTGCTTCCCTCATTGTCCGGGGGCACACTGCCATTTTGTCTCTATCACACGGAAAGACCCGGCTGCTGCAATCGATTCCAGGGAGCACCCATCAATTCAGTTAAACAAGCAGCAGGAAAGGTCGGCAATCAATAACTGTGGCTCCCCTGAATGGATGGGTCTATTGGTTGACTTATGTGTTCAGTTACTGCCAAGCCCGGGAAGTGTTGTGGGGACCTAAGGCCACAGACAGGCCCTGGGGAAAGCTTACTGTGTCAAAGCTGTCCAAGGACAGCACTGCTACTTGGGAGGTAGGGCTTAGTCTGTGGCACAGCAATTGTCATTGTGGCCTGCAGTGGCCTCTGGAGAGCCCTGGGTGACTGCTGTTACCAACTGCCCTGAGCTGAGCAGCAAGCAGGGAAGCCACTTCATACGTTATGGTTACTTACTTCTCGGCAAGCCAGCAAGATGGAAACCATTCCTCCTCCCTCGCCTCACTACGCGAAGGATGAAGAGAAACTGCTCAGTCTATTGATGGGAGGCAGGGCCCGGAGCTCTGTGATCACCCTCTGACCACACAGTGATGCTTAGCCTTAGTCGTCACCTTGTCTGCAACTGGACACAGAGGCAAGGGGGTTTCTGGGTCAGGTGATTTGACATGGGAAGACTCACTCCGATGGCAGCAAGATAAAAACATGGTGAGAGGGCAAGTCGCGCAATTTGCCTGCTCACCTTCCCATCATGCTGTTCAGCTCATCTCTTCTTCTGCTGCCACTACACCCCTTCACCGACACGGGGCTTCTGATGTGAACTGAAGACCGGTGGCTTTCTGGAAATCCCCTGTGCCTTAATGCCAGGTGGGGGACTGCTGGGACACCCCGCCTTGTGGACGGAGCACTGCTGTGTTCTCAGCTTCTCTGGTCTAAAGATAGACGTTACTGGGCTACCCAGACTGTATCGTGTGAGCCAAACTAATAAAGCCCTTTAATACACATCCATCTTTGGTTCTGTTCATCTAGAGAACCTGAATACAATTGCCAAGGCCCAAACCCTCTTGAGGATGTCCTGACTCCATCCACCTGCAGTCACTCGAAGGGATGGTCTGAATACTGTCACGTCTACTTACTGTGGAACCTTGATCAAACCATCCAAACTGCTTCACTTTCAGTTTTCCCATCTGCAGAGTGGCCCTAATGTCTCCTCATCTGGAGAGTGTGTACAAAGTCCACTGTGTCAGGCCTGAGGCCATGTAAATGTGGAAAAGCCAATTTTTTAAATTTAGATTTTTATTTATTTTTATATGTGTAGGTGTCTTGCTTGCATGTGTGCCTGTGTGCTACCTGTGTGCAGTGCCTATGGAGGCCAGAAGAGGGAGCCCCTGGAACTAAACCTGCCATGTAGTTGCTGGGAATCAAACTCAGGTCCTCCCAAAAAGCAGCTAGCGCTCTTCATCACAAAAAAATGCTACCATCAGGGCTGCTTAGCAGAAGTGCAGACATGGAAATGGGGAAGTCAAACTGTCCTCATCCACCTGGGGTCATGGCACAATGGCATTGACTTCTGTCCCACAATCGAGTGCATCAGCTTAAATGAGCATTGATTGGCCCAGGCAGCAGCTCCACTGTGAAAAATAGGGAGTTGCTCCATTTCCAGATGAGCACCAGATGGTTTACACAGTCAGTTCTTTCCCCCTCATGGTATAATAATCACTGTCTATTGTTCTGAGTCCTTTGTATACACAGGTATTTCCCCTCTAAACTTCACAATGATCTTATAGTACAGGAATCTTTCATTTTATTTTACCATTGAATTTGCAAACTAAAGTGATTGTACAAGCAAGCTATGAGCAAGAGCATAACCCTGGTCTTTTGGACCCTTGGGTTGAGGACATAGGCTCTGGAACCACTTCCTGGGTTCGAGATCCACCTTCCCATTTCCTCGCTGCGTAAACTTGGGTGAGTTTCTGGACTCTGTGCCTTTATTTCCTCCTCTTCAGAAATGGAGAGAATAGCAACTCTCGCACAGAGGCATTGGGGCTCATCTGTGTAGAGTACTGGCCACACAGTTCATATTGTTCTGTAGGAAGGGATGTGAGCTTACCAGCAATTGTTTCTCTGAGTGTCACCCATGGGCTTCTAGGTGTCATCTTTTGTCTGGCCCAGCCATTACCTTTGTCTTACTCTATAGATAAGGGACACCAAATTCCCAAGTGCCCGGAAGGCTCGAGGGTCTGACTTGCATCTGTGGAGAAGCTCTATTCTGGGCTCCAGGCCAGGAGGAAGGGTTGAGAGCCATTAACACTTCAGATCTCAGGTCACACCACCATTGTCCTCAAGCGAGCAGAGTATGTTGATTTGAACACATTAATGATAACTCAGAGTCCCCGATAATGCACCGGTGTCACATTAAGAAAAAGACATTGTAAAGCACTTTCCTCAGTGCCGTTTGGCGGAGTGAACCCAGATTTGAATTCTCTATTTCTTTCTCCCTGGGTCTTCTGTCCTCCCGGTCTGTCTGTGGTAAGAGTCTGAGTCTGTGCCTGCCTCCATGCTGTCTTTTGAAGCTGTCCCTCTGTCTGTATTTGTGTGTATCCCTGACAAAGGGCTCTGCTCTCTCTTTTATTCAACAACACATAGGGCAACATAGAGGAAATCATGATGGATAGCTCGCAGAAATCTTTAACAGAGTTTACAAGGGATTAAGTCGTTGACTCCAGCTGACCCAGATAACAAATAAACGCTGTCAAGCAATGTGTGAATTCTGCTTCCAACATTGATGGTAGCTCTTTGTTTTATAAATCCGCTGTCAGCCTGTTTGCTGTTTCCAGCATTTTGTTCCACACACACACACAAATACACACACACACACACACACACACACACACACACACACACACAATTTGAGGATCAGGGGCATGGAAGAGTCTACATAATTTAAGATTACAGCTAAGCATTGTGGTGGTATTCTAATTGTACTGAAATGTGATTTTGATTGTATGTTAATAAATAAAGTTGCCCGGGGGTCAGAGCTATTAGAGCCATAGACAGAGTGTGGTGGTGGTGGCGGCGGTGGCGGCGGCGGCGCATGCCTTTAATCCCATAGATCTCTGTGTGTTCAGGGATACAGCCAGCATTGGAGACATATGCCTTTAAGACCTGGGGGGCTGTACATACAGACAGTGACGAAGCAGTCACATGTTTGGGTTTACAACCAATGAGAAGGCAGAATGACTATGAAACGACTTACACACAGGGAAATAGCTCTCTTTCGGGAAGCTGGAACCACGGCAGGAGGAAGGGTGAGATTTTAGCTCTGAGCTCTGACCTCTTGGCTTTCTCTTTTACATTGGTTCTGTGTTTCTTATTTAATAAGACGGTTGGTTACATCTACAAAGCATTAGTTTAGGTTGTAAAGTTGATTATATGGGAAATCCAAGGTGAATGAGGCTGGTTGTTACCTTGTTCTTTAAAAGCAGGAAAATAAACAGGCAGAGTACACAGCAGGCTTACAGTCTAAAGTGACCTCAAGAGGTATCATTAACTCTGCCCGTGAGGTCTAGCAAAAGTTCCAGTCTCTTAAAATGTAAGAGCTCATCACAAATTGCTACAAAAAAGGCAAGAAACCTTTCTGGTTTTGGTTCCCACCTGGGCTCTGGCTGCTAGGGGAAGATGACCCTTATGTAAACAGTCACCCTTCTGAGGTCACTTGTGCTGGGCCTGAGCAGAATCACTTCTCAGACATCCCGTCTTGGAAGTCGGAAATGTTATCAGTGTAGCTGGTGCCTGAGTGGGAGAGATGGAGTCAGAGTGTGGACAGACACTTTCTCCATGGCCACTGGGAATGTTCTGAAGGAAAAGGAGAGCGGCGTGGACTAACTGCCCTTCTCATGGCTGTGACTAACGCAGCTTAGGAAGGAAGGTTTATTTTGGCCCACAGGCTAATAATGCAGTTCATTATGGGGGCAGGGGTGGAGACGGGGACACGGGAAGAAGCTGATTATAAGTGTTGATGGAGCTCAGCTCCAGCTGTAATACCTCTCCAAGGCTTTGGGAATAACAAGGAAGGTAGGAAGAATGTAAGAGCTGAGGATGGGGAGATACAGGGCAAAAGATACAGGCTGGGTATGACATAGTCCTTGCTCTAATGAACTCACCACAGATGAGGTTATCTGCTTGAGAACTGCACAAGCTTGGACTTCCTCAACATTTCATTTTGGATGAAGGAGGGGTGCATGAGGCCCCGCCCCTCCAGAGGGATCCTGGGCAATTAGCTATTATTGGTGAAGAGGTGTCACTTTGTTCCGTGCTATAGAACTTACCTGTGCCCCACTGAGTAGCTTCTTATCAGACCAGACACAAAAGAAGACATGAAGGTTGGAATTGGCCATTGAGAAGCAGGGTGTCAGCAAGAGAGGAAGGAGAATGAGGGAGGGGAAAGGGGGACATAAAAATGACTAAAGTTCATTATATGAATGGATGAAACAGTCAAGCAATAAAAATATAGGGGGAAACAGGCTCAGAGTTTTAGTTTTGAGAAATGAAAGCCGTTCTAAGGATTGGCAGCACAGAGAGAATACGCTTCCTACTACCAAACACTTAGTGAAGGTTCAGAGAGCAACTTTCTATTCTGTGGATGTTCACTATAAACAAAAGGAGGCCAGAGAAAGGCTTTCCTCTTTCCTGTGATCTTACCTGGCCTGTGAGGGTTTTTGATTTGCTGTTTCAGGTTGCATTCCTTCAAGGCACAGGAAATCCATGGAACAAGGTCTCATGGGTGCTGGGAACTGTGCCCTGCCTCTTGGAGTGCAGGGAGTGCATGTCTGGCCCTCTCTGGAGACAGCCCATGAAAGGTGGAGGCAGAAGAACATTCAGGAGAGGAAGCATGTGGGGGTGGGGGGCTCTGCAAAGAGAGAGGCTCCCATAGGACATGGCTCCCCAGGGACAGTGTTAACCGCAGAAGCCAGCCCTAGTTGAGCTGCGCAAACCTAATGAGCCTCAGCCTTCGTAACAGAAGTGTCTCCAGGCTTCTGATGGAATGTATAAGGCAGCCCTGAGAGTGTCTAGGACCCAGAGTCAAGCAAAGGTGGAGCTCCAGTAGTGCAGAGGTTGGCGGCATGGGGAAGGGGAAATTGTCTTGTGGACTAGTGAAGGCTATCCAGTTCCTAATATCAAAGTCCTAAGTCTTGGGGTCTGGAGAGATGGCTCAGGGGTTAAGATCACTAGCTGCCCTTCCAGAGGACCGGGGTTCAGTTCCCAGCACCCACATGGCAGCTCATAACTGTCTGTAACTCCAGTTCCGGGGGCTCTGATACCCTCATGTGGACATGCATGCAGGCAAAGCACCAATGCACACAAAATAAAATAAATAATTTTAAAAAACAATAAAAGAGCTAGTCTAATGAGTCCAGTGAAGCGTGATCTATTTAGTCTTAATCAATCTCTCCAGGCAAGCTTTACTTGTCAGAACAACAAACAAAGTATCATACAACATTAGTCCAGAGCCTCTAGGTTCAACTGGAGATAGAAGTGAATCAAAATGCAGTAATTTGAAGATCTAGGGTAAATTATTATGGATGGATATCATAGGCTAGACAAAAAACTATTCCATTTGCTGGAGCCAAAGGCAAAGCTGGTAGCTCATGTTTGTAATCCCAGCACTTGGGGGGCAGAGGCAAGAGTGTTCTCATGAGTTTATGGCCAAGCTTAGACGATCTTGTCTCAAACAAACAGACAGATAAGCAATCAATATAGATGGTAGAGTTAAAGTCACACCTTTTCCTTTCTCTTATTTGCTCATTAAGTTGTGGCTTTGTAGACTAGGCTAACCTGGAATTTGCAACCCTAGTTCCTTAGCCTTTCCCTGGAATGCTGGGATTATAGGCATGTGCCACCACACCTACCTTGAGCGTCCCATTTCCTAACAAAAACATGGTGTTGTTTGTGACTGCATACTTATGAAGTCAAGCTTGTCCAGTGTTCCCATTCAAGACACAGGACCTGGCGGTACATGAGATGCCTATGCAGATGTTTAGCACAGCATGAATCCAGGGAGCACCTTCAGGGTATTACTACACAATTAGGGGCCTCGTGAGGGACCTCTGTGTTGTCAGCTGTGAATGGCAGAGGCAGGAAGGCTGTTTTCCTTACCCTAAATGGGGAGGGTGACAATATAGTTATTAAAGTGAGTGATTTTCAATCTGAGATGTGACTGTAAGCCCCTTGAAAACTTTGCTAGAATAAAGACTCACTTAATAAGGTTGGGCAGGACCTGGGATTCTATATTTTTCATAAACTTCTAAGTGATGATGAGGGTGCCGTGGTCCTTGAACCACTTTGTGGATCAAGGGTCTAGACGAGTCTGGATAGTAAAGCAACACTTCCCACTTCAAAACCTACTCCCCCAAAGGGAGTTGACCCCATATTTCATGGAGCCATACAATCCAGACTCCTATTCTCAACTTCCCAGGCTCCACTGAAATGTTCCTGTCCAGAAAGCCATCCTGGACTCCCCGGGACAGAGGAGAGAGCACTTTCTGCTTGGTGCTCGTCCAGGGTCCATGCACGTCTTTAAAGCTGAGCTACTGCTTTAAGAACTGTGTGCACTTTCTACAGGAAGTGCTGAGGGTCTCTGTTATGCTAAGTACATCTGCATCCTCCCTACTGGCTCTGCACTGCCTGTAAAGGTGCTTGGATTAGAACAAATGATTACGACCTTGGTGGCATAAACCAACATGAAATTATTAGTTTTACAGTTCCATGGGTTGAATGTCCATGGAATGTGTCTCACTGGGTTAAAATTCAAGGAGTCAGCAAACTCCACTCCTTCTGGGGGTTTCAGGGGAGGATCCAGTGCTCTGTGCTTTGCATCTCACCAGTCTGCATTGCTTGCTCAGCAGTGGGGTCTGGAGTCTTGGTACCCTGACTCTTGCTGCCCTCCCCATTCTTGAGGAGGATGGTTCAGGCACTCTCCCTATCATAAAATGATCCGAATCTTACTTCCCCATGGCCATTTGATATAAGATATTCACAGCTTCTGGGAATTAGGCGGTGGTCATTCTGAGGGGTCACTAGTCTGCCTGTCCACAATATAGACTATTATCTAGGCTTTATGCCTGTTTTTTGTTGTTGTTTTGTTTTTACACAGCTCATAGGACAGAGGAACTGAACGAATTGAGGATTCCAGAGCTCTGGACTTGCTGTGGCTGACTTTGTAGTATCACAAGTATTTTTCATCCAGCCTGAATTACGTATGACTCCTGATACCTCGGAAGATCTTGGCAGACCTGTGCAAGACCTGCTCAAGAGCAATCAGTCAAAATTCCAGTGTAAACTGAGGAGGAACTCACTAGTTTCCACACTTAGCTGTGAAGCTATTGGCAGCTGGTGGTTGCTGCAGGGAGGGGAAGTCATTTTTCTTCAAGGGTGTGGCTGTTGGTAAGTTGCCCATGCTCAAGAAGGCAGCAGTAATGGGACTCAGTGGATTTTTTTTTAAAGAGGAGGATGAAAAAGTGTGAGGGGCCTGTGTTGAGGGGGATGGGGAAGTAGGAGGAGGGTAGGGGTGGTTATGATCAAGATATCTATATCTGTATGAAATTGTCAAAGAATTAAAAAATAAGTAGATAAATAAGAACCCCTAGGCCAGCCTGGATTGTAGTCATATACCTCTAGGCAGAGTCTACACAAAATAAAAGAGCTCAGCTCGCCTCAGCAAGCATTAGCTGTGCTCCAGTAATGGTCTTCAGTCTGAGCCAAGAACTGAGGAAGGGCATAGTCAAACTGTTGGGGGCCACATTAGTTATATTTGATGTGACCAAGCTCCTGGTAGAAGCAGCTGAAAGGGAGGGGCTTATTCTGCTCACATTTTCAGAGGCTCTGGTCCATGCGCACTTGGCCCTGGGCACAGGGGCAGAATGTCGTGGAAGCTCAGTGTGTGGTGGGGGATGTTTGCACTTCTTAGCAGACAAGGACCAGGAAAAAGACTGATGACTCTTAGCAGACTTCTTCCTTTTCCTCTTTTAGTCCGTCCAAATCTTCAGCCGTGGGATGATGCCACCCACACTCACAGTGGCTCTTCGCCACCCCGTTAACCCTCCTTTGGATATGTCCTCCCAGACACACTTAGAGGTGTAGCCCACCAATCTGGGTGGTTCTAAACTCAGTCAAGTGGACAATAGAAGTTAACAACCATGAAGGCTGTTGTGGTGTGAGGGTGGAATGTTTACCTCAGACTCATGAATCTGAGCACACGAATCACCGACGGGTAGTGCTGTTTTAGGAGTCTGTAGAACCATTGGCATTTGGGACTCACCCGAGGAACGGGATCACTGTAGTGTAGGTCTTGGGTTTCATAGCCTGGCTCTGCTTCTAGCCACCTCTCGGCTTCCTGACTGTGCCCTCAGACTGTGAGCTCCAGATCCCTATGTTCAGTTGTCTCTTGTCGGGTATCTGCAGCAGTGAGAAGACACTTGTGCATGTTTTCCTAGTGGCACAAGACTGACCGGCTATGGGTAGGCTCACCTCTCTGGAGGGAGGGAGATTCTTTTATTTTGTGTTCTTAAAAGGTGTTTTGATTTCTGCTGCTGAAAATGTATGTAATTTACGCGGAATTAATGGCAAACCATACCACACGCATGTATGCTGGAGACTTATGACAAGGATGGAGATGTCTTCAATGCACTTCCTCAGAGACATTGAACCTACTCCCAGCATGTGATGCAAACAGAGGCCAGGAGCTCTCCCACCCAACTCTCCCAGCTGGGGATGCCTGTGGCTGTAAATGTAAGGAATAACTGTCAGGTACAACAGCCAGGCACTGAAAGACTGTCAAGAGCATCTCCAATCCTGAAAAGTATGGGATGAGGCTGGGGTAGGGGTGGGGGGTCTCTGCCAACAGACTTTCACAGGGAATAAAAAGACATGGCCAGTCAAGTGTTCTGGCTTCAGAGTCATCCTCAAAGCACTCTGGTGACTCTTCTTGTGGAATTCCTTTATTACATTCAAATTTCAAAATGTAGTGAGCTGCCTGGCTTGGTGGTACAGGTCTGTGGTCACAGCTTCTGAGGGATCCGAGGCTGGCTGATGGGACACAAGTTCAGTGTCAACCTGAATTAGACCGTGAGTTCAAGGCCAGCTGGGCAACTTAATAAGGTCCTGTCTTCAAATAAGGCAAAAGGGCCGTGGGTGTAGATAGTGGGAGTGCTTGCCAAGCCTGTGCAAGACCCCTAGGATCAATGTCCGCTACTGCTCTCCCATTCAGCAATGGTGTTAACTTGTCAAGGGCTCCACTCCTGTGAGCAGAGTTCTAAAGTGGTATAAAAATGTATGCCTTGTTACTGTTTTTTATTAAGAGTTGTGTTTCTTGGGCTAAATGTAGCCTCCCCGAGGCAGAGCCAGTGTCTTCTTGCCTTCTCTATGCCTGCTACCATCTTCTGTTCTACCTTAAGATGTCATGGATGAAGAAACGGAAGCAGGGTTCCTGAGCCGGTATCTGTGATGAAGCTCTCCTGCCGAGACAGGATGAGGAACTGTAATACGGATTTGAAAACCCAATTGCTGGCTGTGGCTTCTCCATAGCTTCATCGTACTTGGAGTGCACATGTCAGCAGGCTGGGGTAGATCGATGATGGATGCCCGGGCAAAGGATCCCCCCGCCCTGCCCCCCCCCCCCCCCGCCTCCGCCCCCAGTTTCATTGCTGAGAGTGAAGGCTTCAAAAGGGACAGCCAACTAGACCACTCATCAACATGGCTCTTCACAGAAATTTCTAGTACAGCGGTTCTCAGCCTGTGAGTTGTGACCCCTTGGGGAGGTCCAATGACCTTTTCACAGAGGTTGCCTAAGACCATCGGAAAACACAGATATTTACATTACAATTCATAACAGTAGCAAAATCACAGTTATGAAATAGCAATCAAAATAATTTTAAGGTTGGGGCTCACCACACCATGAGAAACTTTATGAAAGGGTCGCGGCGTTAGGAAGGTTGAGAACCGCTGTTAGCATCCATCTCTCAGATTTACGCAGTTTCCTTTCCGATCGCCCTTCACTTTGCAAATGAAAGGAGAAAAACAAAGCAGATTTCCAAGGGTTTTGTTTTTTATTATTATTATTTTATTTTTATTTAAATGCAGCCTATGGTCACTTGCTGTAAAAGATTTCTTGTCCGCTCTGAATGAAATTTCTGAGGCGGCTTCCAAGCTAAGCAGGTCAAGGTGCTGTAGAGCTCAAGGGCCCCACCTACTGGGGAAACTGTAGGCTGCCACTGCGGTTTCAGACTGAAATTAACGGCGGGGTGGCCAAGGGCTGGCCAAGAACTGCAACCCTTCCAGGAGGCAGAGGCCTCCTTCAACATCTCGAAGATTCGGGACTATTTCCGTGACTGTAGGCGGCAGACGTGGGCAGGCAGAAGGATGCTTCTGCCTCTGTCCATCAGGGCAAAGAAAGGGATACCTGATGTAGCCCGAGGATTGGTCACCTGCGGGAGAATTGCTACTGCTGGAGTCCAGGGGTGTGTGTGGGGGGGAGGGCTCTTTCATCAGCCAGGCCTGACGGGGCTGCGACCCAGAGCGACATTTGTGTCTTCCACTGGCTACGGGTCTTGGCTCTTCCATCTCCTACAGCTGGTCCCTGTCCAGTGGGAGTGGGCTCCTGCACTGCCCATAAGCTAGCCACATTTCTTTCCTTACCTAATCCGTAGATGTCACCGGCTCCCTGGAAGCTCGGCACCGGACTGCTTAGCTTCCAACACCTCACCCTGGTATCACAGCCTTGGAGGGCTTCTAGCCACCACCACTGGTCTCAGCAGGGCCCTGCAGGCTTCCGTCAAGGGCTTGCACAGCTTACCATTACATCGTGGCGTTCTCCTTGCCGCGGCTGGGGCAGGAGCTTCGAGAGCAGGGCTGTGTCTACAAGTATCCCTGCCATCTGCTGGGGTGCGTATGGTGCGTTGTTGGGGAGAATGGAAGCCCCAGGGCCTGGCGGCCCCACCTTCCATTGCAAGCTGTCACAGAGGGAAGTAGACGGCTGGTCCTCTGTTAGAAGTTGTCACAGGGAAATACCACATGCGTATGGTGTGCTGTGCCAAGGCAGAGCATTCTGGGGGGGGGGGGGGCTGCTTGGTTTCCTTTACCTTGAGTTCATCTGCTTTCCCAGATCTCTTCAATAGGGGAAGAGAGGTGAGATGGAGCAGGGCCCGTATCACCAGAGCCCCAAACAGAATGGCAAATGGTAGACAGGGGCTTTGGAGAGTCATGGCTCCTCAGGCTGCTGTAGTTAGAACCCCGAGGGCAGGTTTAGTCCAGGCCTGAGTGCAGGCGCAGGAGCGACAGGCATCCCAGGTGGTTTGGAAGGCTGAAGACCAGGATCAAACTCATCAGTTGCTGCTGACGAAACCGAGATTTACATAATGGATTTGCTTATTTTTTTTTTTTACACGTGCCCTTAGTGGTCAGGATAACAAAGCGGTGAGGGCACACAGCTACAGTATGTACCCATCTCCAGAACCGCAGTCATTTGAAGAACCTGTCCCTTATTCCTGGAGTGACCCAGAGTTGTGTTAAAATGAGAAGTTCTGAAACAGACACACCTTCAGTGAAGAACACTATTCGTGGTGGTCTAAATGTGTCCCAGCGAATTTACGTCCAGGTCTCATTAGAGGCAGCTGAATAGACACTCATGGGTGGTGATTAAGTCAACTGGATTTGTGCTTTTATAAAGACGCACTCTCTGACCCACCCTTCCCTGTGAAGGACCCTCAGGAGTCACCACCTCTTGTAGTTTGAACACTTAGTCCCCATTGGTAGGGCTGCACAGGGCGGTTCCTGAACCTTTGGGAGGTGGAGCCTCGCTGGAGGAAGCCCATCCCTGGGCGTGGCTTTGAGAGTTCATACCTTTGGTAGGGCTGCACAGGGCGGTTCCTGAACCTTTAGGGGGTGGAGCCTCGCTAGAGGAAGCCCATCCCTGGGCGTGGCTTCGAGAGTTCATACCTTTGCCCAGCGTCCTGTTCTCTCTGCTTCCTGACCCTGCCGCCATGCCCTTCCCACCAGGATGGACTTTCATCCCTCTGGAACCAAACTTGGCAGTGTTGTCCACGTGGTAGTGGTTTTGGAGATAAGGACACAAGATTGAGAGTGTCTTGGGTTCCTCCTCCATGATTTCAGGAAGACGCTAAAGCTAGGCAATGTATGGCAGGATTGGAGTCCTTGTGGGGAGACTCTAGAAGACCACTGGATGATGCTGAGAAAGTAAAGCCTGGCTTGTGGTGGAGATCCCAAGATGTTGGAGATGCCAGCCAGAGCCATGCGGTATAGGCAAAGGAGAGCTGAATACAGTAAATGGAGCCAGGCCGAGAGAGAGAGAGAGAGAGAGAGAGAGAGAGAGAGAGAGAGAGAGAGAGAGAGAGAGAGAGAGAGAGAGAGAGAGAGAGAGAGAAATGTTGTAGGCAGCCTGGAGGGGTGGAGCCATCTAGGCCTCTTAATGCTGAAGCCCCAAGCACGGGACATGGAACTATAGGATTTGGTGTTTGTCCTACTGCATTTCGGTCTTGCTTTGATCCAGTATTTCCCCCACCATGTCCCCATTCCATCTTTTTAGAGTGAGAATGCCTATTGTGTACTATTGTGGTAAGTACATATATAGTTGTTTCACTTTTATTTTATAGGGAGTCACAGTTAAGAGACTGCCTTGAGTCTCAAGAGAGACTTTGGACTTTTAAACAGTGCTGAGATTGTTAAAGACTACAGGGATTTTTGACCCTGGGCTAAACGCATTTTGCATTATGAGATGGCCATGAGCCCATGGGGGCCAGGGGGTGGAATGCTGTGACTTTAATGAGAAACGTTCCCTACAGCTTGTGTATTGGGACACTCGGTCCCCAGTTGATGGTGCTGTTTGGAGAGGTTATGGGACTTTTAGAATGTGAAGCATTGCTGGAGGAAATACCTCACTGGAGGTGGACTTGGAAGGTATATGGCACAACCTACTTCCTATTCACAGATTTCCATATGTGGATAAAATGATCGCTCTGCTTCCTGCTCCTACTGTGGAATCTTAGCCATTACTATGCAAGCTAAAATAAACTCTTTCTTCGGCTGCCTTGCGCCACAGCCATGCCACAGGAAAGTAAGTAACCGACCATCTATGGAGCAGAGAGTGAACTTCGGTGACTTCATCCTGTCCTTCTAGAAGCATTTATATTGTTTCTAAATTACCCGGGGGGTTGTGGGGAGGCTGGGGAAAAAGATGGCCCAGTGGGTAAAGGCACTTGCTGATCCAGCCTGAGGACCCACCAGATCTTCTGCACCCATGCAAAAGTGAAATGAGAGAACCAATTGCACAACACTGTCTGATCTTCACACCTGTGCATGGCATGCACACTCCCATAAGTGCACACACCCAGGCATGCACACACCCGTATGTACACACACACACACACACACACACACACACACACACACACACACACACGATAATAACGGATAGGATAAGCTTTATAAATTAGCAATCTGAACTAAAACAGTTCAGGACGCGTCTGACAGTGTCCGGAAGGGATTGGCTAAACCGTTCACTGCCCTGTCTAAGCCACTCTGAGTTGGTTTCTTCAACAACAGGTTATTGAGCTTTGTGGTTCTGGATCTGAGAGTTGGAGAATAAATAAAACAGTTGGTGTTCTTCAGCTGGGCTTCTGAGTGTGCCAGGACCAAAACTTAGTTTAAAATGAAATGTGTAGTGTAGTCATCAACACACAGCATGGTTCTGAACACACAACACTCACACTTCACACTGCCAACACAGCACACTACCAATGCCAGGGAGTGAGCCTGAAATACTTTGGCCCACTTGCTAGAGTAGTATATGATATGGATTGCACTGTTTTCACTGTGCATGCAATGTTTACTGCTTCTATGGAAACATAATGATTTAATTATGGAAAACAAAGGCTAAGGACTTTTCTATTGTCATTTCTCATCATGTAAGCATCAAATTAGTAATCTTTGGATTGCATTGAGTTAGAATGTTTGGTTTTAAAAATTACTGTTTGAGTTGCTAACTTGAGTTTCAGAAAATGATAGTTAAATGAATTTTGTCTTGGGATTAGGAAAGAATTTTCAACCATTTCTGAAATGTTCCTAAATATATTTCTTCCACTTTGTCCAATTATTTAGGCAAAGCAACATTCTTAGTACTGATAATTATAAAATCAAAATATCATTCAACTCAACTCTGAAAAATGTTGAAGATGTTCGACATCCTGCAGTATCAAATATTCAGCTAGATTTTAATTCCTTATTTTAAAAAAAAATTTATTGCCAGGTACTGGTGGCACATGCTTTTAATCCCAGCACTCGGGAGGCAGAGGCAGGGGGTTCTCTAAGTTTGAGGCCACCCTGCTCTACAAAGTGAGTTCCAGAACAGCCAGAACTGTTACACAGAACTGTTACACTGTCTCCAAAAACCACACACAAAAAAAGAAGAATTTTATTTATTTTATATGTATGTGCATCCCATGGGTACAGGAGTCAGGCAAGGTCAGAAGAAAGAGTTGGATTCCTTGAAACTAGAATTACAGGTGGTTGTAAGCCACCGTGTGGATGCTAAGAATCAAACAGGTCTCCTGTAAGAGCAAAACATGCTTTTAACTGCTGACTCATTTCCCTGGCAACAAAAGTTAATTCTTTGTATACAAGTAAACAAACACATCTCATTAGCATGCATATTTGCTTTTGTCTTTAATAAACAATAAAATTGTATGTATGTTGAATAAATGTTTTAAATAAATGTCTTTGTGACTTATAAGTAAACATTTGACTAATATACCTGTATCACACACACACATACCTAGGGTCATAAAATGAAAAGGGAAAGTAGTAGGGATGAGTTTAAGGAGCCCTGCTCTAGATGACCCCAGCTTGTGCTCTGGATCCAAATCGACCTAGGCTGTCTTGGCCTCCTACTTTGGGGTGGGTGGGTGGGGTGGATCCCCGTCTTCACACCAGGCAGATGAGAATAATGTATTCATGGTGGTCACAGAGTTGACTGAGATAATGTGAGAAATGCCCAGCACATTCCAGAAGCTCAGATATGGAAATCTGGTTTGGTAAGGGTAGGGGCTGACCTGGAAATGGGGGTCTGGAGACTCATGGGGGAAGGGCTGGGAAGTGAGGCAGGGGAGAGGGAAGTATGCTGGTGGGTGCATCTCCTCTGGATCTCCAGCTCACCTTAGGCTGTCACGCCATCCAGGGAGAGGTGGCTCCCTGCAAATGCTAACCTCTGATTTATTTTGTCGTGTGCATGTCTTCTGGGTTCTTCTATCACTTGTGTAAACAGTATCCTGTGTAAGATCTTTGTCATCAACACATTGACATGTGGGGAGGAGGGTTGGTGGTGATGTTTGACTGAGTGAGAAGTATTTGAGACAGGAAATGAAGGAAGATGTCGCCGAGAGTCTTGCCCAGCTGGAAAGAGGGGCACATTCTAGGAAGAAGGAACTAATGGGCCAAGGATAGAGGGACTCTCATGCAAGGCTTAAGAGATTTGTAGATGCTGAGCAGCAAGAGGGTGCTGGACTCTCAGATTCCTCTCAGCAACGTCCAGTCTTCCCAGGGCTTCCTGTGTCTCTGCTGCCCTCCACTGCTGCGGCTGCACCAGAGGCCATCTTTGAACTGGTTCCCGAAGCAGGGAAGCCAGGGCAGACTGGTTC
Organism: Peromyscus leucopus; assembly: GCF_004664715.2. Lineage (NCBI taxonomy): Eukaryota > Metazoa > Chordata > Mammalia > Rodentia > Cricetidae > Peromyscus > Peromyscus leucopus. The sequence goes on from NC_051070.1 coordinate 60,759,192, forward strand.
CTTCACTGCTGATGCCCCTCCAACCCCACCTCAATGCTGGTCCAGAGGGTTGCTGCAAAAGGGCCAGCAGGGGCCTGACGTTGAGAGTCAGAGTCAGAGGAGGAGGACAGTGTGTCTGTCTCAGCGACTGTGGGGACTCTGGTGTCATCTTTCATCTGCAGAGTGACCTCCCCTCACCTGTGAGTCCCATCTTTTTCTGACCTCTACCTCTTTCTTGTTTTCTCCCTCCCCTGAAGGATGTGAACCAAGGTAGGTCTGCTCAAACTGTGGTAACCTCTCAGGAGCATTAAAGGAGCTTATGTATTGGACGTGGGGCTCAAAAACTGTGCCCCAAATCAGGTACCTCCACCTGTCCTCAATAAGCCAAACAAAAGCCAAATTAAAAATGGAAAGCAGGAAAAGGAGATTTACCTAATTATACACTTTCCTTTATAAGTTGCCTTGGTCATGGTGTTTTACCATGGCAATACAAATGTAACTTGTACTTGTTTCTAGAATATCTTCATTTCTGACAGCCTGGTTACAATTAGGCTCTATCTGAGAGAAGTTACCCGGTTCACGGAAACAAGATTTTTTAATGAGCTCCTGGTGGGTACCAGGCACTGGGGTTCTCTGCTGGAGTTTCAGTGGTGTCAAGTGAGTTCGAGTATGCAGGACAGACCACAGTTTAATTTCTGAGGCTTTGCATTTGCACGGAAGATCTGGGCAAAGATGGGGAGCTTAGTGGGGCTCAGGAAGGATCTCCCAGAATTCCTGAGGTCACACCATGGGCCTTGGGCCTTGGCTGCACGAACCACCCACAAGCTGTATAAAGATTCCTCCCAGTCTCATCTCCCTGAACACCCTTAAGGCTCATCCAGTTCACTAGGTCGTGGAACTCTGTTCATAATAATGATGTCACTGGCTGCAGGCCTCACAATCATGCTGAGTCTAAGATCTGCGAGGAAGCTGATTCGAAGGAAGCCTGCTGATTTGTTCAAGGTCACGCTGCTAGCGACTGAGGAGAAGGCTTAGGGTAGGATGGCTTCCAAATTCCACAAAACTCAGTTGGCACCCCACCTTCGCCTGAACTAACCCTGAGATCCTGGACGAGTTCCTACCATTTCGGCTGTTTGTTCTTTCATGGGTAAAAGGCTGAGTGTGAACAAGAAGAGCACAAAGAACTGAAAGCATTTTTATACAGGTTATAGGTTACTTAGGACCCACATAGAAAAGTCAGTCAACAAACAGGTGCCCCCCCTCCCCCCTGCCCTTTGCAACAAACCAGTTGGAATCAGCCCCACTCCAGATGTGAGACTGCAAAGTCACACAACCTTTCTGTGGGTCAGCTTCCTTTGCATAGCTCCTTGCCTGGTGCAAATGAGTTAATAAGTGACCTACACCGGTGTTGGTAACCGCCCATGTCCCTGCCTTCCGGACACGCGTAACTTCTTTGCGGGCAGGCCCTTTCTATTTCCTCCTCCCAGCAGCTTCAAAACTTGATCAGACATCTGGCTGGCCACTACTGAAGTTTTCATTTATCAAAATAATCAGGACTGACATAGGGCTTGTCAATCAAACATCGCTAAAAACCACTTCCCCCACCCCCCCACCCCCTCCTGCCCAAGCCTAGTTCTCAGAAGTCCCTGCTTTGGACCTGTAGACAGTCTCCCTCTGTGCACAGCACCTTCCATTTGCAAGCACCACAGAGCTTTGGGCGCAGGAAATTTAACCTGTGGATGGAGAAATAATAATTTTGAAATTTGCATCTCAATTCTGGAATACTTTAACCCCAAGAAACATTTTCTACTATCCCCTCTTGAATGAACCCTTCTCTCATTCCCAGCTCACTGAAATAGTTTGGGAAGCTAGGGAAAAGATTTGGTGTGTGATAGCCCGCTCTGCAAGCGCGAGGACCCGGGTTCAAAGCCTCACTAGGTGTGGTGACGCATAGTTCCCTAGAACTGGCTGGCCAGCCAGCAAAGCCAAAATAGCAAGCTTCAAGTTCAGTGAGAGGTCTTGTCTCAAGGGAATATGGTGGAGAGCAATGGAAGAGAGCGTCGTATGTCCTTCTCTGTATGAACACAAGCGCAAACACCTGCGTACACAGCATTCACTCCCCAACACACAGGACGCAAAAACTAGAATTTTGTCTGAACGTAATTATTCTTTAATGTTATTGTTAGCAACAAGGATGCTTTATAAGCCAGTTAGGTGGTGTCAGCAGGAGCAGAGGGAAATGCTTGCTTTAAGTATTAAGACAAATATACTTAAGGTCATTTCAGGGGTGCTGCCCTTCACGTAGGATGCTCATGGTCAGCAATTCCTCATTGAAGGGGAAACTATAGCAAGCAGCACAATCCCTGGTATGTGGTGGGTGTTTAGCAGATGCCGCACAAAGCCGTGACAATGTCTTTGCAACAGCTTGGATGTGAGCACGCTCTTGTAGGTCCGACCACCCACACACAGAGGCACTCCAGCATTGCCGTGAAATTAGAATCTGTTCATCTAAGCAAGTTTCCCCACAGAAGTCTGCACACAGCACACCCTTGAAAATCGTGGCTAGGTTGTTCTTGCGACCTACTCAGTACCAGAGCAGGGGTGACCTCAGAAGGGCGCCCTCTGGTGACAGTTACAGAACATGCATGCTGTATTGTGTGAATGACATCAGACACTGCCAGGTCAGGGCTCTGAGTCAGCTCACCAGGCTGTGGTTTTCTTGCTTTAGCACACAGATAAAGAGGACAGAATGATGGAAGTTGGGAGCCCCCATCGAGTCCAGGATGGCTGTGAGCATAGACTATCCCCCAGGGACGATTTGCTGATTGGTTAAGCAGATAAGCCTGGGGGCTGTATAGACATGGGTGTGACCAAACACTGGCAGCCAGCTGAGGTGACCTGGGCAGTTTGGCATATGCAGTGGGAATCCTGCTGAGCCTTGAAAATTTTCAATGTTCTCTTCTCGTAATTGCTTAATCCACCCAGCACTGTAACTGAGCTGTGGGGTTTCTCTCCCTCGGCTTTCTGAATCACGGTATTGAGCTGGCCAGTCATTCTCCACTTAAAGGCAGGGGAAGGGTTTAGACATGAAATACGCACACTTGGCAGGTGTGTGTGAGCCACACCACAGAAAACTTACCTCAGCCAGGTGTCTACACTCAAATGCAGTGGCAGCTTCACTCAGCCCTTCAAGAACAAATAAAGAACAAGCTTTGCTAGAAGAGGCATGCCTCAAGCCACGAATTTAGCAGGGAGGCGACATAATTACAGGTCAGGGCAGACAGGTGCCAGGCATGTTTGCCAGTCTTGTGATCTCAAGAGACTCTCTGCCTCCACGTACACCTGCTCCTCATTTGTCACAAAGAGGACTAGTGCCTGTCCCCAGGGGAGAGATGGCCACCGCTGGCAGGCTGGTGGCAGACACCCTGAACACCTGAGCAATCTCTAGGTCCCTTTCCCAGGCAAAGCTCAAGGAGGAAACCCGGCAGTGTTTATGTGGGGTTTCACTGCAGAATAAAAGCAGCATGTTTCTTTGGTGGCTGACTCAAAGGATAAAGGTCATATTCAAGCCCTGGAGAGATAAAGGGAGGCCCTAGATGAAAGCTGCTTGATTTATTAAGAAGGCAAAGAAACTCTTTGTAGGAATTGGGGCTCCTAGAAACGAGAAGTGTAGAAAGTTAAAAGTAAGAAGAAAAAAAAAAACTAGGTCAAACTGAGCTCCTAATTGGATGATTCTCGAAGCTCTGTGGGAGACTGCTTCAACTCTCAAGAAACATGGAGAAATGTCCCACCAATCCTGGTGAGTGCCAAGAAATCAGAAGAGCTTTTAGTGTATCTGCTGTGACTGCCATGACCTCCCAAGGACAACCATCTCCCCTCACATCCCCTTTCCAATGCTCAGAAAAGTTATCATTCTAAAACCAAACTCAAACCATGCAAGGCAGCAGGGGAGTATGGTCAAGGGAGTTCCAGGATAGGCTGGGTGGTGGGGGCATGCAGACTGTAGGCAGGACACAATTCCAAAACCCTAGAAATTTCACCTTCCCATTATCTGCCAAACTCTTCACTCAGTCCACAAAGGCCAAGTACTTTCTGCGTGGACCGGGCTATTCTGGAGAAGGCCAGAGAGAACTGGTTAGCCAAGGAGACACAACCTTAAGCATAATGGACCCCTTTCCAAGACTATCGGTCTCCTCTCTCTCCTCTGTACACAAAACCTTCCTGTGGGAGTGACTTCACGTGAGTGTAGATGATGAGAATAAAGATCCACAAGGTGCCAGGGCCTCGCATCTGCTGGTTGCTTATGAAAGAGCAGTTAGGATGCTTGGAAAGTTTACAAAGAATCTGGGGGAGTTGTTATGTCTCTAGTTTGCTCTGTTAATCAGCCTATCTCAGTGGGCGTGACCCAAAGAATGGACGCCACATCAGTACTTTACAAGATGTGTGTGTGTGTGTGTGTGTGTGTGTGTGTGTGTGTGTGTGTGTGTTTAAAGCTTGGCATGGTGGCTTATACCTGTTATCTCAACACTTAGGAGGTGGAGGCAGGGTCAGGAGTTTCAAGCCAATTTGGGCTACATGGGACTTTGTCTCAAAAAACAAAACCAGAGACTGAAGAGATGGCTCAGTGGTTAAGAGTGCTTGCTGTTCTATGGAGAGCTAGAGTTTGATTCCAGCACCCACATCCAAGAGCTCACTACTGCCTAAAGATATCTTCTAAAGATGTCTTCTCTGGGGCCATAGACACTTGCACACATGTGTGCAGACATTCATACAAACATATATAAACACACACACACACACACACACACACACACACACACACACACACACACAAAGCCCACAAAATTAATTTTGAATTTATAAGTGAACCCAAAGAGGTCACTTCTCAGCTCCCTCATGCAGCTCCAGGACACCACCTGAGTGAGTGAGTCCTGGTTGGTAGATGATTCAAATGCAAAGGACAGACCAATCTCCCCCCTCCTATGGACTAAAACAAGTACACTTCATTCTTGAGCCACTGGTAAGAATGTAGGCGATGACAATAAGCCTGGGGTCCCAGAGAACAATGAGCTAGAAGGAATCTGGGCTCCTGGGTGTCCTCATGGAGAGAGGCATGTGTCTACCCTGGCTTGTCAATGCCCTGGATTAGAAAAAGGGAAGGAATGTGAATATTTTATGTCTGTTACAGAAGCCAAACTGACCTCTAAACAACACCATCCACACAGGGAGGAGAGAGAAAGGGAAACAAATGGAGAGCAGTGTGGAGGTGGGCAGACGAGGGACTGAGAAGAGAAGTGAGGATAAGGAGGAGTGTGAGAGACGTTTTATCGCACTCCTGCATTCTGCCTGCATATTGGAAGGCACACCCACTCGTGTGATTCTGCTGTGAATGTTAGATGACATGGTGTTATCATAACAACACAGCTCTCTGTGAGTTCTGATAAGACGCTGTAGTGCGTTGCTTTGGAAATAATTACGAATGAGGTTGAGTCCCTAAATCTTGTCTTTCCCAGCATTGTATAACCAACTCCTAATTATTCACATCTTTTTACATTTTGTGGGAATGTCACCCATTCCACCAATGATTTATGAAATGACTTTGAGCAATCTATTCTGTTTTATCCTTAATCTTAGCCGAATTAATTTACAAAAGTTAAATGACTGGGTGTATACTTTACTCCAAGTCAGATATAAATGTTTTAGAGATTATTCCTCAAAAGAAAAGCCTGGAGGCTGGAGAGATGGCTTAGCACACTGTTCTGCATTTCCGGAGATAATAAACCAGTCTGGTGCAGCAATTGAGGAGGCCAGGAAACAAATAGACCACTGTCTTAGGGGTTCTATTGCTGTGAAGAGACACCATGACCAATGCAACTCTTGTAAAGGAAAACATTTAATTGGAGTTGGCTTACAGTTTCAGACCGTTATTCCATTATCATCATGGCGGGACATGGCAGTGTGCAGGCAGACATGGTCCTGGAGAAGGAGCTCAGGTTTTGACCCACAGGCAGCAGGAAGTGAACTGAGACACACTTCCTCCAACAAGGCCACGCCTACTCCAAAAGGCCACACCTCCCAATAGAGCCACTCTCTATGGGTCTATGGGGGCCATTTCCTTTCAAATCACCATAGCCACTGTTAAGAGAAAGACCACTGAGCCTACTGCAGGGAGAAAGGATGCTGGAAAAAATGAGTTCCCAAACTGGAAGAAAAATGCCCCAAAGTACTAAAGCTGGAAAAGTGACGGGGGCCCAGATTCCATTGCTTGACACTCCAGGAGCCTAGGGTGACACTTAAAGTTGGTGGAGATATAACTAATTTCTTAGTAGACACTGGGATAACATATTTAGTCCTTAAGAATCCCCTAGGCCAATTGACTCATCCAAAGACTGCAGTCTAAGGAGTTATAGGAAAAACAGCCTACTAACCTTGGCCACAGTCTGCCGCAATGGTCTTGTAAAGGGGGCAATAACCCAATCATTCTTTGTCATGCCTGATTGCCCTCCCCCAGTAGGGATGAGACCTCTTGGATAAACTAAAAGCCACCGTCACCATTTGTGATGATGAAAGACAGTTAAGTTATAGACACCCAGCAAAATTTTGTTGTCTTGCCTTCTGTCAGAAAAATATCTCCTACCTGAAAGTCCTGACCTCAATCCAAAGATTAGATTATCTCTCAGATTTATAACAAAGATTCCAGGGGTGCGGGCAGAAACCAACCCCCTGGGACTGGCCCCACACCAGGTTCCTATAATTGTTCAACTAACCAGTCCAGCTATTTCTGTCCAGATTAAACAATACCCGATGACCTTGGAAACAAAAAGGGAAATTGCAGTCTGTATTGCCTGGCTTAGAGAGACAAGGAGCCTGGTGTCCTGCCATTCACCCTGGAGTAAACCTTTCCTGCCTGTGAAGATACCTGGGACCTCTGATTATAGGACCTGTCCAAGATTGTGGGAAGTGATTAAGAGGGTTGAGACAATCCACACTATGGTCCCAAACCCAAACACTCTTGTGAGTCTGATTCCTCCATAGAAACAAGTATAGATTGCCTTGGACCTGAAAGATGCATTCTCCAGCTCCCATTGGCAGAGGTGAGTCACCTCATCTTTGCTTTTGAATGAACAGACCCAGAGGAAGGTTATCTTAGGCAAATTACCTGACCAGGAAATGCCCTATGGCATGCCTATCTGACAAATTGGATCCTGTAGACAAATAGGCTGCAAATTTGTCTAAGAGCTGTGTCAGCTACTGCTACTCTAGTGAAAGAAGCAGGCGAGTTAACTCTGGGTCAGGGTCTTCTACTCACAGCACCCCATGTGGTTGAGACCCTCCGCTGAGGAACGCCAGAACACTGGCTGTCTAATGCCCATGTGACCCAGTACCAGGCCCTACTCTTGTTGAGTTGACTTTGAGAAACCCACCACCATCCATCCTGCTACCTCTTGCCTGATGATGACCCACAGGTGCTCATCCATGACTGTCTCAAGGTGACCATGGTAGACCAAGGGATCCACCCAGACCTAGTGGACACTACCCTGAAAGATCCTGAAGAACTGATTACCCTAACCAGACTCTCAGATGGGGAAAAGCAAAGTCCATAACCACATACATGGATAGTCCCAATGCTTTTGCTACCTCACATGTCCACAATATGATCTATAGAGAAAGAGGGCTTCTCACCTCTGCGGGAAAGGACACTAAAAACAAAAACAAATCTTGGGCTTCCTAGGGGCTATTTTGCTTCCCTAACGAGTTCCTATCCTCTGCTGCCAACAACATCACAAACATAACTCCCGGGATGCAAGAGGTGACTGGGCTGCTGATCTGGCTGCCCTAAGGCCACTGGGGCCTATTGACATTCTCGTGATGTACTCTGACCCAGTATTGCCTGAGATTTCATGGCACAAACAAGAGAAAATAGAAGATAAAGAAAAGAAAGAAGGAAAAAGAAAATGAAAGAAAAGGAAGAATGGACAGCTCAACCCCACAGGTTGGTAGAGGACCCCAGAGGGATCATTCTCCCTGAAACAAATGGCAGGACTCTGGTAACCAACCTTCACCAGGATACTCATCTGGGGTCTACAAAACTTTGTAAGTTGCTCAGACCAAGGTATGTTATACCTAGACTGGATAACCTGACACAGGATGTCTCAGCCAGATGGCAGGTTTGTGTTCAAGTGAATCCAAAACAGGACTCTAACCCAGGAAGGGTTCAAATGAGAGGCCAACACCCCAGAAAACTCTGGGGAACTGACTTCACAGAGATCTAACCTTCCAGGGAGGATATGAGTACTCACTTGCTAGTTTTTATTGATACCTTTTCCAAGTGGGTATATGCTTTTCCCATTCAGACTGAAACTGCTAATTAGTAGCTAAAAAGCTCCTCCAGGAAGTGGTACCCAATTTTGCCTCCCCTTAGTGATGGGGTTCATAACCAAAACCTCTCAATTAATGGTTAAAGCTTGAGGCATGGATTGGAAACTTCATTGTCATATGGGCATTAGACAGCCAGTGTTCTGGCGTTTTCCATTATTCCTCTCCAGTCTTCTTTACAGTATTTTACTTTCTTTAACTCCCCATTATCCTTTCACAGACGTTTAAAACCAGCACATGGAAAAATGGGTTTCATTACGACATTGCATGCGTTTGTGAGCTGTGTTTACTCATGTTTACACCCCGTTCTGTCCCACCCTCTAGTCCTCATCCCTGTCAAAAATTCCTTATGTTTTCATATTGCCTGCAACCAGATTCTGAGCCTTTAACCCCAGCACTCAGGAGGCAGAGGCAGGAGAATCTCTGTGTGTTCTAGGCTAGCTTGATCTACAGAGCTAGTTCCAGGATGGCTGGGGCTATGCAGTGAAACCTTGTCTAGAAAAACCAAAACCAAACAAAATCAAAACAAAACTAGATTCTGGCTGTGAGAGAAAACCTGGGATTTTTGTCTTTTGGAGTTGAGTCATTTTGGTAAATATCAATCATCTCCAGTTCCATCCATCATTCTTCTTTATGGATGAAAAGAACTCTTCCAGGAATAATGGGGACATATTCTTCATCAACTCACACATAGAACTCTCTCGAATCTTACTTAGTCAAGCTGCTACTCTCCATTGCACCTCTTCTTATTGGCAGTCCATAGTGTTCTCATATGGGGGCTGTGCCTCTTGCCCTCTGGGTCCTTGGGCACAGCATTTTGTCTTGTGAACCTCAGAGAGCCAATGTTTGCTCATGCGCTTGTGTTCCAGGGTCTCCAAGCATGTCAGAAAGCAGGGTGATTACGCCACCACTGCTCCACTTTTAGTCACTGTGGATAGAGGAGGTACCCAGGGAGGCTTCGGCATGTTATGTTCTGGGGGCAGGCTTCGTCAGATAAAGATGATTTTCACTTTATTTGGTCAAAAATTCAAGCAAACAGCATTGCTTTCTGAGCTGGGGAAGCTGTCTACAGGGAGAATTCTTTTCCTTGCCATTCAGTGCAGTCAGAAAGTGGAATGTTCCAGGAAGCTGTGCAAATGGACCACCATGACATGGGATCCATGTTGTCGAACTTTGTAATCTTATCCTTCATTAACTATTCAGTAGAGGAATTTGATCGCTTCCTTCTCTCAGCATCCCCTTCTTCCTCCACATGCTTCCTTCAGCCCCTCAACTGCTCTGGTCCAACATTCTCCTCACCTCTGGGAAACACTGAGCTGACTCAAAGTCACCTTTCTCCCCGTCAGGAACAGGGTGACAGGGATTTCCAGACCTGCCATTGGGAATGAAAATATTTGCCAGTTTATTGTTGTTTCAGTCAGTACCCTCTTTAGGAAGTACAGGTACTGGCCTGTGGGGTTGAAAGAGCTATGACGTTGAGATGCACTTCCCATTGAGGACTCAGGCTGTTCCAATGGCAGCTATGCACCTGGCTGTAGGCAAGGGGGTGAGGTGCTCATTGGAATCCTGCCAGAAAAGGAAAGGTGCAGGCCAGGTGGCCTGTGAGCAGCTGGCTGCTCCAGACAGGCCAACCAACTGGCATCTGGGAAATAGACCCTCTTCATGGTGGTGGGAGAACCCAGCAGTATCTCATCTGATTGTTACTTAGGGACCCGCCCAGGCCTGTGGACTTTTATAAATATCAAAGCATGGCAGGCTTCTTGAGTTTGACTGAATCCAAACATGAATCTGGGAAAGAAGCTTAGCAACTGGCAGGGGCTGTTAAATAGAAACGGTGGTGATATTTTATACTATTAAAATGCTACTTTGAATGGAGGAGAAAGGACAGTTGGTGCTCTTTTTACATTATCTCATTTTGTTGTTTTTTGTTTATTTTTTATTGTGTATGTTTGAAATACATAATACACTTCTAGCATGCTCTTGATCTAATAGGACCATTCCCTTCTTTCTAGACAAAGAGCACCTAAACTCTATTTCTTTGTGTATGGGAGGATCCCAATAAAACAGTGTTATTAACTATAGTTTTCATGTGGTACACTCCGTCTCTGGACTTGTCTTATATATCTGCATACTGTCACAGCATCCAGGATGTAAAAACAGCCAAAACATTTCCTGATCAATGAGTGAAAAAAGAAACTGTTCCAGGTACACAGTGGGATATTATTCTGTCTCAGAAGAAAAGATCCTGCCACTTGCCACAACACGCATGGACATCGTGCTAAGACAGATCGAAAGCTATCTCATAGTCACACTTACATGTGATTTTAAAGTTGAATCTACAGAGATAGAGAATAAACTATGGTGGGAAAGGGAGCAGAATCAGGGAGAGAGAAGTGCTATTGTTATGGTTTGACAATGTTGCCCCAAAGGGGCTCATGTATGGAAGGCTTAATTCTCATTGCGGCTGTTTTGAGAGCGGAGGCTTGGGAAGGTTGTAAGGCCACAGGGGCTATGACATCATAGGAAGGTTAATCCACTGATAGCTTTATAATTCAATGACATTTTGAGGCGGTGGCACAATTAGGAGGTGGGGCTGAGTTGGAGGGAGCAGAGCTTTGGGGACCTTTGAAGTGTGTCTTGTCCAACGCATGATTCTTTCTTTGCTTCCTGGCTGCTGTGGGGTGAGATGCTTCCTCTCTACACATCCTGCTGCCTAGATGTTTAGTCTCACCCCAGGACCAAAGAAGCAGACCACGTGGTCCAGCTGACCATGGACCTTGGGGGCTGTGAGCCAAAATAAATGTTTCCTTCCTTAAGTTGCTTCTCTCTCTTGTTTTATTGTGGAAATGAAATACTGAACACGATGGTTAGTTTTAATTGTCAGAGTGTCTGAGTGAGGGGTTCCCTAGATCAGGTTGGTCTGTGGGCTTGTCTGTGGGGGGTTGTCTCAGTTGCCCTAATTGACTCTGGAAGACCCAGGCTGAAATTAGGCCCTCCCTAATTTGGGGCCCTGGATGGTATAAGAGCGGAGAAAGCTTGCTGGACACTAAGCACACATGAATTTATTCCTCTCTGCTCTCAAGTGTAGGTGTGATGTGGCTAGCTGTTTTAAGTCCCTGCCTTGACGTCTCTGCTATGATGGACTGGAGCCTGGAATCATGACTATTCTATTTCTAAATTATTTCTCTCTAAAGCTGCTTTTTGTGAGGGTATCAACACCAGAAATAGCACTAGAATATCGACTAACACAATTACCTCATAAACATTCTAGGACCTGCATAGAATAGGGTGTGTGTGCTTTTTGTCTGTTCATTTGTTTTTTTGGGACAGAATTTATCTGTGTAGTCAGGCTGTCTGGACTTGCTTTGTAGACCTGGCTGGCCTCAAACTCAGAGATCCAGCTGCCTCTGCCTCCTGAGTGCTGGCATAAAGATGTGTGCCACCACACCCGGCCTAAGGAAGTGTGTACTTTTGATAGCACAGACACAACATGCTGATCACCCAGTCTGTATTATCTCATTCAATTACAAGAGCACTCCATGGAATAAGCAGGTATTAACTTTTGCAGAGGAGGGATCCAAAGCTCAGCAAATTTAAGTAATTATCTTAAGCTGGTAAGTAGCCAAGATCTGAATGGCTGCATTTTTTTCCTGCCACTCTGCTTGGCCCCATTAGGCTGTGAGCAGCTGTGTGAGATGAAGCTCCCTTAGAGCATAGAGCACTCAGTCACCCTGTTCATGCTGCCGGTTGCTTCTCCTGGCATCACTGCCAGGATCTCCTGCTGGTGGTGGGGATGCCATTGCCCAAATTGTAAGAATTTATCATTCTGAAAATATGCAAAGCTCATCACACAGACTAACTTTAGGCAGGTTCTCTGCTCAAGTCTCAAGGCTCAGACTTCTCCAAAAACAGCAGGTCTGCTGCAGCACTGACCCCGGCCCAGGGGGATGCAGAGCTAGGCTTTGGGGGATGCAGCTGCCTCATTTTCCCTTCTCAGGTGGTATCTGTCCAGAGCTCTTCACAATTCAAGAGGAGACGGAGCTTGGAGGGCCAGGCATTTGAAGGTATTTGCAGTTTGCAAAACACACTGTGTAAAAACCACAAGGTGATTCACACTATTTCTTACAGCCGAGACCATCAGAAAATCTAAGTAACTCAAAGCTGAGGAGTCACCCTGGATGTAGTTCCTTTGTCCTGCAGAGAAGATAGCCTTGTCTCTTCCCAGACACCCCTGAGGCTAGTGAGAGGCATGGCTTTGGGGGCAGAACTGGCACAGTAGGTGATTAAAGCCTCCTTCCTATTGGGTTGTGTCTATTGATGATGTTTTGTCTATTGGTGTAAAGTGTTCTGCAAATGAATAGCCACCTTTCCCCCCTCAATGTCCTACTTCTTTTAAATTCTTAACATTTTATTACATATATTTATATGTGTGTGCATACATGCTTGAACATGTCTGAGTCTCTGTGTCTATTGTGTGTGTCTATGTGTATCCATGAGCATAATTGAATGTGTCTGTGTGTCTGTCTGGTATGCTTGAACACGCCTCTGGGTATGTGTGTGTGTGTGTGTGTATGTGTGTGCATGCATGTGTATGTGTGTGTGTGTGTGTGTGTGTGTGTGTGTGTGTGTGTGTGTACCATGAGGTATATGTGGAGTCAGAAGCATGTAGGCGTTGGTCTCAGTGCTCTCATCTATTACCTAGGGTTGAACCCAGGCTCCAGTGCAAGAGCCATTACCAGCTGTTCCCCCTAAGTCTGGGGAATTTTGAAGAATGCAGCAGAGAGACTTGCAGAAAGAGGGGCGTGTGTAGAGGAAGGTAGTTTTATGCCCTTTGTGAGCAAAAGATGAGGCTGCAGGTGACATTCTGGAGAAGAGAGACTGTCTTTAAAACTGCTTCACACATTTTCTTGATGCACACAGCGTAAACATGCCCACTAGTCACTGGCATCATCTCCTAAGGAAGACTGAGTTTCCCAGTCATGGGCACTTCTGGGAAGAGATGCCCCTGGACCTGCTCTCTATGGGCTCCTCCACACTGTGCCCCAATGAACTCAGAGACAGAGTCGAGGGGAGATGCATCTTGGTGACTTTTTGAGGGAGAACATGGGACTTGCAGCTTAACTGTTTAGACCTTAGACAAATCTCTCCTGTGGGCTCCCCTTATTCTTGTGAACTGATGGCCATTAAAGATGGTGGTTGAGACCCTGTTTCCCTCCCCAGAAAGCTAAACACTAAGTATATTAGTATTCACTCTGTCCCCAACCTGCCCAGGAGAAGAACACACACAGAGGATGCCCCATTACAAACAACGCTTTCATGTATTAGTCTATGACCACTTAAAATGAATACCTATTTTAGAGCAGGATGTAAACTTTTAAAGATGTTTTTCTTTGTATCTGATAGAGCTACAAATGCTTTCTATTTAAAAAAAATAAAGTACAGTAAACCCAGCAAACAACAAAACTAAAATGTGTGGATTTATGCAACAATACATTACACATACGATCCAGCCCACAGCTCCTCTACTGTACTGACCTGACCTACACCCAAAGAAATTCCTGCACTAGAGACACTCAGGATCCAGTTCTCAGGTCCAAGCCTAGATGAAAATAAACTCCAGAGATAAATGAAAGTTCTGAATGGAACTGTGAAAACTGGGAGGAGGGTCGCTGAGCTGCTAATAACTCAGTGTTCCTGAGAAGCAATTCGTTTGGTTTGGGTTGTTCTGAGTTAAAAATGCACTCAGGAGAAATGAATCTTCCCCAGTGTATGTGATCATCCATCTACTCACTGACACATTTGTGCTAAAAGTCGTGATCCAGATACCTGAATCCTCTAGCCCTCAAAGGCCTGCTATCAGGTGACCTCCAGGAGGTCCTCTTTCGCAGGGCCAGCCTCCTCCAGGACGCTCGGATGCCTGCTTAGAGTCGGGTTTATCAGGGCATCTGCTAACTCCTGCTAAGGACCCTAGTCATGTCCACTCTGGCCTACAAGGGGGTGGGAGTGGGGCTGGATCTCATCCAGCGCAACACCTGGGTTTTGGTAGAGGGTGTCCCTGACGAGTAAGATTTTATTTTGGACCTACAGAATTCAGCACCAGGGCCAGCTCAGAGATCAAGGGCAAACCTGCTGAGACCTCTCTGAAGGACGGAAAATGCAAAGGAAAGATAATGACTGAGCAGGTAGAATGTCGCGAGAGTTCCCTCCAGCTGAAGCTTTCCATGGAAAAGCATAGGACATATTTTCAACAGCCGCTTTGACAGGCCTGCCTGACGCTGTGTCTCCTCTGGAAGCGTCCCCCATGAGAGAGGTGCCGGTTGCCTGCCTGACACAGGACAGCTGTTCCTCGCTGGGATTGTGAGAGCGGAACCTCCTGGGAGGCAGGGCGCAGGGCCTGGCTGTGGGCTCCTCTGCCTACAGCTGGATCAGGTGACACCTATGCGGTCGGCCAACAGTTCCCACGGAGGGAAACGGAGCACCATGTTCAGAAAGCTCCATTCCATCTTCCACCACGGCCCACAGGGGAAGGCAGCAGCCGAGCGCCCCTACTACGCGGGAGCGAGCCCCACTGTCAGGCTAATTCGTAGCAGCTCCATGTATGTGGTTGGGGACCACTTTGAGAAGTCCAGCGAGTCCTTAAAAAAGTACAGAAGCACCCACAGCATGGACACCAGCCTGCACTACCTGCAGCAGGAGGACCGTGCCTGGATGTACTCGCGCACCCAGGACTGCCTGCAATATCTTCAAGAGCTGCTGGCCCTGCGCAGGAAGTATCTCAGCACCCTGAGTGACCTGAGGCCCCGGCGCATGCAAGGTGATGGCTCCACCTCCTCCAAGTCCTCCAAGGGAGCACAAAAGACCCCAGGAGAAGGCAAAGTAAGTGTGGGGTGGGCTGGCTGCAAGCCGTGGTTCTTCCCAGAGTCTTGGGACCCTTGTCGGAAGTCTTCACTCCTGAATGTGTCGGACAGGTTCCAGGATGGGCTGCTGTCCCCAGATGTCCCAGGTTCCTGGGCTGGGGGAAACTGCTTTCTACTGCAGAGGAGATAGGGGACTGGATCAGAGCAGGAGACAAGGGCATGGGCTTCAGAGCCACCAGGTTCCCCACTTGTGGTTGAATTGCCTGACTTGATAGAGGGGTGATGCTTGCATGGCTTTTGGGGGACAACAACAAATCTCTCCACGAATGATTACTCTTAAAACAACTGCTGTGACCACATCTGAAAGGCCTCAAACCAGATCCAAGCACGACATCAATGAAAGAAACCTCTTGTGTTCCAGATCTTCTGCTTCAGAAGGGCAAACTGAGGTTCAGGGACCCACCCCTGTCTGCCAGGCCAGTTATCCCTTTATTCATTTTCTTGGCCTGTTTCATTTTATGCCAAGGGTTTCTCTATGCGGCCTAGGATGGCCTTGAACTTGCGGTCTTCCCACCTGGGTCCCCTGAAGGCTAGGGCTAGAAACCAGTGCCACCATGCTACCATTTCCCGCTGTGTTTCCTTATTTATCGTGTCTGTTGGGTTTGAGTGTCATCTGTTGCATATTTCTAACGATCGTTTTCCTGATGGCAAGACTTAAGTGTGCAGGGTGGACTCCACTCTCTCCCCAGAGTGTCCCGCGGGTTCCTCAAGGTCCATTAATGTTGAATGGCTGATTGGACTGCTATCAAGTCTCTAGGGCTCGGTTTAGCTAACAGGTTTCAACCGTTTGCATTTCATATTAGGTGGAAATGGGTTAAACAATCATTTGAACTGCGAAAGTAGGTCAGCATTGAGCCCCAAAGAGGGCCTCCTCGTCTAGGGTCAAGATGCCCAGGCCTGTGCCAGCTGGCTATGGGTTTTGAGACAGTTTTTTCTACTGGAACTGGCATTGATGACAAAGGGGGCTGCAGGGCTCTGGGCTCCCTTCCAGCTTGGCTCTCTTGGGAGTCCGGGTCTTGCTTAGCTGTGTACGGAGAACAGCTCTGTAGTTCCCTGCAGATGAAGCCCGCTCTGTTAGGACACAGTTGGTTTCTTACGGTGCTGAGGATGGGGGTGGCCACACAAAAGCTCCAGCCCCGTGGAGCAGCTGTAATGCACACGGCCACCTGCCATGGGTGACCTCCACAGGTTTACCTGGCATAAACTTCTCTTCGGTTTCCCTGTATTTCAGAAGAAATTTGAGAACAGACATTGGTAAAAGAAAATGGATTTATTTACAGTTTGACCAGAACTGGAGATGGAAAACTTAGATTCTTTCCCCTTTCCTGGAACAATGTTACAATTTTGTAGAAAAGACAATGTTTCAATTTTATAGAAAGAAAGGCAGATGCTGATTTGGCTGTGAGAGCGGCTGTCTGAACCAGGTAAAATCTCTTGCAGGGAGGCAAGCCTCTCCCTTGGTGCCAGGGTTTCAGCCTATTTTCTCTGCAGGCATTGGGCAATTGTAGTTCTTTGGGCCATTGTTTTAGGGTCCTTTACCTAAGAAGGGAGCATATTGAAAGGGTGCTGAAGAACAGACTGAAGTTTGAATTTTTGCTCTTCTGAGTTTTTTGGGCAGGTGGAGTAGTGCCACCTCACAGGACCCAGTCCATCCTGCTGTGCCCAAGTTTATTACCTCAGAAATGCCAGGAACACCCAGTCAGTGGCCATAAACCAGCCGCTGGAATCCTTTGCCGTCAGCCTACAGAAAGCCACAGGCTGGCCTTGGCTGTGAGAGGATGCATTCAGTCTCCAGGGCCAGCAGGGCAGCCACCAAGAGGGCTCTTCCCTCCTCAAATGCCCTAGTCCCACGGATAGTCAGGATTTAGGGCCCCACTGTTCTTTTCCCTGCTCTCCCTTTCAGGCTGAATTGTATGTAGTCTCTGAAAATTCACATGTTAAAGATCTGGTCCCCAAAATCACCAAAGGAGATTTTATTTGGAAATGTTGTACCGAAAAGTTTTAGGGTTAAAGTCCAGGATTGGGAAGTCCCAACAAATTCCAGTTAAAGAGAAAAGCAGTCGTGAAAGGCAGAGAAAGAGTATGTGTTCAGTGGCCACATTGGGAAGAGGAACAAGTATAGGATTCCAGTTGTTTCCAGAGTTTTAGTGTCAAAGCCCGGGCTCTGGAAGGCGTAATGAACAATGTATCCTAGTACACCAATTAAAGAGACAAGGGCTAGTGAAAAGAGGAGGAAGGAGAGGCAATTAATTTGGCTGCAGTGAGAAGAGGAAGAAAAATTATTCATCTTCAGGACATTGACATGAGTTTAGGCTTAATACCGGACAAGCAGGATGTACAGGAAAGCAGCCCTGGGCAGGGTGTGCTGTCCTCATTAGTGACCCATCACGGGCTTGCCTCTGGTCTGTTCTGCAGGGTGGCCTTGAAAAGTTGTTAGCACCGTGTGCTCTCTCTTCCTTGGAGGCAAGTTCCTTCCCTGGAAGCAGAGTTTCAGTCTTTCAATGCTGCAAGTGTGAGATCTCTAGGGGAATTTTAATTCTCGTGTGTGTGTGTGTGTGTGTGTGTGTGTGTGTGTGTGTGTGTGTGTGTAGGTTAGAGGTCAACTTCAGATATTATTGCTCATGAGCCATCTACCTTAGATTTGGGGACAGCATTTCTCTCTGGGATCTGGGGCTCACTGATTAGGCTGGGTTGGCTGGTCAGCAAACCCCCAGGACTCACCTCCCAGGCACTGGGATTGTAAATGCACTTTCTGTGTGGGTGGTGGGAACTGAACTCAGGTCCCCATGCTTGTGTGGCAAGTGTGTTATTGACTGATCTAGTTTCGTAGCCTTGAGATTTTTTTCACTTTCTTTTTTTTTATTTTATAATTTAATTTAATTTTACATATCAGCCATGAATTCCGTCTTCCCTCCTCCTGCCCCCCCTCCGCCCTCCCTCAATCCACCCCCCATTCCTATTTCCTCCAGGGCAAGTTCTCCCCTGGAGATTCAGCTCAGCCTGGTAGATTCAGTCGAGGCAGGACCAGTCCCCTCCTCCCTTCACCCAGGCTGAGCAAAGTGTCCCAGCATAGGCCCCAGGCTCCAAAAAGCCAGCTCATGTACTAAGGACAGGTACCAGTCCCACTGCCTGGGGGTCTCCCAAATAGTTCAAGCTAATCGACTGTCTCACTTATCCAGAGGGCCTGATCCAGTTGGGGACTCCTCAGCTATTGATTCATAGTTCATGTGTTTCCACTAGTTCGGCTATTTGTCCCTGTGCTTTTTCCAGTCATGGTCTCAACATCTCTCGCTCATACAATCCCTCCTCTTTCTCACCGATTGGACTCCGGGAGCTCCACCTGGGGCCTGGCCGTGGACCTCTGCATCTGCTTCCATTAGTCACTGGATGAGAGTTCTACCATGACAATTTAGGGTGTTTGGCCATCCGATCACCAGAGTAGGTCAGTTCGGGCTTTCTCTCCACCATTGCCAGTAGTCTATTGTGGAGGTATCTTTGTAGATTTCTGGGGACCTCTCGAGCACTCTGCTTCTTCTTATTCCCATGGAGTCTTCATTTACCATGGTCTCTCTTTCCTCGTTCTCCCTCTCTGCTCTTGATCCAGCTGGGATCTCCCGCTCCCCCAAGCTCTCTTTCCCCTGACCCTTGCCCTCCATTACTCCCCCCCACCCCTGTCCAGTTTGCTCATGTAGATCTCATCTATTTCTCTGTCGTTGGGCAATCCCTGTGTCTTTCTTAGGGTACTCTTTACTAGGTAGCCTCCCTGGAGTTGTGAGTAGCAGTCTAGTCATCCTTTGTTTTACATCTAGTATCCACCTATGAGTGAGTACATGCCATATTTGTCTTTTTGAGTCTGGATTACCTCACTCAGCATGATTTTTTCTAGTTCCATCCATTTGCCTGCAAATCTCATGATGTCATTGTTTTTCTCTGCTGAGTAGTACTCCATTGTGTATATGTACCACATTTTATTTATCCGTTCTTCAGTTGAAGGGCATCTAGGTTGTTTCCAGGTTCTAGCTATTATAAATAATGCTGCTATGAACATAGCTGAGCATGTGCCTTTGTGGTATGATTGAGCATTCTTTGGGAATATGCCCAAGAGTGGTATAGCTGGGTCTTGGGGAAGATTGATTCCCAATTTTCTAAGAAAGCGCCATATTGATTTCCAAAGTGGCTGTACAAGCTTGCATTCCCACCAACAGTGGAGGAGAGTTCCCCTTGCTCCACATTCTCTCCAGCATAAAGCTGTCTTCAGTGTTTTTAATCTTAGCCATTCTGATAGGTGTAAGGTAATATTGAGATTTTTTAATGGGAACCATTGTTTCAGCAATCTGATGGCACACGTCTCTCTAAAAATGTCTCCTCTGCTGTCAGACCTTTTCAGACCTCAGTTTTTGAGAGATCTAGGGTGATATGCTGGGTTTGTGAAAATATCTGAAATGCTTTTATTACTCAAAGAAATACCACAAGTAGTATTGGAGGGGCCAAAGTCAGAGCACATGTGACCCTGTGACCATGGATAAGAGCCACAAAGTTGTGACTTCTCAGCTTGAGCTGCTTTTGGAAAGGCTTCTGTAAGTGATTCCATCCCTGTTGCTGTTTTGAGACAGGTTCTTCCTATGAAACCCTGGCTGTCCCCAAACTCAAGACCTCCCTGCTTCAGCCTCTCAATGAAAGGCAGGCACCCCCTGTCCAGTGTGACTTCATTCAGGGTTGATAACTCCTTTTCTTGCTTCTGAGCAATTTTCTTTGAAGACATTGATGATTAGCATCTGGTTCGATATCAACTTTCCTTCATTACTGGGACAAGATCTGGCCCAGATGGGCTGATACGGTCCTATATCATGAGGGACAAGTAACAGAGGCCAAGGAGTTAGTGCCAATAAAACCCTTTATGAGTAAATTTCAAGCAACTAAGTGCTATAAAAGGGATGGCTCTTAAGCCAAGCCTACTCTTGAATTTTATGCCATCTGTCCTGTGGGTGATAACCTAATATCTTAGGGGGATAATTTGTCCAGGGTCCTTTGTTAGAAACTGCTTCTGCAGGATATTAACCAGCAATGGCCACAGAGTTACATAAGATGAATATAAAACACAGCCAATAAAAAATACTTAAAGAAAACTAGTTTGTGGGGCTGGAGAGATGGTACAGAGGTTAAGAATGAGTGCTGCTCTTCCGGAGGACCCAAGCAGACATCTCAGATTGGGTAATTTACAACCATCTGGAATTCCAGCTTGAAGGACTCAAGTGACTTCCCTGGCCTCCACAAGCACACAGGTGACATTCACTTACACATCCATGCACACATACACATAAAAAAATATAAATAAATCTTAAAAAGAAAACTAAAAGAGAAAGTCTGAAAAATCCAGTACTTGCTTATAGATGTACTTGATGACCGATGCCATTGCCTTTTAATTACTAAACATGCCCAATGTTAGGGCTTATCTAGTTCTCATTGCCTAAAGGGCTAGTTCATGACACAATTAGGAACTTCCCTGGGAAAAGTTAGTTCCACTAATAATTCTAGTTTGGAAGACACTGGTTGGGGAAAATATTCTCTGAGTTGGTTTGAATGAGAAAGGTCCCTATAGGCTTATATATTGGAAAGCTTTGTCTCCAGCTGGTGGAACTGTTTGGGAAAGATTAGAAGATGTGGCCCTTTTTGGAGGAGGTGTGTCACTATTAGGGTGGGCTTTGAAGTTCACAAACTCATGCCATTCCCAGTTAATTCTCTCACTCTGCCCCCCCCCTCATTTGTGTATGAGAATGTAAACTCACAGCTACTGATCCAGCACCATGCCTGTCAGCCTGCTGCCCTGTCCCCTGCCATAATGGCCATGGACTCTAACCCTCTGAAACTGTAACCAAAAAAGTAGCCTTGGTCATGGTGTCTTATCACTGCAAGAAGAGAGTAACTCAGGCATTCTCCTAAGTATTGCATCTTAGAAGGTTTATGTAATGCAGATGGGATATGCATTTAACTTGTGCTTTTTTTTTCACTTTAGACACAGAGAATGAGGTTCTAGCAGTGTATTAAATTGTGTGTGTGTGTGTGTGTGTGTGTGCATGTGTGTTATGTGCACAGAGATGTGTGAACATTGAGTGTGTGGATGCTCACCTAGAGCAGGGTGATGAATAGCCTTCTCTATTGCTCTCTACATTACCACCTTAAGGCAGGGTCTCCCACTAAGCTGTTCTGGCTCAGCTTGCCAGCCAGTGTCTTCTGGGATCCACCTGTCTGCCCCCAGTTTGCAGTAGGTGCCGGGGATTCAAGTTGTCATGCATGCTCAGGAAGCACTTTCCCACTGAGCTGTCTCCCAGCCCTGGGGCATTAAAATTTGACCTTGTGAAATCCTTCAGATAGTTATTTTTGAAATACCTTTTATAATTTCTATAAAAATAACATAATTACCATAAACAGATATTCCCTAGTGCACAAGTGTGCTGTGTATGTGATAGCGCCATTTAACTAGGCTAGGAAATCTTTAAAATCATTTCAGCCTAAACAGAAATTTAAATAAGTTCTGATTCTTTTTAAAAGAAAACTTGGAAAAACTAGGATAAAAAAACCATAAAATTTTTATCTTTTCATGTTAGCCCTTTTAAAATTTTACCAAAAGTAGATCGTTAATCTAAGAAATACTGATTGTTTTGGACACAAAGCATTTTAAAAATTTTACTAAAAAGATTTTGTAGACAGACAGCATTTTGTTTATGGTTAGCCTAATTACATATTAAGTCTTTTAAGATTTACTTTTCTCATAGACTTATATCTATACTCCAGACAAAGTACAGTTGGTATTTATTGATACAATCATTGAATGATCATTAAATTCATACCTAAAAAGTCATTAAAATATGAACAAAATTTCTAATAATGTTTTATCATATTATGTCAGAGGATTACATCTATAGCACTCTATTGCGTACATTACAAGAGCATTTTCTGTTACAAATATAAGTATCTAATGACCCAACACAAAGACTCTAAGCCTAACACTACCTTTTCAAGAATGATGTTTGTGCCAGCTTGATAAGTTTGTAATGTACATACTGCCAAACTGGATGAGCAAATACCTAATCTCTTGACATTATTTATAACACAGTGCACTATCTGCTACCAATGACTTGGCATTGGGTGACACCCTTGTCATTCTAGTTCAGAAATTCTTCCATCACAACATGGAAAAAAACATATGTATGTTTCATGTGGAGCAAAGCTCAGAAACTGTGTACGAGTGTCTCTATGTACAGGTCAGTCCTTTACTTTTTCCTCTCTTAAGTTTATACTTGAAATTTACCAAGCAAGAGCCTGCTTAGAACTCTTCTGGACACTTAACATTAGTATATTTTAATTAATTAATTATCCTGTAAATAATTAATTAGCCTCGAAATGCATGGGAGCAAGGCTTTATAACGGGTGATCACCTATCATATACAGAATAAGGTTGCTCAGCTTCTGAATGTTAGTTAGTAGGGATTGTGAGCCGCCTGAAGTGGGTGCAGGGAGCTGAACTCTGGTCCTCTGGATGAGCAGTACCTGCTCATATACAGAACCATCACTCCAGTGTCTACTACAGTCAACTTTTGAATTCCTCTATTTCAGCTAATCGCTTTTTCAAAGAGAGAGAAAAAAAAGACGGAGAGAGGCGGGTGAGAGAGAGAGAGAGAGAGAGAGAGAGAGAGAGAGAGAGAGAGAGAGAGAGAGAGAGAGAGAGAGCCCAGTGACAGGCAAATCAGAGAGTGGATTTCACATTAATGCAGTACAAATATTGTCCCCCAAACCTTCATATTCCTATACATTTTAAAGTAGCCGTGCCAAGAACAGAGATGCTAGCACGCAATAAGTTAAAAACAATCAACGAAGCGGGCAGAGGTTTGGCAGTCGGTTCTTTGCCGCAGCTCTAGGACGGGTGCTTTGCTAGCTCCGTCTCATATGCAGAATGACCTGTGAAAACAATGACTAATCTAGTGGGTGTTGTTAGACGAAATCATCACACGTGTGAGAAAGGCCAGTCAAGCAGAATTCTTCCTACGGACGGCAAGCCCGTGCAGACAATATTTGCCCTGGTTACACAAGCGCTCAAATAGCTCAAAGCTGCCTCTGCACTAAGAAGGAAGGCGAAGCCCATGGTGGTTCCTTGCTAAGTGGAGAGCTTCCCGAGGGCCAGACTTCAGGGCAAGGAGGTCACACCCTCTTTTCTCTGCTTTACACAAGCAGAAAGCTGCTGATGCCCCCTGAACTGGAAAGGTCAAGTCCTTGGACTAGCGTGGTCCTAGGGACTGTGTGGGGAAGCTCAGCCCTCCTTCCCATCCAGGGCCAATTTGCTGCGAATGACTGATACCTCAGTGTGTCTTTTCTCATGGCTTGGCCAAAATTGTTACCAGAGATTTTGGAGTCAAAGCCTGGTCCCTGGCAGCCATAACAAGCCAGGCTTGGCTTCCCATCCTCCACAGACCAATTAAGAGGCAAGGGATGTGAAAAGCAGAGAAAGATGTACCCAGTGGTGGCCACAGTGGGAAGAGGAGCAGATAAAGAAGTGACACATGCCGGGCTGGGGGTGACGCATGCCTTTAATCCCAGCACTCAGGAGACAGAGGCAGGCGGATCTTTGTGAGTTCGAGGCCAGCCTGGTCTACAGAGTTAGATCCAGGAAAGGCGCAAAGCTACACAGAGAAACCTTGTCTGGAAAAACAAAAAAACAAAAGAAGTGACACCTAAGACCATTTTGGGGGCTCAACAAAACATTTCAGCAGAGGGCAGGAAGAACACATAGCAGCACAGTCCCCATCAAAGTGTGGCCCCACCCGACTCTGACCCATCGTTGCTGGGTTCTAATCTGTCTTGAAAGGTGATCTGATAAGTTGTCAGAACTGTGTGAAATCTTTTCCTGAGGAGCAAGGTTCTCCTCTGGCATCAGGAGTCAACCTCTCTCTCTCTCCAGCAGGAGAACCCAAGGAGATTTCAATTCCCAGGGGCCCACTGTTTCTGTAGTCTCACAGCGAAGCGAGGGACCCAAGCTTCGAGATTCTATAATGTCTTCGCTCTTGACAGGCCTTGTTGTAGATATAATTGGTTAAGATAAAGCCATGTGAGTAAAGTGGTCCCTTTTCTATGATTGCTGTCCTTGTAAGGGGTGGCTGCATTCAGCTACAGAGGCTGGGGAGGGCCACAGAGAGACTGTGGTCATGTGGCTGCAAACCAAGGCCTGCTGTAAGTTAGGAGAATGGCCGAGAGCTAATCCCCTCCCAGCACTGTTGGAGGTAGCATGACCCTTTCCACACCTTAGCCCTAGACTTCAGACTTTCAGAATCAGAGACAAAGTATTTGCTCCACATTACCCAGAATTAGCTTCATTTGCTCTTCTCCCAAATTAGCATAAATTCACTTCACTACTATTCTGTTTGTTTATTTATTTGTGTGGATGGATGGATGGATGGATGGATGGATGGATGGATGGATGGATGGGCACCCACAGGTGGAGATCAGAGGCCAACTTGTGGTTATTGGTTCTTGTCTTCCAACAAATGGACCCCAGGGCTCTCTCTCAGATGGCCAGGGTTGGCAGCAAGCGCCTCACCTTCTGAGCCATCTCACCAGCTCCGCACCTCTGTTCTAGCACTTATCACATCGTCTTGTGCCTTGTTCAGCTGTGTATCCCCTGGATGGACTGCAGCAAGACTGATGGACTGGAAGCAAAACCAGTATCTTTTTCTTTTCTCTTTCTCTGGAGCCTAGCAGTAGACACCGTTGGACACTTGTGGACATGTATAAATGTGTAAAGTCTGGCATCTTTTGTGAGTGCTGGCTTTCCCAAGTGAGGCATGCTTCTTGTAATCCCAGGGTGCTGTGGCAGTCCCACATCCCTCATCCCACACCCTGGCCCCAGAGCCTGGATGTCACCGTCTCTTCCTCTTTGCTTTAGATACCGAGCCAGTTTACCCAAGTCTGTAACCATTTTTTTTAAAGAAGTAAACTTTTATCTGCTCCTTGCTTGGTACTCTGGTGTTTCTATAGTACTCTACTCTTCCCATTCCATTCTATATTTATATACTGGTCATGATACACAACCTGATTTCAAAGTACACCATTGGATCAAGACTTGTACAGTGTCCTGCTCTGGAGTAAGGCATTTTATTTATTTTTACTTTTTTTTATTTTCAACTCCTACCACCACCCCTGAGTAAGGCATTTTAATAGGCTTCTCTGAAATATTAGTGTGACTAAGTCATGGCACCTGGGTGCCAAGGGGTTTGCTATCCCAGCTCTCTGGAGAAACCCTGAGTGTGCAAGGACTCCCAAGGGGAGGGAAGGAAGGAGAACACACTGGAAGGGAGGTGAGCCTGGGGTGGGTATAATAAGACCACATAGGTGAGAGTCCCAGTCAGATACTGTGCCAGTCTTCTCTCCCACACCACAGAGAAAGATGATACCATAATGATGAATAAACTACATTGTTTATAACATTCATAAATCAGAAACCACAGAGCTTGCTAGATGATTCAGAATTAACGGGACCTGCTACCAAACCTAACTACCAGAGTCAATCAATTCTCAGGACTGACACGATGAAAGAACCAACTTCTGAATGTTATTCTCTGTCTCTCCCTCTCTCCCTCTCTCTGTCTCTCTCTCTTACACACACACACACACACACACACACACACACACACACACACACGCACACACACACACAGAAACAACAGAAATCATATCTGAGGATTTTGGGTCAGTGTAGGGCATAAGCTATATCTAGGGAAGTGAGATTTCCCCCCCCCAACTTTAGATTTCGGTCTTTCTTATACGGTACTTCACATAAGCACCCCTGAGTTGTGTGATTGACAATGTCTTCAGTAATGTTTTAGAAATCATATGTTATTCATTTATTAGCACGTTCATTGACAGCACACTATATCAGGAACTGTTCGGTGTGCTGGTACATGAGATGATGTTCCTGTTCTCATTTGGAAGATGAGGTGTGTGTGCATGTGCGTGTGCGTGTGCGTGTGCGTGTGCGTGTGCGTGTGTGTGTGTGTGTGTGTGTGTGTGTGTGTGTGTGATAAAAATGTTGGGTAAAATTCTTTGAGTAGCTAGGCGGGTGTGCTGCACCCTATAATTCCAGCATGGGGGAGGCTGAAGCAGGAGGATTGTCAATTAAAGACCAGCCTGGGCTGGCCAGGTGGTGGTGGCGCATGTCTTTAATTCCAGCACTCTGGAGGCAGAGGCAGGTGAATTTCTGTGAGTTCGAGGCCAGCCTGGTCTACAAAGTGAGTTCCAGGACAGGCTCCAAAAGCTACACAGAGAAATCCTGTCTTGAACCCCCCCTCCACCCCCAATAAAAAAGACCAGCTTGAGTTTTAGGGTGCGTCCCAGGCTGGCTTGGGCTACACAAGACTTTGGCTCAATGACAAAGAAGCAAATGAAGACCTCTGAAGAATGCTCTCTGTAAGGATGGGACTCTCCTCTGTCTTGCTGTCTTGCTGTTTCTTCTTCTGTCACCCACATCAGAGAAGACTGATGGAAGGGAGCCCAACTTCCTCCATGGCTTGCTCTGGGTCCCTCCTCAGACTTGCTCACTTAGGCTTTGGGGGTCCTCTCCTTGCTCCTTTCTCCAGGCTGTGTCCCTCTCCTGCTGTGGTTGCTCTGAGCTGTTTCATGTTTTTCTTTTCTCGTAATCACTCCTTGATTCCACTTGGCTTAAAAAATAGCTCATCCCTTTGAAATGTCCAGGTCAGTGAGGTTGAGTTACTGTGACCTATGTAACTTTAACTGTCATCTAATTGAATGTTTCCACCTTCCTTTTCAGCTGTGTGTGGTAGAATAAAGATAAGATGGAGTTTACCATTTTCAATGCAGCACTTCAGGGTCCCTAAGTGACTGCTCTTTAGTGTCCTCAAACTATATGTAATATGTGCATTCCAGTCAATGACTCCTTAAGAAGCCATTTTCTTAGAATGATTTTATATATATATATATATATTTTTTAATGGGGTTGGGGAAATGGCTCAGTGGGTAAGAGCCTCTGTAAGCATGAAGACCTGAGTTTAATGCCAGCATCACGGGGAAGATCTCCTAGAGCTCAGGCTGGCTGAGGGAGGCCATCGGGGAGGGCGTTGATCCCTGTGTGAGCTGGTTGCTATTTAAATCAGGGTTCTTGTTCACCCACCTCTGTCAAATGAAAGCTCATTAATTCTCCCCTGGACCTTCTAGCGGTGAACAGCTTGGGATGTGCATGAAGGAACTTGGGATGTGCATAAAGGAACTAGCTACAAAATGCACACCTCTCCCTGTCACCTGACTGAAGAAAGTCACCTGTTATCACAATGGTGTCAAGAACCCAATGAAGTGTGGAGAACTCTAACAGAGGTTGAGCACCTGCTGGACTGCGGAGCGCGGCCACACAGGCAGCTGGGTTTTCATCAGTATGTGTTTCTCCTGGCCATACTCAGCTCTCAGGGTCAGTTCCCCACTGAGACTGCTCAGTCTCATAAGATATGATTTTAAAAAGGTATATTTGCTCTTGAGATGAAATTTTATAGGACACAAGAAATATAAAAAAGAAAATAAATAAAACTTAAAATTCTATGATCTAAAAATGATTATTATATGTTTAGATGTATGTTTTAGCAATCATTTCTCCTGTGTGTTTTAGTTTGAGGTTGCAAACTAAAGCAGATGGTACCTAGTTAAATTAGAATTTCTAGTAAATGATGGATGTGTTTTTATGTTTTGTTTCTGTTTGTCTGGTAGTTTTTGAAATGGAATCTTGCTGTGTTGCCCAGGCTGGTCTTGAACTCCTAGGTGCAAGTGATTCTTCTGCCTAACTCTAAGGGTTATGACACCGTCTCAGGCTCGGCACTTACTTACGCTGAAAATATTACTCATTGTGTGAAATAGAAATTTAGCTCCCATTCTGTATTTTTAGTTATTAAATCTGGCAACCCTAGTGTGTGTGTGTGTGTGTGTGTGTGTGTGTGTGTTATGTATTAACAAGTTTACATAAGCAACTGGATCTCATTAATAGTTTTTATAAGTAAAAAATTAAAAACTAAATTATTATTAAAATTATATATGAGTATATCTTATTCTGTGGTTTCTAAGACATCTTATTTATTATGTTTCAGTTTTTTTGAGTCAGGGTCTTAATTCTGGAGCTCAGACTAACCCAGAACTCATGACAATCCCCCTGCTTCAGCTTCCCAAGTGCTGAGGTTATGTAAGACTTTCAGAGAGAGATTCCTAGAGTCATGACTTACGGGTCAGAGGTGGATGGCCATTAGCTTTTTGGGTCTTCTCCACTTACACGATGCTATGAAATGGGTGTTTGTCTTGATCTTGGTATGCCCAGAACATGGGGACCCCCAAAAGACCACCTTGGAGACCGAATCTCACATGTAAAAGCCAAGAGTCTGTAGTTTCAAGCGCAGAGCTTGGACTCTCTGTTCGACACAGTGGTGAGAGTAGAATGCCCAGAGCCTAGGCAGGGTGGTTTTTTTTTTTTTTTTTTTTTTTTTTTTTTTTTTTTTTTTTTTTTTTTAATCATAGCAGAGGTTGGGGTGAGGGGATTTTCTGGGTTCAGGACCCTGATTGGCTGGCATCTTATGGCTTTTCCTGGGTTCAGGTATTGCCTGCCAGAAGCTGTGTCTGGGCTTCAAAGCCTGTCATGGCAGCTGTGTGGTCAAGCTGTTTTGCCTCACTTCCTCCCAATCTCTGTTTCTTGGTATTCATCTTCTAAAATCCTTGGGATCCGCACTGCGCTGCCTGTGTGTGCTAATTGGTTGGTAGCAGCAGGAAGGGGCTGACTGCAGAAAAGACTGAGCAAGGTGAGAGAGCTTGGGACTGGAGCCCTCGGGCGTGGGGAGAGGTTGACTTGGTTACCAGTGACCAATGGTTAAATCGACCATTGTCTGTGTAATAGACTCCCCATACAGCCCCGAAAAGCTTGGGTTCAGAAGTCTTCCTACCAACAAGTAGAACAAGTGGAGGTTTGGAACTGGAGCACTCCCTAGGGAACCTGGGGGCTGATTTCCCTGCTCAGAACAGCTTGCTTCATAGTAACAGCAGAATCATGGGAGTCACTGTCAAAAACTAACTGAACCCAAGGAGGAGGTAGTGGGAACCCTGACTTACACCGGTCCGTTATGTTGAAACAAACCACTCTCACCTCACAGGAATAAAAGAGATGATTTATTCTGGAGCATATTTAAGTTCCCAGGAACACCCATGCGGGTCTTCCCAAATAGAATGTTCTAATGTGGAAGCAGTTTTGTGTAGTTTTATAGTTACAGAACAAAGTCATAAATCAATGCAATTTAAAAACACATTGGTGGGTGTGCTAGGGGAACAGTTACACATGATGGAGGAATCTCTCTCCAGGGCCTCAGACACTGTCTGATGACCTTCTAGCCTTTGGGTTGGTAGGAACTGGTGGGTCTGCTAAGCTAAAAGAGTCCAAATATCTATTTTTTTTCCCACAGCATGTTAACACTGACACAGAGGTAGGCTATTCAGGGGACTGAAATTAGCCTGAGATAAGTTACTTAGCCTCTGAACACACAGCAGTCATTAAAGACATAGCCTCTTTCCAGGAATTCTCAGTCACAGTCAGAGGCACAGCTAGAGCAGAGATGAAACAGGGGCATTCTGGGAACATAGCTTTCTCCCTGGGGGATCTGATCTAGCCTCAGGTAAAGAGCATCAGACCCACCTGGCCTGAGGTGTGAGGACCTGGTGGTTGCTGACTGGCTGCTTATGTTTTTCCTCTTACAGTGTTTAAGTGTAGCAGACAACAGCAATAATTAGTTGTTCTGGGGTTATTTCCTCCTTTTTAATCTCTTTTGTATTGATCTCCTCAGCTCTGCTGTCTACTTCATTTAATTTTCATTCAGCCTGGGCAAGTTTACCAACTTGCTTATCTGTGTACATGCCTGCATTCAAATACCAGTGACTACGTTCTCTGAGTTATTTAGACTATAGATAGATCTTGTTTCATAAACTCTCATTTAAAACAACAACAAAACCCCCTAAAATCCCATTCAATTATGGGCACCTCTCTCTTTAAATACTATAATATTAAAAGATCAGATGTGTATTGGAGCTGGGCATCTTTAATCCCAGCATTCAGGAAGGAGAATCAGGCAGACCTTTGTGAGTTCCAGACCAGCCAGGGGCAAATAATGAGACCCTGTCTAAAACAAAGGAGGAAAAGAAACAAAGACACACATTGCTTTTTGACATAGTCCTGATGCCCCTGGGCATGGATGGCATAAGGCAGGATGCTGTAGTTAGAGTTCCTGAAGCTTATCTTAAAGCCCTTTGATTAGATCACATTTTGTAGCCGGTGTCCTACACCCTGTGTGGTTGGCCAATGGCGTCTCATGGAAGAGGTGTGGATCTAGTGTAGAGCGGTATCAGGTATGGCTCAAGGTCCAACAGGTGGACCCACGCACACAAGGCAGAACACCAGCATGGAAGAGCGTGTCTAGCTCTGTCTGTGGCGACCAGAGTGAGGACTTCAACGAGTAGAGAACACAGGAACTGACTCCGACCATTGAGGTGGGGGTGGGTGGGGTAGAAAGTCAAGGATGGACAGGTCTCATGGAGTTTTCTTTGGCCCTGGGTGCAGGTGGAGCATCTCTCTCCTCTCTCCTCTGGTTGCTGTTTACATAGGAAGTTCATTTGGAAGGACTCGAGTCTCCTGCAGATAATTACTGACAGAGAAAGCCCAGAAGAAAAGAAGCGGCCTCGGTACCAGTGGGGCGGGCTGATAGTAAATGCAGAAAAATGTTGGAAATTGCCTTCAGAGAGTCAGAAACTAAAGTGAGAAATATGATGGGGTTTGGTTTGGAAAAGTGCAAAAGATTCCCCCCAGGAAGAGTAATTCAAGCCTCCTGTTGATGAAGTACCAGGGCCAGAGGAGCTTGGACAATGCTAAGCTGCTAAGCCTAGGAAAATGGGAGGTTTCCTGAGAAGCAAGTGAGTGCCGTCTGTTCTCTGGGATAGATCCCCTTAGAGAGTGATTTTCTTCCTCAGTAGCTGGAGAAGGGGCTATCAGCCTCCACCAGGAAGCAAGCTCCATTACGCCAGGTCTTTCTAAACAGTTAGGGTAGAGAGGAAACAATGGAGTCTGCCTGGAGTTCCCAGCTCACTCAGCATGTTGGTGACAGACACCCCATCCTGCTGGTCACTTCTTCGTAAAGTAGGTTGTCCTGTAATAGCAGCTGGATCCCTAAATCCTCAGCCTCTGACCTTGTGAAAGGAGGAACTGTCATAAGTGTGGGTCAGAGAGATTGTGGAAGGCAGGAAAGATCGGAATCAAGTCTCAGCTTTGGTGTGTGAAAAATACCACAAAATCCACTCAGAGGCGTTTCAAAGCGTACCCCATGAAGGAAACAGCCAGCTGTTTTTAGTCACTTTAATACTTATAGTAAGCTGGGCACTCACAGAGCTCTCCTTATAGCTAGGCTCTTCCTGGCAATGTTCAAACAATACAGACACTAGGCTCTTCATTACAGCACTAATTGCTGGAGTCGAAGCTTACAAATTAATCCAAAGATGACTACATTTGTTGCCATGGTGCATGGATACAATGGAAATCTACACAGTTATTAAGAGGGACAGGAGGTTCTCTGTGTAGACCAGGGAGCTGAACTCTGGATGTGGAGTGAAGAGGGATATGTTCACAGGTGTGTATTATAAATATAAGTGACTCACGGAGTAAGCATGAATATAAATACAGCCATTGTTTCTTTTTGAGAATCTTGTGTGTATGCCCATGTGTGCCTGTTCATGTGTGTGAATGGAGGTGTGCATGTATGATGACCAGAGAACAACCTTGGGTGTCTCTGCTCAATTTCCACGGTATCTTAGTCAGGGAATCTTGTTCATGGCTGTATGAACCAGGCTAGCCTTCATGGGGATTCTCCATCTCCATCTCACCATAGAAGAGCTGGGATTACAGATGTGTGCCCCCTTGCCGGGCTTCATGTGGGTTCTGTGGATCCACACACAAGTCTCTATGCTCATGCAGCAAGCCTCTGAGCTGTCCCTCGGACCCCAGAGAGATGGCTCAGTGGTTAAGAGCACTGGCTGCTTTTCCAGAGGACTCTGGTTGGATTCCCAGCACCCACGAAGTAGCTCACAACCACTTGTAACTACAGTCCTCTGGCTAAAATATCCAGTGCTTTCTTTTGGCCTCCAAGGGCACCACACACATGTGGTACACAGACATACACACAGGCAAAACACCATAAAGTAAAAATATGAATAAGATAAAAAGAAAAATAAAAAATTAATTAATTATAATTATTATGTGTGTGTGAGCATGATGTATGTGTAGGTCATGACATGGCATACATGTGGAGATCAGTAGTTCTCTCCTTCTATGTTTATGTGGGTTCCAGAGATCGAATTCAGGGCTATTAGACATCTACAGTAAGTATCTTTATCTGATGAGCCATCTTGCTGGCTCCTTGCTTTTTTTTTTCTTGATAAGACACATTTCACTGTGTAGCAGACTAGTCTTTCACTCACCAATCTCCTCCTTCAGCCTCCTGGATCTTGGGATTACAGGTTTGCATCACTGTGTGTGTGTGTGTGGGGGGGCAGTCTACATGTTTGCTTAGATTTCCAGAAAGAAATGATGGGAAGACAGACAAAGACTAGTGAAAGGCTCCAGGACTCGAGGAGAAGAGCTCTTCATGGAAACAACCTCTGTCTTGAGCAATGGTTCTAATTTTGGTGGAACCACAAATGCTGTTGTGGCTTTTAAAGCATTAAGCAAAAGAGTGAAACCAGGGTAGCCCTTAAAACTCAAAAACTGCGCTTGGGAAGCAGAGGCAGGTGGATCTCTGTGAGCCTGAGGCCAGCCTGGTTTACTGAGTAAGTTCCAGGACAGCCAGAGTTACACAGAGAAACCCTGTCTTGAAAAACCAAGACACCAAACCTTGAAAACTAATTGCTGCTTATGAAGGCGTCTGACCACCAAGTCAACAGCACAAACACAAAGAAAGGAGTTATTCCAGAAGGCCCTGGGCAGGGCCCTGCTGACATTGCCACAGGACCCTCAGCTGCATTCAAGGATGATGTTGGGCCGGGCGGTGATGGCGTACGCCTTTAATCCCAGCACTCTGGAGGCAGAGGCAGGCGGATCTCTGTGAGTTCGAGGCCAGCCTGGTCTCCAAAGCCAGTTCCAGGAAAGGTGCAAAGCTACACAGAGAAACCCTGTCTTGAAAAACCAAAAATAAATAAATAAATAAATAAAATTAAAAAATAAATAAATAAAGGGGAAAAGGATGATGTTGGGAATACTTTGACATGATCATGTACGGTAAAGTACAGGAAATTATTTTGTTAATGGCATATGGAACCCAGATTTTCAATGTAAAAGAGATACAAAGAAAAAGAAAAATGAAAAATATAATATTAATTTGAGAGATGCTTGGGATGTAGAGACCTAGAAAGAATAAGATTCTCATTTTAATTGATGTAATTAATCAATTAATTGGATAACTTATGTTTTGACCATATTGGGAATTGAACTTGTACTTCGTTTGTTCCAGGCAAGTTTTCTACCACTGAGCTATATCCCCAACCCACCTTTTTAATATTTTATTTTATGTTTTTAAACAGGATGTCATACAGCCTAGGAAGTCCTGTACTCCTGATCCTCTGCCTCCCCTTTCCAGGTGCTGAGATTTCAAGCATGAGCCATCATTCCTTGTCCATACCCATTTCTATAACAGCAACAGCAATCCAAATTCAAGTTCATAATTTTTCTTGGCAGCACCAGATAGCTGAGGTCCCTGGGAAATCAACCAAACTGAACCTCGAGGGGAAAATTGGATGCAGCTCGCAGTAAGGGTTGATACTTACTGGGGGAGGCAGAGGCAGGAGGCACATCTCCCTGTTGTTACTCCCAACAGCAAGAGGAGTCTGCCTGGTCTTTGAGGCCCAGACCTTAGGCTTCGATGCAGAGAAGGATTTCAGGACTGGCCAGCTTATGAAGCAGATATGGAGTTGATTAATATTTTCATGTAAGCTTAAGCACAAGGCTTGAGAAAAAGAGGAGAAGCACTCAGAAGAAAGTAAGACACACCCAGGAGAACAGTGTGGACTTCTCAGAGAGGAGTCGCAGGAAACGTGGCTCTCCCTTGAGTAATTTTACAAAACTCATGTATTGGATTTTGGGGGGCAGTGTTTGAAGCTACTGTCTTTAAAGAGTGGCTGAGAAGCCTAAATGAGCTCATAGGGTGGTTCCTGGGGGGCACTGCACAAGATTACAGTTAACAAGGTCCCCAAGACACAGGAAAGTAGGACATCTTTACTGCAGACAAAGTTAATGGTCCTTTTTGAAAAATCCCAGGAGATGTTTAGGGAAAGGTATTCAGGCCTTAAGCCTGACACATTGTTATCTGAACATAAAATATCTGTATATGAAAAGAATATTAACTGTATGCCCGCAGCCTTTGCAGGGAATTAATTCCATAGAAGTTGTGTCTCTTCACTGGTGAGAGGCTTCAGTCTGACTCCGGAGTGGGAGGTTCTTCTCCCATCCCGTGTCTCCATCATGTCCCCTTCTTTCTCTCTTGCCTCAGCAGGACAGCTGCACCTGCTGAAGTGAGGTGACCATATACCTGGAAAGCCTCCTAGAGCTGTTGACAACTGGCAATAGCAATGAGTTGGGGAGTTGGGGGCAGGGGGGGGGCTTGGAAGGCAACAAATACAGAAAACGCTATTATCCTAAGTGGATGCTCACAAAAGGCTGGCAGACCCTAAGCCAGCATCCCTTACAGTGCAGGCCTATGGGAGGAACCAGCTGCTGGGGGTTCCCTCCAGGTGACATATGAAATCCAGGCCAGGTTATTCTTCTGTATCTCCTGAAACAAGAAGTTCTCTGGGGTGGGGAGTATGGGCATGTATGAGGGATATTGGGTCCAAGACTGCAGATATTGAGGAGGTCAAAACCCCTGAGAGGGTCACATCCCCAAACATAGGGTACTGCCTAAGATTGGGACGGGTCCTAAAAACAGACTGTCCCCCTGCCTCCACTACCATGCAAACAGGCATCTAGTAGTGACTATAGTGCAGTACTGCTCAGAATGTGGGGAAAGGGTCCTCTGGCCAGTACATCATAGAGGGGACGGACCTATGCCGAGGACAGAGAAGTTCTTTGGAAAATAATTAGCCTCCACTTTAGACATGGTGTTTCAAGAGAAATTTTAAAAATGATCCCCACATGGTAACCATAGCAACAAAAGATGTGAACATCAGCAGACTGCCTAAGACTGACAAAAAGCCAAACTGAAGGTCTAGCAAAGCAAAGGCAGCTTTCAGATACCAAAATCCTCAGCGCCTATTGACAACACAGCGTGTAGACTTTAACAAAACCATCACACAATGGGAAATGAAAGGGGCGTCAAGAAACGAGGCACCAAACAGATGAGACTCCGAGGGACAGACGCTGGGACCAGCCAATTGGTCCCAACTTGTTTCCAAACAATGCTTTTTAAACAACTTTTTTGGTGCTTAAAAGTCCAAGTGGGAAAAAGGGAAAGTATGTCTGGCGGAGAACTCCAGTAATAAGACAGAAACTTTCAGAATGACCAGTGACCAGACAAGAAAGGACACAGATATATCGAGAATAGGGGGAGCCCTTGGTGAGGGTGCTAGTTCGTCTTCTACCCACTTGATCCAAGCTAGAGTTATTTGGGAAGGGCGAACTTCAACTGAGAAAAGTCACTCCGCCAGATTGGCCCATGGGCAAGCCTATGGCATTTTTTTTTTTTTTGGTTGATGATTAATGTGGGAAAGTCCAGCTCGCTGGGTGGTGGCACCCTCAGGCTTGTGGTCCTGGGTGCTATATGAAAGCAGGCTGAGCAAACCATGGGAGCCAGCCAGTAAACAGCACCCCTTCATGGTTCCTGCTTCAGGGTCTGTCTACAATTCCTGCCCTGACTTTGCTGGATGATAAACTGTAGCTGTACGAGGAAATCAACCCTTTCCTCCCCAACTTGCTTTTGGTCATGGTGTTTTATTGTAGCAATAGAAATCTGACCTAAGACAGAAATCAGTAGATATTGCCGTGACGGACCTGACCATGTTTTGAGGAGGACTGTGGAAGGACTTGGAGACATTGGGCTAGAAAAGCCAGTGAGTGCTCAGAATTTAATGAGCTGTCTGGGAACTTGGTGGATGACACTTAGAACACTGCAATTGAGGCCTGGCCTTTGAAGTTTCATAGGGAAGTTTGAAAGATTCCCTTCAAGAATCTTAGGCTGTTCAATATTTTGAACAACAATTTGGAGCTCTGGTGAGCTGAAGCTAAAGAACCAGCTGTAGTTAAGAAGAGACCAGCATCACTAAGGCAAACTCTTTGGGAAAGTGTTTCTCAAGGGCAGCACACAGATGCTGTGGGACCGAGGGGCCATAGCTGTCCTTTGTGCTGACAGCTTAACTC
Organism: Peromyscus leucopus; assembly: GCF_004664715.2. Lineage (NCBI taxonomy): Eukaryota > Metazoa > Chordata > Mammalia > Rodentia > Cricetidae > Peromyscus > Peromyscus leucopus. The sequence continues at coordinate 60,795,930 of NC_051070.1, forward strand.
TGTGTATCTAAGAGTCCCTCAGATGGTCCTGGATTTGAAGGCATGAAGAGGTCATGGAGATCAGCTTGGCACCAGGCAGGACAGGCCATCAGTGAAGATGCAGCCTCAGTTGGAATAGAAGCCTCAAGTCTGAAGAGATCATGGAGAGAAGTTAAGGCTTGGTACCATGTAGCAGGGTCAAAGTTCCTGAAGAGATTCCAGGAGAGGCCATTGCTGAAGATGCAGCCCAGGTGCAGAGACTCCAGCAATTTGGAAACGCCAGTACTGTGGGATGACCTCTGAGGACAACAGCAGGTGTGGAGTGCAGATAACTGGAGTTCGTGAGGCAAGCTGAGTGTGCCATGAATGGTAAAGCCAGAGAAATACAACTCTCCAAGCCCTTTGGAGCCCAAAAGATCCTTTCTGAATGCCAGACATTAGACACTGAGTTATTGACATTTTCGGAGTTTAGTTTTGCATTGTTCATATTGTGACTGTGCCCTGGTTATTCCTTCTTGGAATACAAAAAAAATTATTTAACTTGTTTTTTGATTTTACAGGAACCCATGTTCTGGACATCTTAGAGAAACTTTGGAATTGTACAGATATTTTGGAGTTTTAGAAAGACTTTGAATATTTCAGAGAGACTGAATATTTTAAAAAGACTCTGGGGATTTTAGAGAGACTTGATGTTTTAGAGAAACTTTGAACCTTGGCAGAGACTTTGGGTATTTTAAAGAAGCTAAATTTTTAAGATGTTTGAATTTTTAAAGTATGTGGGACTTTCAAAGGCTGGAATGTGTTTTATATTGAGGCATTGATACTAATGTTTCAATGAGATCTTGGGGATAAATAAGAAAGGGAAGGTTATAGTTCAATAAAAATGTGTTCATGTGTCAAGTTCACAAGGGATCAATTGTGCTCACTAGTTTTTTGAATAAACTTGACACACGCTAGAGTTATTTGGGAAAAGAGAACCATAGTTAAGAAAAAAATCATCCACCAGAATGGCCCATAGGCAAGCCTGTGGGTATTTTCTTCATTGATAATTGATATGGGAGGGCCTAACTCACTGTGGATAGTGGCACCCGTGGGCTGGTAGTCCTGGGAACTATAAGAAAGCTTCTCTCATTTTTAGCAGCTCTTTATAGAGGGATGGATAAATATTTGGAGATCATCTTCCACTTTTAAGACAAAGTATTCAGGTGGTCTGTCAACAGTTTTTCCTATAAGAAAGCTCCTTTGCAATTCGAAAAAGAAAACAGGAAAGAAAGGGATTCTGTGATTACTGTTTCCTGGTCATACAAGATGTACCCCACAATGTGCACCTAGAAATGCCACCCCACATTCTACTCTGTAACTTAATTCTGTTCGTGTTTAATGCCATGCTCACATACCACTTTCAAAGCCTCACAGAATGGGACTCCATGTTTCATCCAATGGGACTTCATGTTTTACCATGTTTACCACATTGGTAAATAGTGTCCTGCATGTTTCTCTGGAATTCCTCATGGAGCTTCTCAGTTCATACTATTTCTGGCTTTTGTATGTGAGGACACTCATGAAACTCCCAGGCGACTCTCTCTCACCCCCTGCCTCCACCTGTTCTTCTGCTGCAGAAAGCAGCCTCAAAGAAATACTCCCAGTTCAGCACTGACGTGGCCGAGGCCATGGCCTTCTTTGACTCCATCATCGCAGAGCTAGAGACAGAAAAACGGCCGAGGACTGCTGAGGTTGACCTGCCTAATGAAGATGTGGACTTTGATGGTGAGTGCCAGGAGGGGAGGTGTGAGTGGGCTCCGGGGATGGCATCAGGGACCACACCTTCTTTGCTGAAAGGAACTCCCTCACTGTCACGACAGGCTGGATCCCGGGACCTTGTCTCAGTCGCCCTGGCTGCCACTGCCCCAGCCTGCACCTGTGGTGTTTTTTTATTTTATTTTTTTTACTGCAGCTGCCAGGGTGGGACCCCTAACACTCCGTGAGGGAAAGCAAGAGGAAATGGCTAAGGAGAGAAGCTGTCAGTGAGAATGTTGTCATACAGGGGGATGTTTCTGATTTGCAAGATGCAAACAAAATTCTGGAATGTGAACATTCTTAATACTACCTAATGGTGTACTCAAAGGACTAAAACAGGCTGGCCATGATGGTGCACACCTATAATCCCAGCAACTGGAAGGGTAAACCCTTTAGGAGGACAGACAAGAGTTTGGAGGCCAGCCTGGGCTGCCTGAGGAGACTTTATTTAAAAAAGCCAAAACTCAGGGCCTAAATATATGACTCAGTCTATAATGTGCTTGCCTCAAAAGTATGAGGACCAGAGTTCAATCCCCAGCAGCCGGGTATGTGTGATGGTGTGAGCCTATAATCTCAGTGCTTAGGAGGCAGAAACTGGAGGATCTCTGGGCCTTGCTGTCCAGACAAGCTGGCTGAAACAGTGAGCAGGATAGTGAGAGACCCTGTTGTTGCTGGAGAGCTTCTCTCCAGGTTCCCCAAGCCCCACAGTCCCACAATCCACTTATAAAATAATCACTCAGACGCTTATATCACTTATAAACTGTATGGCCGTGGCAGGCTTCTTGTTAACTGTTCTTTTATCTTAAATTAACCCATTTCTATAAATCTATACCTTGCCACGTGGCTGGTGGCTTACCAGCGTCTTCACATGCTGCTTGTCCTGGCGGTGGCTGCAGTGTCTCTCCTCAGCCTTCCGCTTCCCAGAATTCTCCTCTCTCCTTGTCCCACCTACTTCCTGCCTGGCAACCTACTTCCTGCCTGGTCACTGGCCATCAGTGTTTTATTTATATAGAACGATATCCACAGCACCCTGTCTTCAAACAAACAAACAAACAAACAAACAAACAAAAACAGGGTGGATAAATTGAGGAAGGCATACTCAAAACTAAATAAAAACAACAAAGCCCAAACCAAAACTACGTAGTGAGGCCCTGTCTCAAAAGGAAAAGAAAAAGAAAAAATCCGAAGGCCAGTGTTGTGTGACTTCTCCTGGGGAGACCTAACACAAATATGTCTGCTTACCCTGGAGACTAGGGCCTAGACAGATTACCCAGGACAGACCACAGTAACTATTGCACAGATGTCCACATTGGTGAAGCAATGGATTTTTACTGAGGTGATGAACAGGAGGATGGGGAGGGGTTACTTACAAAGAGCAGGGGTAACTCCAAAGCAGCTGCGTTGCCAGGAAGGCCACCCCAACACAGGCGACCACCTGTGAGCGCTGACAGCCTGCAGCACCCCAGGTCCCCCGTCTTTTTCTCTGAAGTTTGGCTGCTCAGAGTCTCCACCCCAGCACCTGTTTACAGTTACACAAACTATAAAGATATATAAATTATAAGTGCTTATAGCCCTTTCCACAGTGTTGGGTAGGGGACCTCCAGAGTCTTCCAAGCTTTTGTTCTGACACTTGTGACCTCTTGGTGACCTATTGTTCACTGATGCTGGTGAGCACCTCACTCCCCCAGGACATGCAGAGGGAGGGGTTGCAATGGGGAGGAATGAGCCATGCCTGGGCTTAATGGCAAAAGTGCTTGAGCCTGGAAAGAATGAATTCACTCCCGGAGAGAACTGACTCGGGAAGGTTGTCCTCTGACATCCCCCCCACCCCCAGGAGAACCAGAGTTCGGTACCCAGCACCCACACTGGGCTCCTGTAATTCTAGCTTCAGGGGATTCAACACCATCTTCTGGCCTCTGACAGTGCCTACACTCATGTGCACACAATTAAAATTAAAAGCCAATTAGAAAAAAGAAACTTAAAGACAGATACCATCTGTAGGTCAGGGCCACTGTTAACACTTGGGCATATGACTTTCTTTCTTTCTTTTTTTTTTTTTTTTTTTTTTTTTTTTTGTTTTGAGACAGGGTTTCTCTGTGTAGCTTTGCGCCTTTCCTGGGACTCACTTGGTAGCCCAGGCTGGCCTCGAACTCACAGAGATCCGCCTGGCTCTGCCTCCCGAGTGCTGGGATTAAAGGCGTGCGCCACCACCGCCCGGCGGGCATATGACTTTCTTAAAGGATTTTCAACACACTCAGATTTTATTTATATTTTACTTTTAGCAAAAATGGAATCTCTTTGAACAATAATGCCACACATTGGGGCATCCTTCCGGAGTCAGGAGTCAATGAGTACAGCTCTTGGCGCTGTCCCAGCCCTGGGCTTTGCTGAGTCTGACTCCACCCCCCAGACCCCTGCAGCCTCCTGCAGAAGTCACCGCAGTGAGCCTGTCTTTCCTTGCTGAGGATCCCCCACCTGTCCGTGCTCTCCTTTACCTTCTGCTCCCCCGGTGGTGGCCAGCTGCCCAGGTCACTTGCTTCTCTCTTCCAGTGGCCACCAGTTCACAGGAACACAGCTTGCACTCCAACTGGATTCTGCGGGCGCCACGCAGACATTCCGAGGCCATCGCTGCTCACGCCACTGCAGACAGCCGGTTTCGAAGGAGCACGGAACACAAGGTCACGGGCACCCAGAGGAGGCTCGAGAGACACCCCATTTACCTGCCAAAGGCTGTGGAAGGGGCATTCAACACCCTGAAATTTAAGCCCAAAGCCCACAAAAAAGAGTAAGTGCTTGGACTTAACGGAACCGAGACAGTCTCAATGGGCTCCCGACTCGTGGGGTGCTCCAGACTTAGTGTGTGTTGGTCCCTCATCCCATGTGCAAAAGTTGTTGATTTTATGGGGGATGGGGCTTGGCTGAGATGTTTTCCCACGGTCTGTACTCCAGCAGCCTGGCTCACTGCTGTCCTCCATTCTGACCTTGTTCCCCCACCCTGCCTGCCGGCTTCCTCTCTGGTCCGCCGCTTACACCTTCAGCAGCTCTCCAGTGACAGCTTGGGATGTACAGACAGAGCAGCAAGCAGCATTATGCTGAGATACTGTCGCCTTGGAAGGCATTGGCAAGCCTCTGCTCTGCAGAGCAGGACTTCCTGCTGGTCTGGCTCCTGTGGGGACATACTGCCACTGGCTCCTGTGACCTCTCTGCTGCCAGACCCTTGTCTCTCAAGACTAGTTCCCATGACCAACTCCCACATCCCCCTTGCCTTCTGCAGGGCAACCACTCAGGCCCATGCCACAGGACACGAGGGCCTGTTCAGACTCCGTGACTGCCCCTTTACCTCTTCACAAGTCACTCAACTCTGGTGGATCCAGGGTTTCCTTGATAGCATTTTACTCCTATAGTAATAAGCCATGTGCTCAACATAGTGAAGCCATGGCCCAGTCCTCATCCTTGACCTTCTCCTTCGAGGCCAGGTCAATGCCCACTGAAGTCTACCCGCACCCCATCCCGTATCACTTTAAGGCCCGGAACTGGTTGGGGGGCAACCTGATGTCCTCAGCAGAAATGGTGGTAATTTCTCTGTGTGGCGGCCAGCTTGAGCCTGACGTCTCCCTCACCCTTCCCTTGCAGCCTGGGGAGCTCCAGACAGATCCTCCGCAGCTTCTCCAGAGAAGACTTGGAGTGGGAGGAGGAGTTCTTTGCACAGCAGTCCCCCGGCTCTTTGGAGGAGGATCATTTTGAGGCAGAGCATCCCAAAGGGCAATGGCTGATTCGAGAAAGACTCTGGGAACGGACCGTGTCCTGACTTGACTTGTCTCAGCTTGGGTCTTTGTCAGGTGGTCAGCTTCTGGGCAGGGTGAGGTGTTCGGTAGAGGTAAAAATGAAATGATAAACTTGTAACACAACCAAACGCCAACACTGCCCAGCCAGTGCCAAAAAGAGCCCGAGCTTCTCAGGGGACATGTCCTGGGGGATTCAGAGACTGGGCGCTTCCCACAGCCGTGGACAGGAGAGAAGGGAAGGAGAGCTGGCTGCTGGTGTCCCAGAGCAGAGGCACAGAGGCCTTGAATGAGTGACCCTGCCACCCTGCCTTGCCTGGCATACACAGACGATGGCATAAATGGCTGCATATAATGTGCTCAGAACTGGAAAGGAGTTCCGGCCTAAAGTCTCCAAGGATGTGTCTCAGAAGCCCAATGGGGGAGTCCTGAGGTCACCTCCATCCATGCAGAATGCAGTCAAGAAGGCAGCCCCTTCTGCTCTAGGTCTTTCTGGGGTTTTCAGAAACTCTGCTGCTAGGTTAGCCTGAAAACGGGGCCAGTATCCAGGCAGTAGGGTAGAGAATGGTTCTGTCAGGGCTTGCCTTGTGATCACACTCTTGCCCAGAGCTCCTGCACACAGAAGGCTGGCTCAAGGAGGTGGAGGTAGGCGGGTCTTTCTCCTTCCTGACTCACACAAATAAAGCTGTATCCATGCAAGGAGCCCATGACAGGCTCTGCACCTCCCACTTACAGGTAGCTAGAAGCATAATGTTCTTTCTGTCTAGGAAGAATTTTTGTAGTTCAGACATTGTTTGTGAAGAGACACTAGCCGACTTGAGCATGGCTCTGGCAGGCCTTGCCCTTCCCCCATTCCCTCAGCCTTGCTAGAAACCGTTAGACTACATTCCTAAAGCTAGTCACCAAGTCCATTCCCTTCCTTGGCCACTCCCTCCTCTACTGGACCTGACTACTAAGGTCCAGCTATCGAAAGATTAAGGTCCAGCAATCAAAAGTCCCCTTGGCCCACCTAATTAGCGTGCCCAGTCAAAATCAAACACCTCATCCTTTATAAAATGTCATTTTCTTATGTGCCACATCTGTCTCCCCTCTATCCAGAGACAGTCCTTTGCTGTCAACCCCCACCCACCATCTGGGGCAAATACCCTCCCCCCTCCCTATTCCCTCCTCCCTCTTCCTCTGTCTCCTGTCTTTGTCTCGTATTCCCTGCCCTCTGTCCCACTGCGGCACATACATCTCCTTTGTGCCGAGCACTTGGCCTTGGGGGTCTTGAGCTGCCGCTTTCCTTTTCAGTCTGAGCTCTCAGCTCCGCTTTCAATGTGTGCCTTGTGCACAATCCAGCAGACACTCTTCATCTGGCCACAGAGCTGCACCCAGTCAAGTTTTAGGGCCACCGGTTACAGAAGACTCTACACGTTGACCTTCCTGCTTTTTATCTTATCCAAATACCAGCCAGGTGTCTTACTTTTCTATTGTCACGATGAGACATCATGACCAAGGCAACTTACAGGAGAAAGAATTCATTTGGAGCTTACAGCTCCAGAGGTTGAGTCCATGACCACCATGATAGGGAGCAATGGCGGCAGGCAGGCAGGCACGGTGCTGGAGCAGTAGCTGAGAGTTCTCATCTTGAGACAACCACAGGACAGAGTGGGAGCAAGAGCGAGAGTGAGAGCTGGGTGGGGGATGGGGGTGGGGGAGGTGGGAACAGGAGAAGAAGCTCCTGTTAGGGAATAGTTTCTGCTTTAGAAACCTCAAAGCTGCCCCCAGTGACACACCTCCTCCAACAAGGCCACACCTCCTAATCCTTCCCAAACAGTTCCACCAACTGGGGGGCCCCAAGTATTCAAATATATGAGCCTATGGAGGCCATTCTCATTCAAACCACCACATAAGGCCTATACCTGCTTAACTTCTGAGAGAGCTGAGATCAGGTACACTGTGTGCATGTGTGCATGCCTGTATGTGTGTGTACAGCAGTGATTCTTCAGGGAGCATGCCCATGAATGCTAGCCTGCGTGGGACAGGGAGGCAGACATAAAAAGAGAAGCATTATCTAAATCAAGCCAGGGACGCTCTAGGCTTAGTGGCCATGACAACTGCATAAAGGCCTGTGTGATGTTCTTTAAATTAAATAGTAGTAATAAAAACCTTTATTTCTGTGATCTCGGGTGTCTCAAGCTGAGAATCCTTAACTCAGAAGAGGAAAAATCAACAGCCACTGTGCAGCAGCCGTAAGAACCTCAAGCCAACATGTTTCCTAGGAGAACCCAGAGTCACCCTCAGCGTCCTCCTCTCCAGTGTTTTGCAAGTGCCAATATCAATGTCCGAGCAGCGGGGAGGGGGGGCGGGCAGGGAGGAAGGGAGAAGTCGTTCACTTGTGGCCTGACCAGAAAAACAATGTCTGGAGAGTTGTTTAATGGACAGCTTTCATGCTGTGGTCCATCTGCACAAATGTGTTCCCTGAATGTCACTTTCTCTCTCTGCTGGGAACACACTCGGGTGGGGGTGGGGAGTCCACTCAGCCTCACCAGGCAACAGTTTATTACAGGCCACCCTGATTTACCATGGGCAACGCACTGTGCTTACAGATCTGAAAGGCAGCAGAATAGAGAAGATGCTCAGAGTCCACTATAACTTCTTCTTCTCTAGGGTTTCCTCTCTGTGGACACCAGGCTGTGCTGTTCCACTTCTCATGGGGTTTTGGATGCTTTTGTCTTTAGTAAGACCCAGCCTGATTGAGAAGTTCTAAGGGTTGAACTCATGTCTTATGGAGCAGCTTTTTCTGTCTTTGAAGTTGGTGGTAAAACCCAGAAGCTGGGCTGTGGCTCACCAATCTTGGAGAGGAAATACAAGGATTTGAGATAAGTCAAACTGGAAACAATAAAGCCAATTTGGAAAACCAAGATGCTTTGACTGTTTTTTGTCCCTCTCAGGGTGATCAGCTATTCAAGGGGGTCCGCTGGTCAAAACTGTCTTAGCTTGGGTACATAAAAACCTGCAAAGATGGAATGCCAAAGGCAAGGGGTGTATAATGACGCCTTAGTCATTGAAGATCTCGCCTTGCAAGCATGAAGACCCAAGTTCAATCCCTAAAACCCATGATAAAATTGTTTTTAAGTAGAACACAATTTCTAAAAGCCAGGTTTGGTGGCACACACTTGTAACCCCAGCACTAGAAAGGCAGAGGCATGTGGAACTTTGGGACTCTTGTAGTCCTTAGCCTAACCTACTGGTGAGCTCCAGACCAGTGAAAGATCCTGACTCAGACAAAAAGCAAGGTCGATGGTACCTGAGGAAAGACACCTGAGATTGTCCTCTGGCCCTTACGCACACATATGTGCACACACACATATGCACATGTGTGCATACACATGGGCACATATGTGCAGGTGTGCACATACCTAAACACATATACATATAAATGCACAAGGAAAAAGGAAGGAAATGAAAGAAAGAAAGAGAGAAAGAAAGAAAAAGAGAGAGAAAGAGAGAGAGAGAGAGAGAGAAAGAAAGAAAGAAAGAAAGAAAGAAAGAAAGAAAGAAAGAAAGAAAGAAAGAAAGAAAGAAAGAGGCAAATTCAAAAGAGAGGGAGACTCCCTGGCCTTTGGCCACTGCCTTCCTGTCCCCTCACCCCCAACCTCTCACCCCAGGTAAGCCTCCTGCTGCTGGGTTGCTATGCAGCAGCCCAGAACACAGCCACCTGGGGTTAAGCCAGAGTGGCTCTAACAGGAGACTGTGTTCCCTGCACCACTGGTTGCCTTTTATAATGATTTGTCTCTTGCTGTTATTAATAATTTATCACAAATTATTATCACAATAATGATCACAAATGAGATATAACTGTAAAATAAGTGATAGCAAATATAAAAGCATAGAATCCCCACAAGTTTATTTTCCTAAACTTTGGAAGTGAGACAGCCCAAATCAGCCCTATTGGTTGTTAAGTGTTGGTAGGGCTTGTTCATTCTGAAGGCACCCTCTAGCCTCCGGGGATGCCCTCACTACTTGGCTAGTGGCTCTTTCCTTGCATGGACCCCAGCCCCTTCCGTCCTCAGAGCTCCAGCTGCTCATTCTGATCTCTGTCTCTCTTTTACAAGGACATTTGCAATAATCAGTCCCTTCTGTTTGGATAATTCAGGATACTCGATCCACCTCAAGATCTTTAATTTAATAAAATAATCAGAGTCTCTTTTGTTAGGCAAGTACAGTAATGCTCACAGGTGCTGGGATTAGGTGAACATCTTTGGGAGGCTGTTCATTTTCAGCTATCTATATCTGGTACCACAAGATATTCTAGTCCTCATGAACTTGACTTGATCATCATTGAAACGTGGTTCTAACAGCTCAGTGACTGAGGCTAATTTGGCATGGCTGCTGTTTCCAGATCCCTTTGCCTGCTACTCTCTGTTACAAGGAGATTGTGTCTTGCCCGGTGGCTTCCTGGTTTCAGAAGGACTCCAGTTACACAGAATCCCCAAGTGGAGGGACATGGCAGTTTCTTTCTGTAAAGAAGAATAGCACTGCTTTCCAAGGGGTGTTTATCAAGCAGCCACTATGCAGAATAAGACACTTCTTCCCTTCAGCAGCTGGTGATCCAAAGGAGAGAGCCTGTTACTTCATCTAGTATCTCTACCTGCCCAGGAAATTCATAAATGTAGAGAGCACCTGTAGCCTAGGGCTGGAGGAAGGAAGGGCTTTATGGATGCCCGGAGTCTTGAAAGATAGATTGAGACTTTAGCAGAAGGTTGCAGAGGGGTGATATTATGTCGGGGAATTAACATTCAAAGAACAATCATCAGAAGTGTGGGGAAGGAGTGCACAGCTAAGAGATGTTCCCAATGGAAGGGCAGGTCTTCTAACAGACAGTCGTGGAGGTCATATTGGAAAGTACGTAAAGTTGAAAGAGAGTTGGTCACATGGAGATAAAGCATTGAACTGTTAACTGGAGCTGAGGCGAGAGGGTAGAGGTGATGCAGAATCCTGAGAAGTTGCAGCAGCTAGAGGAAGAAGTGGGAAGCCTCCAGGATATTGTGATATTAAGTCAGTCTGAACTGTCCATCCTGAGGAGGCACTCTCCGGCCTTCTGTCTGCTCCTGCTTGACTCTGCCTCCTCACTTTCTCCATCCTCTTTGATCTGTCTCCTCCTTGGAACATGATGTTCAACCAAAAGACATTGCCGGATATGGCCAGGTGGAAACCCTGGGGTCGATCTCTCTATGGTCCCTATTTGTGTGTGGTTTAGCCTGCTGCCCCAGGGGCTGTCTCTAGCCAGAGTTGGCACTGAATAGACTCATGCCACACAAGATGCCAGCACATGATGAATATTCTTTTGGGTGGGGCGAAGGGCATTGTCTGTGTGTTAATTTATTTGTCATTTGGCAAAAAAATAGTGAGCACTGCTCTAGCCCATGTCTTGGGTTATGATATGGATTAGAGGCCCCCTGGCATTAGTCCAGAGGGAGGGTCAGACATTGATGACAAGATTGCACTAAAGAATGAAGATTAGGATGACAGCAAGCTGTGCAGAAGGCCTTGATGTCATCAAAGGTTTGTCACAGGAAAGTGACTTAGTCAGAGGAGGATGGCTGGGGAAAGCTTTTGAGAGGTTTCCTCTCATGCTCCTCAGTCAGCTTGCCATCACTCCCAGAGGGTGCCATGCTCCATCCCACCGGCAGGGGTCCTCTTGGTTGGGTTCACCATGATCTAACCTGAGTGGATGCTCACTCACACAAACACTTTCAGTTTCACTTAGAGCTGCCAAGAGGGAGAACTTAGTCTGGGCTTTCTCCGTCCTCAGTGCCTGGAACCACACTCAAAACAAATTGTTGATGGGTTGATCTGCAACTTATCTGAATAAGCAGAGTGAGGTGCCGGCACTAGGGTCTATAGAAAGTGGGAGGCATCAACATGTAAAGGGTTTGGGGGAACAGAGAGGGATCCAGGCCAAGGCTGTATCGTGCATGATCCATGCCAGAGCATGTGTGGCACATTTGAGGGAGCTTAGAGATATTGCAGAACAACCAGAGGTACCCAACATTGACTACAGTGGACCCTGGAGCAGAACAAAATGGTTGTGAGAGGGATGTATGAGCAGCAAGCAGTTAGCATTGGGGGTATCTTGAGGACACATAGTCCTTATTTGTCTCAAATGTGGATCTAGTATAATTGTAATACTTTATTGTAAATGGATGTTTCTCTTTCCTGACCACCTGGTCCCAAATAACTGACTCAGAGGCTGAATATGAATTATAAAATGCTTGGCCAGTAGCTCAGGCTTATTACTAACTAGCTCTTACATTTTTGGTTAACCCATATTCCTTATTTATGCTTTGACATGTGGCAGTACCTTTATTAGCATGGCATGTTCATCTCTTGCTCCCTCTGTGTCTGGCTGACTACTCCTGACTCTGCCCTTATCCTTCCCATCATTCTTAATTTGGTTGCCTTGCCTATATTTCTGCCTGGCTACTGGCCAATCAGCATTTTATTAAAACCAGTTGAGTGAAAAATCTTTACATTGTACAAGAGCATTATTCCACAGCACTTATCATTATCGTCATCATCATCATCATCATCATCATCATCATCATCTCCTAAATGTTTGGATTATCATTATGCCTGGCTCTGTTATTATTGTTTTATTTTTAATAAAAAATATGTACTCATACTGGGTGGTGATGGCACATGCCTTTAATCTCAGCATTTGGGAGGCAGAGGCAGGCAGAAATCCAAGTTCGAGGCCAGCTTGGTCTACAGAGTGAGTTACAGGAGAGCCAGGGCTACAAAGAAAAGCCCTGCCTCAAAATAAAATAAAATAAATATGTATTCGTTTGTACATATGTGTACATCCTTGCATGAGCCTATGTATGCCATGTATGTGCAGGTGCTCAGGGAGGCAGTGGATACTGGGTCCCCTTGGAGCTGGAGATATAAATAGTTGTGAGTCACCTGAAGTACCTACTGGGAATAAAACCTGGTTCTCTGGGAAGACAGTAAGTGAAACCATCTTTCCAGCCCCTCTCCCTTTTTTAGACATTTTTTATTATGTAGCTCTGACAGGTCTACCTAGAACTCAGTATGTAGAATAGGCTGGCCTAGAACTCAAGAGATCCTGCCTCTGTGTCCTAAGTACCAGGATTAAAAGTGTGTGCTACCATCCTGGCTCATCATCATCTTCTTCTTCTTCAACCTGAGGTAAGACTCAGGCTGCACTCAGACTCCTTCTTCCTCTTCCTCGTCTTTGTCTTCTTCTTCTTCCTCCTCCTCCTCCTCCTCTTCATCATCATCATTTTCAATCTGAGAGACATCCCAGGCTGCAACTCAGACTCCTCTGCTGTAATGGTGCTTGGATGACAGGGCATCTCACATGCACGGTTCCTATGCTTCTAACTTACAGTGTTAAGGTGATAATTAAATGATTATTACCTGTCAAAGTGCAAAGCCTATATGCATCATTAACTGGTTATGATGGAGTATCAATTATTACCTAGGATATTGATTTTGCCACACACTTAAGCAATAGTGAAAGAAAACTTCTAAGAATGTTGTAAGCATCTCTGGAGGAAGAATAAACTAAGAAAACCACTTTCAGGTGTACCAACCTGTAGTGAGAGGTGGGTTCTCCAAAGTCATGGCTCTGTGACCACCCCCAGATATCTGCAGATGACTGCTCTGGGCTTCCCGCTCCTGATGCAGAATCAGGCCTGGATGGTACCTGTGTCCTCACAGCAGCGGCTGGGGAACAGTGGGCACGGTCAGTATTGCACCTAACATTTTCCAGGCTTTCAAAGCATCTGCATTTAAGTGACAGCCAGCTGTTTGCAATAGGACAGTCAGGTCATCCGATTTACAGGTGGCTTTTACTTTATCAAGTGAGTCAGGCTCAATTGAACTTGAAGGAGGCTGAATTTGGTCCTAAATGAACCCTTGCATGTCATAGTACGTTCAAATTTATCACCACCACCCTTGCCTGTTTCCGTATGTAACACTGCACTTAAAAGACGGTGACCTGGAGACGGTCCTACCCCTTTTATGTTGGTGATCAAGGCTGAGTTTCTCAGAGCCAACCTCACACCCCCTCATTCCTACCAGGGATCTGCCGGTATGCACGACTTTGGCCACACGGTGGCGCTCCGAGCCTAACAATTCCCGCTTCGCGATGGCTGAAAATTTAAAATGCAAACTGAAGAGAGATCTGGGTAGAGTGGGTGCGCGTCCGCAGGGAGGCGATCTGGATTCGTGAGTGGGTGGCCTCTCTGAGGAAAATGTCTATGTTCTCGCTGGTTTCCTGGGTCCCAAGAGAAGGTTCTGATGTAAAATGAAACGGCTAGGTGCTGAAACCCAAACCTTAGACCACAAGCAAATCAAATCTCCATCTTCCCTTGTGCTAGATGAGGGAAAACAGACGAGTAAGACCCGATGGTGGACTTTGCTAGAGAAGGGATATCATCTGACTCCCTAAGTTTTTACTGAAGAAGAGAGGGTCAGTTCCAGCTCTGACCCCTGCCAATGTGGGAGCCTCAAGAAAGTCTCTCTTTTTTTCTGTACCTCTGTTTTTATCTTTCGGGGGGTGTGTGTTAACGGCAACTTTACAGGGTCATAGCGAGGAGGAAAGGAAATGACGCAGAACCTCAGGACATTGCTCATATGCATTGGTGCAAAACTGGCAGTTTCGTGTGATTTATCCTAAATCCAGCGGAGTGCGCTGGGCCAGGTGATGGGCGGGGTGTGGTAAAAAATCAAAGGATGTTTTCCACAGCCGCTGTGACCAGTCTAAAGCACCTGGTGGCTGTGGGCATTTAGGGAATCGGAACTGCTTGGTCTGCCGGCGTGGGTTCCCTGGCTTCTGCATGCTGAATTAATAACTATGGAAAAAAAAAAAACTGAAAGAAATCTGGTGCCTTCGGTCTGGAGCATTGGTTCTTACTCATTTGTTTGTTTTTGAGACCGGATCTTCCTGACTTGAGCTCCTCATCCTCCTGCCTCAGCCATCCTGCTGGTGAGATAACAAGCCCCAATCACAACACCGTCTTCTGACATATCTTTTGGTTTTGAGACAGGCTCTGGTTCTGTTTTCCCAGTCTATTGTGGAACAATCTCCCACCTCAGCTTCCCAACTAGCTAGGGCCGCCAGCCAGTCCCATGGTGCCCGGCTCGAAATTCTGGCTTTAACTCCAGCTGTACCTCCAGCCTGGTCATCCCCACTGGAGCCACCTTGAGTGTCAGGCACACCGGGGGAGGAGCCAAGCAGCACACAACGCTACACAGACGCAAATGCGAAGCACTCAACAAACCACGTAAGGTGGGGTTTCTGGGCTGGTGCTTGCCCTTTCGACATCTCTTCTCATTCATGTCCTTAAACAATAGCCAAAGCTTACTTCAGTGTGTGGCATCTTGCCTTTCCTTACTGTCCTGCCTACAATGAAAGTTTGTTTCCTATTGCACAGGACACTACAGTTATTGTGCTGGGTCAGCATACAGCGCATCAGAAGGGCAGCTGACGAAGCTGTGTCTACGAATGTCTGCCTAATTGGGAGGACGATGTCTGGACTGAGTGTACTGGAGATGAGCTAAAAGTTAAAACGGCAGACACAGCGGAAGGCGTGCTGTATGACCTGACGTGTGTGGAGTCTGAGAGCAAGCAAAACCATCTCCAGGTTCAGGCAAGAGAACAGTGGAAGCTGGGGCCAGCTGGCAGAGAAGGGGCACCAAGGGAACCTGCTTGATAATAGAGACATGCTGTCTATATTGGGGTTTGAGTGGGGCCAGCATATACATTTGCCAGAATTCATGGGACTGTTCACTTTAGAGCAACAAAGACAGCCATAAAAAATGTCCCTCAAAACAGTGGTCCCAGAGTATACAGGAAAGCCCATGATGTCATGGGAAAGGAAGGGGTCTTTCCATACAGTCACAAGTCCTTCTTGGCTGCTTATACAACTGAAAAACATATGAAATGTCAGCTAATCTTCCAGACAGCTTCGAAACCCAGGGACGGCTTTCTTCATGCACACACGGTCTGTGTCTTTTCAGATGTTTACAGAGTATTTACAAAGAGTCGTCCTTTGGGTGACAGTCGTAATTAGGGAAACTGGCAGAGAAAATTAACACATACCATAAAAGAGGGATAATTAGTCCTCTGCCATATACAATATTATTATCAAATGGTATTCACCCTGGAATCCAATTGGTTCATGCACACTGGCCTCGTAGGGAAGCTCCTCCCTTCCACATCACTCTGGTTATGAAGCTGCCACGTTCCATGGATGATGGCCATATGGTACTTAACATCAGAATGAAAATGAGCTTGTGCTTTTTGTGTGAGATGCTAAAATTTATTAGAAAATCAGAAAGCCTAATTTCCACCAAGTTCCTGAGACCTACCATCTGCTTCGTGAAAAAAAGAAAGGGGAGTTGTTGTGGGTTTTTTTTTTTTTAACCATTTACTTATTGTGAAGTGTGAGCGTTTGTATGTGTTTGAAAAAACAGAGTGGGGGTTTTGAGCTGTAAGGGGAGCCAGAGCAAGCCTATTTGGCAGAACCAAAAGAGAGAGCTGTCAGCTGAATGTGGTGGAAGGGTTTGGGTAGCGTAATTATGGAAATCATCTATTCTGGAGGCTGTTTCTCATGACCACATGTCCCCTCCACATAGGACCAGCACAGGTCTTCTAGCTTTTGCAAACATGCACCATCACTGTTTTGGAGTGAAGAGGGCTTCCCTCAATCCTGGTGTCTCTGAGGGTCTGGCCTCTCCATAGGGTAGATGGAGTGAGTGAAGGGGGGGGGGCAGGAGCTGGAGAAAGCCAATGATGGAGACACCGGGAAGCTTTCTCAGGAAGCTGCAGCTGGTGGGAGAGGGCTCTGGAAAGGAGAATGTGAGGGTGCCCTTTGCCAAGCTAGAGCTCCTGGGACCGATGGCCAGGGACTTCAGGAGAGCACCTGGTCTGTCTGGACAGATGTCCTTGAACCATCTCAGTCTCCTCATGGTCAAGGTCTTGTGTCAACCACGAGTCACATTTCAGTGCCGCCTTGGACCTCCACACTCTGTGTCAGGAGGGTCCACGTCCTCCTCCTTCAGTTTATCGCGCTTATTATTCAGCCTCTAGTGTTTGCACCACAGCGGCCAGGTCCGCTGGAACAGCCTCAGGTGACACTCACGGGATCTGGTTAGTGGCTGCGTTTCTCATCTGTGACCCCAAGAAATACTCAGCAGTAGACTTCAGGCAACAGCTTACCTGGGCCTCAGCATGCTGTGATTCATCGGGAGAACGGAGTTTCCAGGCCCCAGCAGAGTCCACATTGAGAGCATCACGGGGTCAAGTGCTGGGTCAAGGCAGGCATTTCTTGGATGTCATCCGAAGGGAGTTAATTAGAGGCCTCCCAGGAGACAATCTCCTGTAAGAGCAGTCTTCCTGAGGGATGCAGGGGGTCTCTTGAAGCCAAGTTCAGGATTCTGGAATACACTTGTGATTGGCTTCCACAAACAGGCCTGCTGTCCCAGTCCCTGGCCTCCTCGGGCCTCAAACATGCTGTGTGGAAAGCGGGTTTGTCAAACAGCAGGCAGGAATTTCGGCATCTGTTTCTCAGATGAACCAGGCACGCCTTTGATCCAGGACTCTGGAGCCAGAGACAGGAGGATCTCTGTGACTCCAAGGCCAGTCTGGTCAACATAGTGAGTTCCAGGACAGCTGGGGCTACATAAAGATCCTGTCTCAAGAGAAAGAAAGCAAAAAACAAACAAATAAACAAAACAAACAAACAAACAAACAAAACCAAAAAATAAACACCAGAGACCTTCTGGGGAGGAAGGTCATGCACAGCAGAATCGGTACGAAGAGTCACAGTTGCCATAGTCCTGAGGGTCTGGCAGGGCTGGGACACTCTTTTCCTTCAAGTCCCCCAACTTGCCACGCACGGGTGGCAAGGCAGTACAGCCAGCCTCCTGGAGTTCTGCTCGTCTCTGCCGTGTGGGCTACAGCCTCCACGGGGAGAGCATGGCAGACGGCTGTTGTGTTGACACCTCCGGGGGATCCTCAGGCTTCACACTCAAGTCCTGAGAGCTTAGCATTGGAGATGTGCACCCCCTGGGGTGCCAGGTGCCAAGTCCCACCTGCTCCCAACAGAGTCAGCCCGGCCTTTTACTCCCTAGCAGGTTCAGCAGGAGTTTGGTTAGTTCCCAACTTCATTGGGGAAGAGCTCGTCTGTTTCAAGACATCTTCCAGAGACTCAGTAAGCCAGCTGGGACACCGGATGTACGCAGCCCGGGCCTGGAGACACCTCGCTGGACATCATGGTAAGCAGCTGCCAGTGGCATCTATTCTGCTGGGACAAAGCTCCCTGGCACCAGGTGTGGGTAACTTTACTCAAGATTTTGACAGAACGATCACCAAAGCAATACGACTCTAGATAGTTTTTGAAAGTCTAGGTGTGGAATTTCAAAAGAAAACTAATTGCAGTTTCCAGGGCCTATCGAGTTAAAAGTCAGGCAAGCTTCATGAGTCATAGAAACACTCTTTACCTTCCTAAGCCTATTACTTTTCAAGGTCAAGCTATCTGCTTGCTCTTTTCTTTGGCACTGTGTGTGGTCATGGTATCACTTTGCATCTTCAGGTTCTGTGTGTCCACCTAGCCTGGATATCTTGTTATAACTTAAAAAAAAAAAGTCAATTTAGAGCTGTAATTCTTCCTTCCAGAAGAATCCTGAAGTGAGCAGGAGGATCTCACTGTAGTAGCTGCCCCGAGCAGCATTGGCCAGGAGCTAGGAGGATGAAGGGTAGGTTTTCAGCAGAAATGGGGATGTTTGCATAATTTCAAATGATCTTTAGCAAACATTTAGTAAATGCTGAGGAAAGTATGGTAGGCTTAAAGTAGAGAATCCTGGCAGACACTGCCTCAGCACAGTGTTCAGTGTGAAGCACCTCAGCCATCCTTATGATAGACCGGCACAGATGGGGTCCCGGAGAGCTAAGGGGATGTTAGCAGAGCAAACACACAAAACCACCCTAAGGTTGGCTTTCAGCTCCCCACCTTAGCTGACACTGCACTGTAGGAGAGGAACTCCTTAATGCTGCGAGATGCTTCAGTTAAGGAAGCCGTCAACAAGCGAAGCTGGACGGGGCTCCCAGGAGCACGGGCATCCCTTCTGAAAGTTTAAAATCCCGTGACTTGTTTAGAATGTAACAAGATATGTACACGTGTGTATACGTGTGTGTGTGACATGTAATATATTTAAAAAAAAAATCAAGAATTGGTGGGTTGGCATCAGAGTCAGCAGTAGGTAAACGGGAATGTTCTCTTCTAAATGAGTCACTGGTATTGGTGAAATTATTAAGGCCACTCCACATAGTTAAAAGGGAGGTTTATTTTGTGGGGTAACTCACAAGTGAAGGGATAGGTAACAGGGTCTGGGAAAGGTGTAGCACAGTCACAGAGTTCTCTGGAGAACTCTGCTCGGTTTGCCTCCAGCATCCAGGGTCCAGGAACCAAGAGAGACAGCGCATCTGGATCTCGGGTCTTCAGGGTCCTCTCTCCGCCCACCTTGTAGGCGTGACCATTGCCGAAGCCTCAATGGGGTTGGAACTTCCAGATCAAAGCTGGAATGGCTACCCACTACACACTGCCTCACTGCTAACATGACTTTAAAGTTTCTCCTCTTACAGTTTTATTCTTAAGTATAATTCTCTGATTTTTATTGAAAACCTTTTAAAAACGCTCCTATATTGAAATAAGGGCGCCAGAGCTGGAAAGCAGCTCCATACAGGGCTGGCCTAGCACACACGAACCCCCAGTTTTGGTTCCCAGCACCCATAAAGAAGGCCCGTACCTCTAACAGAATCACTCAGAAGGTAGGTGGAAGGTTTGGAAGTTCAAGATCAGCCTTGGCAACATGGTGAGTTCAAGGCTATCATGGAATACTATAAGAAATTCTGTCTCAAGAATACAAATAAAAAATAAAGTGTTTCTTTAAACTGAAAATTCATACAATATATTCTGATCATGGTTTCCCCTCCCTCTTCTCTTCCCAGATCCTTCCCACCTCCCTGCCCATCCAACTCTACACCCATCTCTCTCTCTCTCTCTCTCTCTCTCTCTCTCTCTCTCTCTCTCTCACTTTAGAAAACAAACAGGCAAATAAAACAAAACATAACAAAGAAAAAGAAAATCACCAGAAACACACACACACACACACACACACACACACACACACACACACACATGCACATGCACTCAAAACGTATAAAACACAAAATTAGGAACTGTAATATATAAACAAAAGAGAAGAAAGGTTAAAAATGTCCAAACAAAGCAATATGGGGAAAAAAACACCATTGTGTTTGTTTTGTGTTGGCCATCTACTGGTAGGCATGGGCCTGCCCTTAATTTCGGTTAATATATCCAAGAATACTCCAATAGAGAAAGTGGTTTTTTTTTTTGTTTGTTTGTTTTTGCAAATTGTTGTTGATTAGAGATACCTTCTTGGTTAGGGATGGGAGCTTGTGTCTACTTTCTCCTCTCAGCCCTGGGACAAAAAGTAAAACTTTTTGTTGCTGTTGTTGTTTTTTGAGAGGGTTTCTCTGTGTAACAGTCCTGGCTGTCCTGGAACTCACTTTGTAGACCAGGCTGGCCTTGAACTCCCAGAAATTCACCAGCTTCCTGAGTGCTGGGATCAAAGGCGTGCACCACCATGCCCTGCTAAAAATATTCTTAAAGAGAGGAAATTCTTGAATAAAATGGCCACATCTTGTATCACTTATTCCAGACATGAAACCTTGCCAATATTTTGTTTGTTTATTTGAGACAGGATCTCTTATAGCCCAAGCTGGTCTTGAACTCATTGTGTAGCTGAAGATAACCTTAAACTTTTGATCCTCCTGACTCTACTTTCCAAGTGCTAAGACTATAGATGTGCACCATCTTGCTGGTTTACACAATAGTGGGGACTGAACCCAGGGCTTTGTTCATGCTGGACAAGCACACTATCCACTGAGCTACATCCCTAGTCACTGTTTGTATTGACTTGGTTTTATAGGTAAGTAGAAGAAATGATTATTGATTTTGTATCAATATAGAGCTAGAAAAATCATGTTATCGCATTAAGAAACTGCTTGTTTTGCAAAAGCAGCTACTGTATAATAGAGCACATTTTAGATTTCAAAGGTAAATTACTTACGTGTGAGACAGAATCTTCTGTAGCCCAGGCTCGATGCACTCAGTATGTGCCCATGGATGTCCTTGAACTTCTAGCCCCTCCTCCTTCCACCTCCAGAGTGCTGGGATGGCAGGTTTGGACCATCATGCCCAGTTTCTGTGGGGTTGGAGGTCAAACCCACAGCTCTCAGGCGTGCTAGGCAAGTGCTCTACAGACTGCTCCATCCCGAGCCCTTCAGTGCACAGTCTCTGGGAGCATGGCTCTTGGCACTCAGAGTCACCACGTGCTTCTATCCATCATGACATTCAGCTTCAGAGGAAGGACCACTCTGATGCCCATTGTGAGATTGCAGAAAGGGCCAATGTCAAACAGCGCCTTCTTGAGTAGCCTCCAGAACCATTCAGCTATAACTTAACAATGATCCCCTGGGTGCTATCATCTCCCAGCTCCTATCATTTCCAGTGTGGCTCATGGAGAAGACTGGGTTCATAGAAGTTAGACAGTTCACCCCCAAACACACAGCTCTAAAGCACAGACAGAACCCTGCATGGCTCTAGAGCCCAAGCCTTTCCTTCTAAGTGCCCCCATCTCCCGGCCTCACTAAGGCTGTATTACAGGATGGAGTGTGTACCCCAGTCAACAGATGGCAGGCACAGACACTGGGAGAAGGATTGAGTTAGCCCTCACCACTTTCAGACATTTCAACACTCCTTTTAAACACGAGCCTTTCTCGAGGGTGCCTCAGGTAGGACCCAAGTTTCCTCCGAAAGGCTGGGATGGCCCTGGCCAGAGTCCCTGCTGGCTTGTCGCTCTGGCTGGAGAGCAGTGCTGGTATCAGAGTGCCCACATAGAGTTTGAGCCCAGCCTGGATTACAGGAGACCTTGTCTCAAAAACCTGAAACAAGAAAGAAAAGAAGCTCTGTGACAATCCAGACATATATAATCAACTTCTGGCCAGGCACTGATGAACAAAAGGGTCCTTTGCTTTAGGAAGAACCTTCTAGAACTCAGTTCATTGGTGCTTTCAAATAGGATCCAGCCCTGAGGCAGGAGCCCAGGAGCTGAGGCAGGTTGGGTGACCTATATGGTCCATGCAGGGCACTAATGACTCTTAGAGGCCCTTCTGGTTCTGTTGGAGCAGAAAAGGGAACAGATGAATGAGGGAACCCATAGGAAAGATCTCCCTATTTCCCTGATGTTGGCTTTTAGGGAGTGGATAGTAGGGTGGAATCTGCTTCACCTTCCAGTATTATCTTTTTCTTTTCTCTCCTCCTCCTCCTCCTCCTCCTCCTCCTCCTCCTCCTCCTCCTCCTCCTCCTCCTCCTCTTTTTCTTCATGCTAGAGAGGGAACCCAGGCTTTTGCACTACCAGGCAAATGCTCGACCACTGAGCCACACCCCAGCTCATCTTTCTCAATCTGTACTGTTGGTTCCTTCTTTTCTCCACTCTTTACTTTCTGCACACACACCCAGACCTAGATTTATTTTTACAAAGACAAAACAATGTGTCCTTTCACTACTTTTTTGGACCTGACACAAAGTGTGTACCCTCAGTCTCCCAGTGTCCAATGTAATGCCTTCAAACCCTTCATCCATCCAATAACTGCCTATTCAAAGTGGGGTCCCAAGGAGCAGGAAGCCCCTTCTGAGGATGGTATGATTGGAACTCCAGCTCACAGGATCCCTGTCTGCACACCACCAGCCTCTGGCTGCTCAGCTTTTCCTCCACCAGGAAAGGATGACAGCTACTCAGTGACCAAAAACCCCCGGAAAAGCCACCATCAGCTCCCGAGGATGCACATCTCCAAAGACACCCACAGGAAGGCTGGGTCTAGGGCATCATGCTTCATTCTCCAAATTTCCCCTTCTTTTGCGTTCTAGTATGGATTCATCAACACCTGTCTGCAGTCTCTCGTGACAGAGAAATTCGGTGAAGAGATGTGGG
Organism: Peromyscus leucopus; assembly: GCF_004664715.2. NCBI lineage: Eukaryota > Metazoa > Chordata > Mammalia > Rodentia > Cricetidae > Peromyscus > Peromyscus leucopus. Next base: position 60,818,582 of record NC_051070.1, read on the forward strand.
AAAAACTGAGGTGAGTGCCTCAAAAGGAAGGTGAAGCTTCCACGTGGTCTGTCATTTCTTTTCTTTCTTTTTAAAGCATTCCAGTATTTTACTGACTTCTTGATGAGAGTTAGTTGATGGCTAACTGTGCTATTCTAATGCACAATGAGATGTAGTGACTTGGAGACCAACTACAGTGCCTTAAACACACTAACTAGACACAGAAAAGACTCCTTATCATGTGTATGTCCATGTGAGTATATGGGTGCATGTGTGTTTGCATGCATGTGGAGGCCAGAGATCCATCAGATGTCTTCCTCAATCTCTCTCCCTATCTTTTGGATATAGAGTATCTCACTGAACCTGGAGCTCACTGATTTGGATAGCCTAGTAGCTGACAAGTTCTAGGGATCTGCCTGCCTCTGTCTTCCCTCAACTCCCGTGTTGGGGTTGTACCACCATGTACCACCATGCCCTGCTTTTATGTGGGTGTTAGGGTCCCAAACTTAGGTCCTCATGCTTATGTGGAAAACACTTTCCTGACTGAGGCATCTTTCCAGACCCCCATATCCTCTTTATTCCTAAAATAAGTCTTAAAACAGGGTCTCCCGGTGTTAACAAGAATTCACATGATTCTAGCAGGTATTTCATGAATGAGCTTCCATTTGCATTCTCTGTGTCTCTCTTCTTTTCACGTCTCTGTCCGTTTTCACGTGTCTTTCTGTCTCTCTCCACCCCTCCCTCTACTAATAGCAGCGATTCCACTTAGGGCCTTGGCCCATGCTAGGTCCTTAGCGTTGCCCTACACCGTCTTTGTTGTTTGTGATCACTGATGAGGAAGCAAAGCATGTGGGAGGGGCGGGGAGGGGTGGAGGAGAGAGGGAGAGACTAGGACTCGAACCCAGGGTCTTGAGTGTGCCAGGCAAGCAAGCTGCCACTAAGTCATAGCCTCCCTCCTTATGTGTTCTTTAGATAATTCTTAGTTTTCCCTTCCTGACTTCATCCAGCAGTTTTTTTTTTTTCTTAACTGTGCCATTTACATCTCCAAATAGTCCCTCATTTGATTTCTGTAATCTTCCTGGCCCCACACCTTCCGGTGTTACAGATTGGGGTCCAAAGGGTCTCGGAAATCACCTAGTCCTCTAGACGAGAAATGAGAGCAAACGTATGGAAGGTGATTGGCTTCCTCGGTTAATCAATAACAGGTAAATTAAGACGATTAGGCACGGCTTTGTTTACGAAATCTCCAAAAATTTTACACGGTAATAGCCAATTCTGGTTAAGAAGCAGAAAAACGGGGACTTGCCCATTGGCATGGACTGCCAGTGCAGCCCCGTGAACCCAAAGTGACGAAGATGAGCGCATGCTTTGACGCCGGAAGCCAGCTTGTGGAAATATGTCCTTTGAAAAGTATATTATCTTGTCCTACATCACACATATGCACATGTGAGGAAAGATATGACATCGCCTTATATTTATATAAAATAAATTAAAAATTAAGTTCTTCGGGTGTCAAAAACAAATCCACCAGCAAATGGAATGACAAAATTTGTACCATTGCATATGATGGTCGCAAAGTCTATGAGGTGAACTGTCAAGTTGTGTGATGCTATTAGGTTAAAAAGACCAAAGAAACAAACAAAATTAATATAACTACCAGATAAATCACGCAACCAAACAAAAATGTAAGAGAAAGTTCAAAACAAGTAATCATTGAATTTAGATTTTTTTCTCTCAATATCTATGAGCCAAATTTCCCATTTTCTATTTCTTAATTTTAATAGTTTTTTATTGTTTTTTATTTAAACAAACCTAAAATGTTCAATGAAAGTTTTCTGTCTACCTCTGGTTTCAAATAAAGTAGAACTGAGGAGGGAGTAAGTTACCTACAAGCATGGGCGAAACTGAGGTGGAGGCAGGCCAAGCCTGCACCCTGAGCTCTGTGGTTGCCTTCACTGGAGAGTTTGAAGGATATTCCAGACCCAAACCATAGCAATCATTTAGTCAAAATCTCTTCACTTTAAAACAAAACAGAAACCCTGAGTCTTGGAGAGGTCAAGTGACTTGGTTGGCACCAAACTGCAAGTCAGAGGCTGGGCCAGGACAAAAATATCAGTTTTGCCTTCTCCTGTGGGTGGAGGTGAGTACATGCGTGTGGTCACCTATAGAAGCCAAGAAAAGGTTATTTGATCCCCTGAAGTTGGGACCATAGGTGGCTGTGAGCTTTCCAATGCGGGTGTTGGAAACCAATCCTGGGTTCCCTCAAGGAGAAGCAGGGGTTCTTAACTGCTGAGCCACCTCTCCAGTCCCAGCATCTGCATTTAAGGGCTCCTTTGGGGACCTTCCCTGGGGAGTACTGCCTGGGTGAGTGAGCCTTTGTTTGCAGCCTCCACGTCTTGGAGGATAAGTGGTGAGAACACAGGAGGGAACACCCTTCCTCCACGGAGGACCTACTTTGAGTCACACACCTTTTCATCAAAGCCTAACATGAAGGCTGTAAAGCAGTTTGTTGCTTCTCTTCCCTAAGAAGGAAACCAAGTTCCAGAAAGGCCCTTCCTTATTGGAGGCTGTACAGTAAACAGGGCCGACTAGTCCCACTAACTACAGAAAGCGAAGTTTGTGATGGCAAAGCGTCCTCTCCTAATCTGTGTCATGTCTCTGGGTGAGAGCAGAGGGCATCTCTGTGAATGTGCATTTACTGACCTCGGTCGCTATGTCTGGTGCTGTGGGAACACCACGGGGCTAGTGAATCCAATAGATCAGTCACCCAGTCGATTTCGCCATCTGCATAGACCTTACCTTATAGATCTGGAATTCGGGAAGCAAGATGTCCTAGGTCCACGTCCCATGGGATACTGAGACCATTGTCCCAATACAGAATGGACAGCCATCAGTGTTGGACTAGATGCAGAAGAGCAGAGGGTAACTAGTTGATTGGCAGCTTGATTGTATTAATGTAAAATGCATAGGGCATGACTGAGGCACACTCCTGGGTGTATCTGTGAGGTGAGTTCCAGAGAGGATTAACCAATAGAAAACACACAGTGAATATGGGTGGTACTGTTCCCTGGGCTAGAGGCAATGAACAAATCAAAAGGGGGAGAGGGACACGTGGCCTGCACATCTCCATCTCCCTCTGCGTCCTGATTCACCCAAATGTGAGTGAGCTCCTACTGCCGTGCCTTCCTGCTAGGGTGAACTGTCGTCTTTTAAACTATGATCAAGGATAAGCTACATCTTGCTGGGCATCTGGCCACAGCAATGAGAAAGATGACCAAAACAGAGCACAAGTGTGCAGGGGGATAAGAAACACCACCAGGAGCAGAGGACCTAGCAAGATAATGTTTGGGGTTTGTGTCACCAGGTTTTAGCTTGAGTGTTTGCTTAATCTAGAAGATTTGAGGATGTGTTCACACGGTCAGCGCTAATTAGACGCTAAAAGCCAAGAGTAAGGTCTACCCAATAAGCACGGCTAGCTATGAAACTAGATTCATTTAGGGAATACTATTAAAAAGAACTCCATAGTACAGAAATGTCAGCTTATAAACATAAATTGAAACAAAGCCAAGATTATTTGCTGTGCCAAAGGATCTACTTTGGGCTATGTTTAAACAACAAATTCCCTAGTGCTTTTAAAGCAGAATTTTTGCTGAAAGGGGGAAAAAAGCCATCAATTCCCATACAAAACTTAGAAGAAATGATTAGGCAAAGTGAACTATGTCTGCAGACGTTATGACATAGATTTTATTTTATATGAAATAATCAGAAACAGATGTGTGTCCTCCTCCACTCGCCTTGCTGATTTTGTTTTCCTATAGTCTAGATTTATAGGTTTCTAATTCTGAGCCCCCCTTTTGTAACCTCCTGGCTTCAACATCAACAGTGGAGGCAACTAATGGGCTGGGAAGAGTAGGGCCTTTGGGATGAGCTTCGCCTCCACACTGCACAGTCTGCTCACTGGCTGATTGGGTGGGGCCACTTTCCTCACTAGGCAGGTGTGCTTATTCAACTGCTTTTTTTGTTTGTTTTGTTTTTGTTTTTCGAAACAGGGTTTCTCTGTGTAGCTTTGTGCCTTTCCTGGGACTCACTCTGTAGCCCATGCTGACCTTGAACTCACAAAGATCCTCCTGCCTCTGCCTCCCAAGTGCTGGGATTAAAGGCATGTGCCACCATTGCCCAGCTTGCTTTTTCAGCTCCTAGCACGTGCTGGGCAGAGCTACTGGCATTGGGAGGGTAGTGATGAGAAGACACAGGGGCTGTGTCAGGGAAGGGATTCTAGTGTGAGGATCAGAAAGCAAACAAGTACATAAGTGAAAACTTTTCAGATTGCTCAAAGAGCTGTGCAAACGTAGAGCATTTGAAAGAGACTGATGAAAGACACATGTCTCCACGTGGGGGTTAGAAACAGTCTCTAGTAGAGGCAACCTATGATCTGGAAGGAGGGAGCCAGCCTGGGTCAGGGAAGTGTGTGTACTCCAGAAGCGGAAACAGCAAGTGTCAAAAGTCTGGGGCGAGCTGAACTTGATGGAAAACAACCAGTGTGACTGGAGTATCACACATGTGCTGTCTGGTAGAAGGTAAAGGAGAGAAGGTTTGAGGGAGCAGAGCATCTACATGGGTAGAAGACAGAAAGGCACTGACACTTCTTTCTAGTGAGCATGGGTTACTCACCCCTGAGCCTCTTTACACCCACTCACAAGTAAAGAGGACAGATGGCCCTTGTTGTGGGGTCTCCACCAGAGAAGACTGCTGCAACATGGCTTTAAGCCAATAGAAAGTCTTTATTAGCTGGCCAAGGACTACAATGGGTGTTCAGAATCCCAGTGTAGCACCAAGCCTTTCTCAGGGTGAGTTTTTAAGCACAAAACCCATGTTCTGGGTTGACATACTTCGGTTAACAAAAACAGTTAGCCAGAACCAGAACTATAGAAACCAAAGCAAGGTTAGTTAATTTAGAGACCTTCCCATAACTGTGGACTTTGAAGGATTAGGTCTTCGTTTTAGTTTTGACAGGTGATGCTGTCTACATGCTGAGTTTTACGGCCTGAATGGTACTTCCATCATGGAGTCAGTTGTGCTAAGGTCTGAGGCCCTGGTACAGCCCTTTCCTCATCCACTTAGGAACACCTAGGAGCATATCAAGTGAGGCGGTTAACATCTCTTGGCACTTTAAGATCTTGCTTGCAAGGATCAGCCATCTATTTTATGAGCTATAGTTTAAAGAGGTCGGTTCAGACATCCAGGGGATCCTAGGGGCTAAGAAATAGAAGACAGTGGGCTCTCTGAACACATGTTCCTGCCTCTCTCTGCATGCCTCTTACTTTTCTTTCTTCAAACTTTTCTATGTTCTCTTTAGACCAGTGATTCTCAATCTTCCTAATACTGCAACCCTTTAATGTGGTTCCTCATGTTGTGGTGACCCCCAACTATAAAATTATTTTTATTGCTACTTCATAACTCTAACTTTGCCACTGTTATGAGTCATAATGTAAATACCCGATATGCAGGATATCTGACATGTGACTGTGAAAGGGTTATTCAATGCCCTCCCCAAGGGGGTCACAACCCACAGGCTGAGAACCACTGCTTTAGACTCAAGAGGTCACCATCATCTGACTGGCTCAGTCTTCCTATATCCTTGTTCCTGATGGCTGAGACAGAGGTTTAATGGGTCTGACTTGGTTAGGAGTCATGCATGTCTACTAGACAGACTTGTCAAGGCAGGGCCTTAAGGAGATGTGATAGGCACAGCCTCAGGACTGGCAGATGCTTCCTACAATAGAGACAAATGCACAGAGATGGTGAGTGGTTGGGGCTTTAAGTGTATTAGAATGGAAGATGGTGATCAAATGAACAGCAGGTGGACAGATGGCTTTGAGCTCAAACCCATCAGTTTAGGAAGGAGGTGAATGGGACTACAGGACTTTTCTGTATCTGAGGCTCTTAAGCAGGAGCTCATGGATATACTAGAGAGAGCTTTGGAGCTCTCTGAAGTCATCTGTCAAGTATCATGTACACAGGTATCTACGTATTTCTGGGGGGGGGTATATAGTATTCATCAGAATCCCCAAGAGCTCTGAGACTTAAATGCTTCCATAATCCCTGCCTGTGCATCCTAGGGCTTGCGCTGGCTAAATAGGAAGAATGCCAAGCATCCCAGCATTTTACGCAGCATCCTTTCAAACATAGATGGTCCCAAACCTATTGCCAACACAAATACACAGATCTCACCTCAAAGCAATTAAGAAGTAGCTTATTCTGAAGTCAAATATGAGTGATTACCATTCAGGTTGCCCTGAATACTATAACCTAGTATAGTAACAGATTCATCAGGTTTATAGTTACAGAACAAAAGAAAGTCGTAAGTCAAGACAGTTTTCAAATACACTGGTAGAAACATCAGGTAGGCAGGTTAGAGCAAAGTGGAGAAGTTCTTTTTACAGAGATGCTGTGTTCTGCAGGGAAATGCATGTAATAATTTCATCTTATTGTGAAACAAGCCTTGTGTTAGGCCTGCCCAACTGTAGGCCAAGCAAGTGTTCTGAGCACATTTAAACTAGGCTTGGCTAATCTGTAATAATCTGTAGGTTGGGTACATCGAATGTATTAGGGGATTTAATGATATCTTTCCATTTACAGGGGGTTTATTGGGATTTTCCCCATCAAAAATCAAGAAATGCCCTGTCTTAATTCAGCTTTAACAATTACCCTGACACAGCCTCGAGTCACCTGAGAAGAGAGACACAATTGGGGGACTGCCTAAATCATACCGGCTTGTGGGCATGCCAGTGGGTAAAATTTTTTTGGCTGTTAATTGATGTAAGAGATCCAGCCCACTGATGGCAGCATCATTCCCTGCACAGGCTATAGGAGAAAGTGAGCTTAGCCTGACTGAGCCTGTGAGTGAGCCAACATTGCATTTCCTTGGTGGCTCTTGCCTCCAATTTTCTGCTTGAATTGCTGCCCTGACTCAGTGATGGAATGTGACCTGTAAACTGAGAAAAGCCCCGTCTTCTTCTAAATTGCTCTTGGTTACGGTGTTTGTTACAGCCTCAGAATGAAACTAGAGTGAACAAGTGTGCACGAATGTGTGCATACACACACACACACACACACACACACACACACACACACCCCATCTGAGCCATAGACAGCAAATGGCTCCCATTCCTCCCCCTTTTGAAGGGGTCTTCATCCCATCAACTCTCCCCTTCCCTTTTTGACCGGAGCCCCCTTCTCCACAGTCCTCTAGTTTTCTCTGAATGAAGTCCAGGGAAAGAGAGCTGCATGAAGCCGCTGCTCTCTCTGGACTTTGATCTGGGAGTGGGGTTTCCTTCCTCCTTCCTGGCTAAGAATGTATTTGTGCCTCATCCAGCTGCCTCAAGCCACAGGCCAAAGAAGGGGTTTGACATCAATGCGGCCAGAGCATTTCAGCTGGGGAACTCAGCTTCCAAAAACATCAGATCAAAACAGCTGAGGGTGTAGGAAAATCTAAAAGTGTAGTTCATTTTATAATACTGTATGTAAGGTTGAATTTTTTATACATAACAAGAACCATCAAAAGTAAGGCTTGAGAGATAGTTTTGTTTAATAAGACTATATTGGGGGTGAATTTAGCAAGAAGACAAAACAGGCATTTTTGAGGTCTAAAGCTTCCTTGACTAGACACCTTCCTGTATGCCTACACAGGAAGCACTTTACCTTCTGAGCTGTCTCTACTTTTCTTTTAAGGCTCATAGATACTGGACAAGTGGCGTCTACTCAAGGTCAGTCACCAAAACCACACAATGACCTTCAAAGTGTCTCAATAGAATGCCCAGGTCCACACTTGACTTTGCCCTCATTTTTTTCTGTTTCCCATTAATCACTGGGGCAGGGTTGCTCACGAAGGGGTGCAGATATTCATATTATTGATATCTTTCACCATTCTATTTGAAAACTACATCTATCTATCCCATCAGCTCAAAGAACACGGCAGTCTGGAAGGATTTCCCAGACCGCCCACCATTCCTGGAGCACGTCCGTTTCATCCCGGGCAGCAGTTTGTTCCTTGAAGTGACATGCTAGCTTTGTACTCTCTCCCTCTCTCCTCCCCTCTCATCTTTTAGTAGTTATATGAGAATGTTGTGCAATGTGATTTCATCATGCTCACTCCCTCCCCCATCTCCTCTCAGTTCCACTCCCTCCTTCTTTACCAGGACTTTGTGTTGTCTTAAAAAAAAAGCCATCAAGTCCAGTTTGCACTGCCTATGTATACTCTGATCTGTGTCCTTCCACTAAAGCGGGCTAGACCCTCCACGGCCACCCCTTTAGACTGAGCTAACTCTTCTGCTCTTGGCAGCAGCTGCACTGGCTCCTGAGCCGGGGTAGACTCCTCGTCACCTCCCCTCTCCATGCTGGGATTTTGTCTGACTTGAGCTTTCTCATACTATCACAATTGATGTTAAGTTCCTACTTACATCTGCCCTGGTGAGTCCAGAAAACCCTTTTGCTGTAACCATCCACCACCGCTAGCTCCCTTGATCTTTCTGTCTCTTCTTCCACAATGATCCTTGAGCCTTGGAAGGAGGGGTGTTATATAAATGTTCCATTTAGAGCAGAGAATTCAGCTATCTTTTAGTCTCTGTACCTTGATCAGTTGTAGGTCTCTTATATTAGTCATCTACTGCAAATGAAAGCTTCTCAGAAAAGGGTTGGAAGATACATTAATCTGTGGACATAACAATAAGTGAGTAGAAGTCAGTTTAATACCTTGTCCATTTAGTAGAATAGTAGTAGGTTCTTCCCTAAGGTCCACAATTTGTCTAGCTATGGGCTCCTGTTTTGGTAATAGTACCAGACATGGGTTTCTTCTTTGGAGCCGTTCTTAAATCCAAGCAGAGAATGGTTGGTTACTCCCATGATGTTCTTGCCACTATTATAGTAGTGGGTGTATCTTGCTAGGTCAATCATTATTTTAGCTCACAGGGCTCATAGCTGGGTAGAACTGATGATTAGTTTTCTTCTCTGATAGCATGCCTAGCACCAGCAGAGATGAAGCTTCCAGGTGTGTACCAGCTTGATTTTGCCATGTTCTATGACTCAAGCATGCAGTTTCTTCAGCAATAGAGTTTTGCCACCAAGTTCTGGAGCATTGGCAGTAACCTATAATGTTTCTGGGTCAATAGGACCTTGTTGGTAAAGAACTGCGGTAGCACATATTCTTAGAAGTTCTTATTAATAAAAACAGACCTGGAGCCATGTACTGGGGTCAACACTGGAAGATCAGAGAAGCAGAACAAGCCACAGCTTCCTCACCTTGCCAATTCCTCAGCTGATCCTGTTTTCTCAGACTGGAAGCCTCTGAGTTCTCATCCAAATGGATCTCAGCTGAACTGCTGCTCAAAAGCCTAAAAACTTAGCCAGCGCTAGTTCCTGGTCCTCACACCTATATACCTTTCTGCTTTCTGCCATCACTTCCTGGGATTAAAGGTGTGAGTCACCATGCCTGGGTGTTTCCAGTGTGGCCTTGAACTCACAGAGATCCAGGCAGATCTCTGCCTCTGGAGTGCTAGGATTAAAGGCATGTGTGCCTTTATTTTCTGGCCTCTATATCTAGTGGCTGTTCTGTTCTCTGACCCCATATAAGTTTATTAGGGTATACAATATTTTGGGGAACACAATACCACCACAAACTGCAAAACAGATAACCCATTCCTGGCACTGGGGTTTTTATTTAGGCCTGCAGGGTAGAGTACAGTAGCTTCATTTAAACATTTTTTTAATGTATGTATGTATGTATTTGAGAATCTCCTATGATAATAGGTTTCCTTGTGACTCTTTCAAATTTCTTTGGTTGTTATCCCTTCTTGTATTTTTCTCTATCCCAAATTCCCATGCCCTACCCTGGTTTAACCCTTCCTGTTCAATGGAATTCCTCTTTAAACCTTATACCACTTCATTCTATCTCCCCTCTCTTGAAAGCCCCCATCCCCATGTCTTGTTATTAATTTCCTGTTCTAAATGGAATGCACATATCTGGAGATTCAAAGCTAACATCAACAAATGCAACATTCAACATTTGTCTTTCTGGTCTGGGTTGCCTCACTCTGGATGACTATTCCAGCTCCATCCATTCACTTGTAAACTTCATAATTGCATTTTTCTTAACAGTAGAATAACACTCCATTTTCATTATTCATTCATCAGTTGATGAACATCTAGAGTGTTTCCATTTCAGGGTTTTTGTGACTAGGGTAATATAGATGAGCAGGTATTTCTATAGAAAGATATAGAGTCCTTTAGGCATATGCCCAAGAGTGATATGACCAGATCATGTGGTAGATATATTTCTAGCTTTCTGAAGAATCTTCACACCAACTTCTACTGCTAACTAACCAGCTACTTGGAAATTTTGTCCTACCCCAGTCATAATGGATAAGATTTTTAAAAAGAAGAAGAATATAAATGCTGGAGTGGATTTGGAGGAAAGTAACACTTATTTCTTTTGTTTTTATATCTGCCAAATAGCTAAGTCCAAGTGACTATAATTCATTCACCTCTCAATGGTTCTCTCAAGCGGAAATGATGTTCTAGTGGAAACTGGCTAACTGGGCTCCTAAGGTCATGGCATCAGTGCCTGTCCTGAAAGTGACCGTCACTGTGGCATCAGTGCCCTCAGAACAGCTGTAGACACACTTCATTGCTGTAAGGGGCTCTTGAAAGAATGGCTTCCCTTTGCTTAAATCCATGCCATTTCCTTGGCCCTAGACTTGCCTTGAAGAGCTTCTCATTTCTCCTGTGACATTTATGACTCACCCTGGACTCTAACAAACTGTGACATCACTTGAATAATGTAAGGGCTACCATTTGTTGCCTCTCTCTTTTCTGGATTGAATCTAGAAAGCATTGGGGAGCAGCAATTTCTCAACTTTGAGGAACAAGAGGCAAGTGGTTAAAAGATAAGACTCAAGAGCCTGCGTGCATTTTTCCCCTCCTCAAATTATTCTGATCCAGACAGCCAGCCCTGGCTGCATAGATAGTTTGGATAACACTAGGTATTATTCACTAATGAGGAACCCTAGATGTTCTAAGGTAGTATCAATTAAGTCAATGGACTTTAACTGTGGAGGTGAGCCCCCCCCCTCTGTGTGTGTGTGTGTGTGTGTGTGTGTGTGTGTGTGTGTGTGTGTGTGTGTAGACGGACCTTTGCATGTGTGAAGGTGAGCCCTCAGTGTATAGAGGTGAGCCCTGTATGTGTGGAGATGAGCCCTGCATGTGTGGAGGTGAGCCCTGCATGACTGACATTCATGTTACATGAGTATCCTCTTTCTGCCTCTCATCACTTGCTCTCTAAAGTCCTGGTCTCCCTGAGGGGCGGGGGTGGGGGGCGGGGTGGGGTGTCTCCTGCTGTTGTCTTTCCCTTCTTAGCAGAAGTTCATCCATCTCGCTTAAAATGTCAATTTGTTTATTAAAAAAAAACAAAAAACAAAACAAAACAAAAAAAACAAAACAAACAAACAAACAAAAAAAACTATTGGCCAGCATACTGTTTCCCGAAGGCAGTTTGAAAGATTTTGTGTTCCAGTGTGCAGTGGCCATAGTGACTGCTGCATGCAGAGTTAGAGACCCAGAACAGGGCTGCAGGTCCTAGCAGTCAGCAAGTCTGCCACCCCAGCCACATGCAGCATGTACATAAATCCAGAAAAACATTCAATGCTACAGTATTATCAGTTCAGCCTGCAGGAAAGAAGAGTCTGTGTGACCTGGACGGTGAACTGGAGGTGAGATGGGGACAGCCTCAGCCACACAGATCACACTCCAAGGGCCCAGGATTCACATCACCTCCCTTAGTGCCTTCATCCGAGATTATGGCAATGCATCATCTCAATTAGGTTCTTGCCTATTATTTTCTGGTTCAAAAGGGCACCCTGTGGCATGAGTAGAGAGGCCACTCCAACACAGTGGAGAATACCCCATTTGGGGTGGCAGTGGTGAGGGTTTGTGGCACTCCACGTCTGCCCCAGCCTCCTCATCTGTTATAGCCACATGTGATAATTCTCAGAAACCATTGGACCAAAACCAGGAATCCTATAGGCAGAAGAAAATCCAGAGACTCAGCTGCAGGCACAAGTACCCCTTGTCTGTTTGAGGATCCTCAAAATGTGTGTGCCAGGTCCAGCAGCATTTTCTGGGATTCAGAAATAAGGGACAAATAGCGGTAGCCACCGTCAAGGAGTCCAGCATGGGATAGTGGTGGGTAGACTAATCATCTTTAGCTAAGTTGAAGATGCAGAGTCTATTCAGGCTCAAGCTGGGGTCTAGAGGATGGTCTCAGCAGGAGTCCACACCCACACAGTCACATTGTTCAAGACCCTGAATGCAGACCTTGCTGTACCATACATTGCTGCATCAGCGATTGTCCTGGGACTGAGCTCCAGAGGACCAGTGCTCAACCACCCTTGATGCATCTTCCAGGGCTTCTGCAGAAGTGCAAGATGCCTTCATGACCTACACCGTGTATGATGACGTCATCACCATTAAGCTCATCCAAGAAGCCTGCAAGGTTCTGGGTAAGTCCAAAAAGGCTTGCTTGGGTTTCTTAAGACTGTTATAAAAAACAGAACACCACGGTTGCTTCTCCTCACGTACAGTTGTTCTGCTATGAAGTCGTTGCCGACAATGAAGTAGTAAATACTGGCTTTTGGCTCCTAGGGGAAACACAGGCCTCAGTTTCTGAGTCTTTAGTCACAATTTCTGATGAGCAATCAATGTATAATGTTGTTTATGTTGGCTTCTGTTTAAACACACACACACACACACACACACACACACACACACACACACACACACATGATTCATTGACATTGGTTCGGCCATTAAGGGTGTATAATATTTTTGCTAAGGGACCAAGTTCAGTTCCTGCACCCACACTGGGGACTTACAATCCCAGCTCTGGGGTTCCAATGCCAATGTGCACATTGGGGTCACGACTCTGGCTCTGGAGGGTCTAACACCCTCTTTTGGTCTCCTATTGCAATGAGCTCACATGCATATAGTCACACAGGGATACTCATATACTCATAATTAAAATAAAATAAAATATTTAAAGAAACCCACTAAACTCACAACCAATTTCATTATAACATTGTGTCTGAAAAGAGCTAATAAAACGCTTTCTTGTGCTCAGGGACATTAGAGAGCTCGTTGACAGTACACTTGAGCATTTTAAACAAGAGGATCACCAACAAAAACCAGAAAAAATGTGAACCTGGACTATCGTGAGGTTATGTGTTCAAGAGATCTGAAACATGCACATGACACCACCTTGTTCATCTTACCTAGGAACTTGGAAAAGGAAAAGTTTCTCTGCCTTGCACACCCCAACTTCAGAGGAACACTGCTTCCTAGCTCGCTTCTCATGATTTGCTCAGGCTGCTTTCTTATACAACCCCGGATCCTCTGCCCAGGGGTGACACCATCTACAGTGGGCTGGGCCCTCCCTCATCAGCCATCAATCAAGAAAATGCCCCCACAGACACACCCACAGGCTGATCTGAGAGGGGCAACTCCTCAACTGAGGGTCTTCCTTTCCAGTGACTCTAGCATGTGTCAAGCTGACGAAAACCTAACCAGGATAGGATGTTACAAAATTTCCATCCCTCTTCTCAGGTCTTGCACTGACCTTGACAGCTCTAGGCTGAGTTTAGGGCCTCCCTCTTTTAGCAGGTAGTTAAAAATAGCAAATAATGGGGACCAACTGCATCGCATCATAAACTGAGTGGTTTAAAAAAAATAGCAATTTGTTCTGTCATTGTACAGGGGTGACAGGTTGGAAACCAAGTTGCTGGCAGTACAGTGCTGTCTCTGGGGACACTAGGGGAACAGACCCTCCTCTTTCCACTTCTGGTGGCCGCAGGAGTTTGTGGCCTGTGACAATATAACCCCAGTCAGACAGCTACTTCTTCTCTATGTCTTAACCTCTCCTTCTCATAAGGACACCACCAATCAGATTAGATTTAGGATCACTCCTAAATGACTCTTCTTTATGACCTTGAGTACATCTGCCACAACTCATTTTCCAAATAAGGTTAACATCTGTGGGTTCCTTGTAGATGTGAATTTGCAGGGTACTGTTTAACCCAGATGTCCTGTGTGATCCTTCCAATACGGGCAGCCCTAGATTTCCCACTTGGATTTTAGTTTTATCATCCGCATGATCAACATGTTTGACCTTGATGTTGGATTTGTCAGGTGGTGTGACACCTTTGAAAAGTGATCCATCCCTACCACCACTGGACGTCGTCTAGAAGCAACATTGAGAACCCATTGTGTCAACTCCATCTGTGTTTATCTGGGAGTTATCAGAGCTCTGTGTACTATGCCAGTGGCCCTCCTCTGCTCCATACTCTGCCTGGATCATTTTGCCCATCTGCTTGAATGTGGCAGGATCACAACTGGAGGAGCTCATGTGGATGGTCCTGCCTACACGGCACATGCCTCACAGGATGATTTCTCCTATGGACACACATCAGCAAGGGACTTTTTATTCTAATTACCTGTGTGCTCCACCCCCACTCTGGGAGGGAGAGTACAGGACAAAAGAAAGTGTTAGCTTTGCCTCTAATTTAAAGGTGTAAGGCAAGCCAGAAGGTGGTGGTCCACGCCTTCCATCCCGAGGCCAGCCTGGTCTACAGAGTGAGTTTCAGGACAGTCAGAGCTACACAGGGAAACTCTGTCTGGAAAAAGGAAAAAGTAAAGATGTAAGACAGGTTAATTAAACAGCCACAATTTTCTAGTTGGTCATAGAAAAAGAGCACCATCTACTCTCTGGTTTTGTTTCAAGGTATGAGATAGTGCCTGTAAAAATTTCCAGTGTGGCATCCAGCACAGAATGACTCAAAAAGAACCCATTCTTTCCTCTGTCCATCCACCCTTTCCTCACACTGTGGGTCCCTGAGGATGTGAGACAGCATTTAGGGCCATCTATGGGCAGAAACATCAGCATCTGTGCCCAGTACCCTGCCACTCAGCACAGAATTGTCACAAGTGTCTGGTTATATAGATCCTGCCACTCAGAGCCTTCAGACTGGTTCCTGTGTAGCTTGACCAAACAGCAGGGCCTGTGGTTTGGGGCCAGTTTCATTGAGCCTTTGGGTGCCCAAAGAAGAAACTAGAATCTTAAGGACTTAAGTGTACGACAGTTTCCTCTGTTGAGAATTCTCTGTTTAGTTCTATAGCCCATTTCTTAATTGGACTGTTGGTCGTTTTGATGTCTAATTTCTTGAGTTCCTTATATATTCTAGATATCAGTTCTTTGTCAGGTGTGGGGTTGGTGAAGATCTTTTCCCATTCTGTAGGCTGTCGCTTTGCCTTATTGACCGTATCCTTCTCTACCTCTTTTGAATCTTAAAAAAAAACAAAAAACAAACAAACAAAAAAACAACTTTGATTACAAGGGTTGAGGCAGAAAGAATGTGAGGGCCAGAAGTAAAGAGAAGGACTAAGAAAGAGTGGTCTGGACAGTCATTGCCCTTGTGACCTCACAGCAGTTATATTACCTGCACTGAATTTCCACAAGACTGGGCCTGTCACTGGCCAAGCCTGAGTCAGGGAGGGACTCAGGGGAACCCATACCTCACCTTGTACAACTATTGGCTACTGAGAGATTCTGATGGAGAGGTCACAGGGGGAGCCCACTAGGGTGGTTTAAAACCCACAGGAGGCCTTTGTGAAACTCAGCAGCTCACAAGACAAAACACAAAAACACAGGACTATAAGAAAGGGATTGAGGAGGGCAGTTGATGAGGGCGGGAGGGAGATAAGTGGTGGAGGTGAGGATAGCCAAATTGATGCATATTCACGGGTAAATTTGTCAAAGAAAAACACTGAGACAATTATTTAAAAAAAATTCTTTCCCTTAAAACACAGAGTATATGAAAAGGCTTCAAACAGACTTTGAATAAATATGGAATGAACCTTAAAGATAAACCGGGCTGACAGCTTTAGCTCAGCACCTAGAACTGATAGAAGGCTCTTTCCTTGACTTGCACGTGGCAGTTTGATTGGCATCTCTTCTCGTGTTCAAGAGCATCTCCTGGGCACAGCTCCTGCTGGGGATCTGCATCAGCGAGAGGTTGAAATCCTCTGTCAAGCCAGGAGAGGGAAGGAAGGGTGTGTGTGAGGCAGAGTTCCCTCCTGCTTCCGTCCTCTGTGTCCCCTCCACTGGTTCATCAGACTGTCTGGTCTGTGCTGGAGTCACAGAGACATACAGGAGCCAGAGGTGTGGTGCCCAGAGCTGGGAGGAATCTAGACAAACCCTGGCCACTTGCTCTCTGCATCTCCTGCTAGGACGAGACAAGGTTGGGCTAAGACTGGAGCTATCACATGGGAGTGGAATGAGGGAACGGTCCTTCCTTCAGCTTCCCGAACTCAGACTTCGAGCAGACGTACTCTCAGAACCCTCCCAAAGCCACTGGTGTTCCCTTCCTTTCATAGCTCCAGGCCTCTGCAGACTACCAGCAATCACAGCCAGTTGCAGGGCAGGTTTATGTGGGTACACCTTGTCAGTGCAGGTGGCAGCAGCCTTTCTCCATGGAGTCTTGGTTCAGGGCAGGCACTCTTTTCAGTGAGGATGGGATGCTGGGAACCTGACCTTTGGCCTCCATTCTGCTACCCATGGCACCTTACTTGACACACAACAGTACTCCCGCTCCTCTCAGCCACCTTTGACACACCTGCTAAGGGGAGTTTCTAGATTTTTGTCACTGTGTTGTTTGTTTATTTTAAGGGGGGGGGGTAATGGTCTCACACCATAGCACAGGCTGGCCTTGAACTCATGGTGATCCTCTTGGCTTAGCCTCTGACGTAGTAAGACTTTAGGCATTAGCCACCCTGTCCAGCTTAGACATTGCTTCCTTAAGGGGTCTGGAAATAAGAGAGAGGGGAACCCCCTAAAACACAGGAAAATGTCATAATGATGTCTAATATCTTCTGCATTAATCTAAAAACATGAAAGAAAAACTTTAAATGCATGATTGTGCTATGAAATGATATAGCAGGAATCTCAGATGGTCTTTTTTTTTTTTTTTTTTTTGGTTTTTCGAGACAGGGTTTCTCTGTGTAGCTTTGCGCCTTTCCTGGAACTCACTTGGTAGCCCAGGCTGGCCTCGAACTCACAGAGATCCGCCTGGCTCTGCCTCCCGAGTGCTGGGATTAAAGGCGTGCGCCACCACCGCCCGGCTTCAGATGGTCTTATTAATAAAAACAAACCTGGTGCCAGATATTGGGGTGGATGCTGGAAGATCAGAGAAGCAGAACAAGCTACAGTTTCCTCACCTTGCCAATTCCTCAGCTGATCCTGTTTCCTCAGACTGGAAGCCTCTGTGTCCTCATTCCAATGGGTCTCAGCTGAACTGCTGCTCAAAAGCCTAAAAGCTTAACCAGACTAGTTCCTGGTCCTTACGCCTTATGTACCTTTTTGCTTTCTTCCATCACTTCCTGGGATTAAAGGCTCACTTCCTGGGATTAAAGGCGTGAATCACCATGCCTAGCTGTTCCCAGTGTGGCTTTAAACTCACAGAGATCCGGATGGCTCTTGGCCTCCAGAAGGCTAGGATTAAAGGTGTGTGTGCCACCATTTTCTGGCCTCTATGTCTGTCTAGTGGCTGTTCTGTTCTCTGACCCCAGATAAGTTTATTAGGGTGCACAATATTTTGGGGAACATAATATCACCATAAAGTATCCTTTCCCAAGTCATATGGTCACATTCTTGTTTTTTTGGGGTAGTTAGTTATCCATTTTTAAAATTTAAATATTTAAGTTTTTTTTTTTTTTTTTTTTTTTTTTTTTTTTTTTTTTTTTGGTTTTTCGAGACAGGGTTTCTCTTGTGTAGCTTTGCGCCTTTCCTGGGACTCACTTGGTAGCCCAGGCTGGCCTCGAACTCACAGAGATCCACCTGGCTCTGCCTCCCGAGTGCTGGGATTAAAGGCGTGCGCCACCACCGCCCGGCCATATTTAAGTTTTTAAGGTTTCCTCATTTCCACTCCATGCCCTCTCCAGCCGTTTCTGTATCCCTCCCATTCTCTCTCAGACTCACGGCCTCTTCTCCTTTACTTATTACATACACCCTATTGAGTCCATTTGGTGTTGCTCAGGCAAACATATTTAGGGCTCACCACTTGGGATTGGATAGCCTATCAGTGGGTTTGTCCCTGGAGAAAACTGATCTGCCCTCCTTAGTAGTCATGGATTGCCTGTCAATCTTCATCTAGGAGCGGGGGCCTTGTGAAATTTCCCCCATCCACCTTAGCTTGTCAACTGGTGTTGTCATTACACAGATGTTGTGGAGATTTCCTGGGTCCAGCTTCCCTGTCATACTTAGAAGGCACTGCCTCAAAGCAGATGATGTTCTCTGGCTACTAGAATCTTCTGCAATGTTTCCTGAGCCTTAGGTATAGGGATTATATGATGCATCAACTGGGGTTGGGCAGCCCATCATGCGAAGCTCCCCGTGCCCAGACAAAGTCCCAATGCTACCCTTCTAAGAAGGACAGTTCTGCAGCTCTGAGATTCCAGATGGAGGCCAGTTGTCGTCCCCCCCTCCAACATGGGCAAATTCAGCCCTTTCCAAATGCTCCCTCTTCTCTAAGTAGTCCTGTTCTCTCCAGAAAAGACACAGGATGATGCTAGGTGAGAAGTGTGCGGTGAGACGTGACTATTGCCTGAAAAGCTGGAGTCTGACAGAGCTTCAACTATTAAAGGACAGAAAAGGCTGGGGTTGTATGCTGAAGTCAAGTTATCTTGTTAGGCTTATTTTGGGAGTCTTGGCAAGGAGGAAACAGCCTTCACTTGGTTTTTCCATTCTCTGCTAAAGGGGAACATTCTGGAGCCTGATGGTTGATTCAGTTCTGCCCGATCGTCTGTCTGACTTTAGTGAGAGTTTCCTTGAGAGCTGATTTTTCTACTCAGGAAAGAACAACACCTCTGGAGGTGGTGGGGAATATTCATGAAATCACAAAGCCACTGTAAGCCATGAAGCAGTCAGTGTGCAAAATGCTTAGTGACCTCAGCAAATGTGACTGAGTGTTGAACTTCAAAAGAAAGGCAGGGTCCATCACTGACATCTCTTAAAAGTAGAGACAGGCTTTGCTGTTCACTTCAAGTGGCTGTGGTTAAAAATTAATAATAATGCTCTGAGTCCTTTGGCCCGTGGTCAGGAAACTGTCTGCAGTGCAGCTCACGGGCAAATCTGGGTCCCTATCTGGTTCTGTAAATAATGTCTTATTGAAACACAGCCATGCCCTTTTGTTTACGTATTATCTACACATCTTTTGTGGTATATTGTTAGAATTGAGTTGTCCCAATGAAATCCACATGGATGATGATTCTTAAGGTATTCACAAGTTCCTTTTTTAGAGAAAAAGTCTACAGTTTCATAGTCTAGAGAATGGATTTCCGACAATTCACTTGGTTTTGAAGGTTAAAAAAAAAAAAATCTGAGTTTAGCTAAGAGCTGCTGTGGATTGAACTGTCCTGACAAAATTTCCTTCTTGAGGTGCTGACAGGGTGATGGTATTTGGAAAATAAATAGGTTTAGATGTAAAGTGGCCCCACTAAGAAGTGATACCAGAGGCTCACCCTGTTCCTTCTTTCCTGTGAGGACAGAGAAGGAAAGCAGCCATTCATGAGTCAGGAAGAGCCCTCACCAGAAACCATTCAGGTTAGCATTTTGCTGCCTTCACCACCGTCCGAAAATAAAGTTCTGTGGTTAAAGACATGTCTATGGCATGTTGTTACAGGTGCCCTCATAGATTAAAAACTCTAACAAGTTTCTAGATCTTCAGAAATCAACACTCTGGACATCTGTTCTCACCCTTGTGTGTTTTTGTAATGATGCTGTAGAACACTCGGCCTGTGCATTTGGTGACGATTCTGGAGAACAATCTTCAATGTGGCAGCAGTTTCAGTGGGGAGATGCCATCACACACCTGTCCTGGTCCTGTTTCCAACCCAACCAACACATTTAGAGGCAGCAACAAGTTTGTAGGCCCATGTGTGGATATGACCATGTCCCTTCCAACCCAAAGCCAGCCTTTACCACAATGATTTCTGTTTGACTCACTTTGACTATCAAAAATTTTGTCTCCTTGTTATCTCTAGAAAAGCCATTGGCTCACATTTCAAAAGAAAGGTAAGCATGACAGGTACATTACACAAAGAAAATGTTGGGATCATGAAATCCCAATACACAGGGGCTGGGAAGTAAAATACTTGCTGTACAAGGGTGAACATTTGAACTTGGGTCCCTAGGACCCAAGTAAAGGTTAGCATGGCCACATGAGGCTATAATCCCAGTGGAGATTGAGATGGTCTGATTCCAGGCACTCACTGACCAGCCTGGCTGGCCTACCAAAGAGGTTCAGGTTCATTGAGAGACCTCTGGCCTTTACCTCCAAACACACACACACACACACACACACACACACACACACACACACCCCTCTATTTCCAAAACAAACACAAACACATGATTTGGAATCATGGTGCTATGGGAAACTTGCAGCTTCCCTCTATTTGCACAACTGCCCTGAGTCAGGCAGAGTGAGGCCCAGCCAGGACAGGCATTTCACGTTTAATAAAATATGCTGGTCAGTTGAGACCGAGTCCTTCCTTTGACAAAGAGACAAGCATGTTTTATCCCCACCAGCCAGTGCTTTGCCTTCCAAGTGGCCTCTAGCATGCCATCCCCCTGCCTTGATTATTGGAACTCTTCCACAAGTCTCTGAACTGCATAACTCTGCTGTCTAATTAGAGAAATCAGGATGGGACCAGATGGCAGGTTGAGCACTGGACAAGGAATCACTGTAAGAGTAAGTGCCTACTTAGCGTGCATGTAGGTTATTAGTGACCTGAAGTAAAAACATGCACAACAACACCCACCAGCCACTTGGCACAGCTGTGCCTGTCTAGACATTGTCTGCTAAGAAACCCAGAGTAAACTGCATTTCAAGTTAGCTATCGGCAAATGTCAACAGCCCTTCCCTGAACTCGCTTCAAAATAAAAGTACCAGTGCAAAACTTAAGACGAAAATGGTACAAAGCCAGAACCCAGACATGCAACCCAGGGTGCACAGCCAACAGAAGATGGAGACCTGAACTAGGGTCTCAATATCCCAAGGCCAGTGCAGAATCTCTCAGGCTGGAGGAGACATCCACACTGTCCCGGTATGCGTGCATTTAGGAGTCAGACGGGGGGAGGGGGGGGCGGCTGGCCTTTGGTTCTGTGACTCCTAAGGATGAACCTAGGTCAGTTCCTCATTGGTAAAACAGCAGTGACACCTATGACATCAGAGACTGTCCAAGGGATGAATTCAAATAATGAAGCCAAGTTGGTACTCGGCAGAATACATCCTTTCTCCCCACCTCCGCCACCGCTCGGTAGCCACTTGCCCTGTGCTCTGGGCCCTGGTTAGGCTCTGCTTGCCAAGGACGGATGAGGAGCAGGCAGGGATGCATCTTCCAGTTTAGCCCAAATGCTTCCTCCCTGCAGAGCTGTCCTGCTGGGCTACCTTCAACTGCTTCTCAGCTGCTTCTTTTCTGGATGCCCAAATGCATTTCCTTCCGAATCTTTATACCAGCCCTCTCCTCCCTCAGAGCACATCTCGGCCCTGCATAGCTGTGTCTCGTTCTCCTGTTCACCAAACTCTGCCCCACGTTTTTATCCAAGCCTGACCCGAGTGATATCATTCTAGAAGAGTATATTCTTTAAAAAAAGTTTTTTATTAATTCCTTGAGAATTTCATGCCCCGACTCTTTCCCCCCAACCCAAGACCTACCTTCACCTCCTACCCATCCCCCAGCTCACTCCCATTTGTTTTATTCTTCAAACAAGCCATTAAATCCCATTTGTGGCCATTCCCCGGAGCATGGTAGAGCTACCAGGAGCCACACGGCTAAGGAAACTGATTCTCCCTCCCGACAAACCATCGACGGTCCACAGCTCCTCAGTTAGGGATGAGGACTAATGATCTCTCCTCCTTCTCCATGCTTGACTGGCTTGATGTTATACGGGCAAGCACACCTGCTGTGAGGTCATCAGTATCAACAGTCTGGTCATGCCAGAGGACTCTGTTTTGTCTTGGTCCTCCCCAGACTCTGACTACCTTCCCAGACGGTCCTGAGCCTTACGGATGGGAGAACGATACCCGTGTCTAATTCTGGGCTGAGCACTCTAATGACCCTTATTCTCTTGCGCTTTGGCAGTTACGAGTCTCCACATTAACCACTGTCCACTGCACAGGGAAACAAGAAGAGTAGTTCTGTGAATGGCTTTTCTCAGACAGCCAATGCTTCCCACTGTGAACAGAAGCTCTTATCTTGAATGGAGACCTTTGCAAGTTGTAGAGTACGTCCCTGTCCCATGGATCTGCACATGCTTCTCTGGGTAACCGCTGGGGACAGCGATAAGGAATAGGTCCTGATGCCTCTATCTTGGATGATGAGGTGAGGGCAGGGGTCGTGAGTCGGAGTCTGCCCTTTGTTGAGAGATGAAGTCCAGAAGGTAGAAACTTCATTGCAGCCCTCACCCAGACTTCAGCAGGTGGCCTTTCTCCCCTAGCCCTGGACAGTTCACCTCTATTTTCCAATTCCCACAGCTGTAACTCTGCAAGAAGTAAATACTTCTGGGCAGCACAGAAGAGCTAAGCTTGTTAAGTCAGATCGCCCAAGTTCATACAACATCGAATTTTAGATCCCATTTAAGCGCTCCACACCTCTTGGGGAGGCCAAGCATAGATGCTTCATAGCAGGTATTTTGCTGCTAACAAAGAAATCTTTCATCCTTAGCCAGGCATGGTGGCCCATGCCTTTAATCCCAGCACTCAGGAGAGAGGCAGGTGGATCTCTGTGAGTTCGAGGCCAGCCTGGTTTAGAAAGAGAGCTGTTACACAGAGAAACCCTGTCTTAAAAAGAACAAAAAAGGAAAAAGAAATCTTTCATTAAAAAAAAACACTTTTTAATAGGTATTTAATACATCCACAAAAACAGAAAGACTGGTAGACTGAAGCCTACATGTCTTTTACCCAATTTCTCTAATTAAATGGTTTTGCCAATTTTATTTCACATCTGGATCCCTCCACCATTTTCTGGTTTTGTTTTTTTTTTTTGCTGGAATGTCTCAAAACAAGTCTCAGGTTTCCTATAATTCTATTCATAAATATTTCAGCATGAGTCTCTAACAAGATGAAGACATTTTAAGATGGGACGACAACATTCCATTTATAGATATGAAACCTTAAAGAGTGTGGATCTAGCCGCATGTGACCCATGTTCTTTGTGGTCTTCTTGCACACGATCTCCTCAGGTTCTTTTAGGGTTATCAGCTAAACCTTTTTACTTTGGCATACGTGCAACGCTATGACAAGTTTATAAGAATAGTACCCAAAATGCCTCATTTACCCTCATGCCTGCTCCCTCCCAACATGCGAACATCTCTACCCCTCTCTGAGCCTGGATCTGCACAGCCTCTGGATTGTCACAGATAAAATAACCTCTTTGTCCCTAAAAAATTCTCTAAGGAAAGTACAAGTATTGAATTCAGGAAGTGAGTGCTGAGACAATTCCATCATCTGTCCTGTAGACATTAGCAAAAATACTCCAACTGGTCTATAATGTCCTTAAAGAGGGAGAGAGAGCGAGAGAGAGGAGAGAGGAGAGAGAGAGAGAGAGAGAGAGAGAGAGAGAGAGAGAGAGAGAGAGAGAGAGAGAGAGAGAGACGGAGGGAGGGAGGGAGGGAGGGAGGGAGGGAGGCTGTCTTTGCAGAAGCTGCCATCAGCTGATTGGTAGAGTGTCCACCATTGGGGCATCACTGATAGTTCTTTGTGATGTCCCGCTGGCGATGCCTCTTGGCAGGGAGACGACAGAGTGGTCTCTTGTCTTTCACAGTTGGTTCAGTCAGGAGGAGCAGGTGTTCAGTGTCCTGTCTCCGCTGTGGCCAGTGTGAACTCTGACCACTTGGTGAAGCCGGCATCTGCCAGGTTTCTCTGCTCCAAAGCCACCGACTTCTCTGTAATCAGGACCTCTGGAGAAGCTGCTCTCAGATCATGCAGGTGTCTTATTACCTCTCAAACTCCCTCTTATATGACTTTAGTCCTCATGGATGCTGTCTCCTGTGACCCCTATGAAGTACTCAAGATTGTCTGTGTGTGTGTTATTTTTCTTTTATTTAGACTTCCATGAAGAAAGATGTCCTCGCTCTCCTGCTTGTCTGTTTATACCAACGTGATCTTGAGTCTGGTGTTTAAAAATAGGTCACATTGCTTTCATTATTTCTGTTGATGTTCAAATTCAAGACCTAACTAATGGAAGCAACTCCCTCCGCCCCATACCTTGATGTCTCTACCATTCTTTAGCATCTCTTTATTTTCTGGCACGACAGGTTCAATTTATTCTTTCCTTTCCTTGTTCCAGCCTGGGAATATTCTGTTTCTCAAACGAGTTCTGGTTCTGCTCAGTAGAGGATAGCATCTAAAAAAAAAATCTGTGATCTGGACAGTAGGGGAGCTCAGTGCTCCTATAAAATGACCTCTGTTAGATGGTCCCAGTGGACAGTCATGTACACACATCTGTCTATCTATCTATCTATCTATCTATCTATCTATCTATCTATCTATCTATCTTCTATTATCTACCTTTCTATCCTTTATCTCTCCATCCAGCCATTATCTAACCTCGACCATCTAGTTATCTATATCCTATGATGGGTTTCATGATCTTTGTGTGTGTATGATGTATGTGTGTGCGTTGTATGTGAGAATCTCCTGGTCTCTCATTCTCTGACTTTTTGTGTGTGTTTTTAATGCTTTACATTAGTGTATTTATATTGTGTATGTGAAGCTGACATGGCACGTGTGGGGGGTCAGAGGACAACTTTGGGGAGTCTGTTCTTTTCTTCCACCATGCAGTCCTGACCGAACTCAGATGATCAGGTTGTTGCCAAGCACCTTTACCCACTGAGCGGTCTCGCCTACCCTATGCTTTCTTCTTTTGAAGACAGTATCATCCAGGAAGCCTAGAGCTAGACTAACCAGTAAGCCCGGTGACTCCTGCCTCTGCCCTCCACAATGGCAGGGCTGCAGGGGCACACAGGACCACACCCTGCTTTTTACATGGGTGCTGACATCAGAACTCGGGTCTCATGCTTGCTCACAGAGCCTCTCTTCAGGCCATTATTATGGGGGATTTGTCTAACCCAACCATACCATATTCCTTCTTTTCTTCCTTTTTCTGTAATTTTAGCCTTCTTCTTAGATAATGAGAAACCCGGCTCTACTTATTATCAATACCTTTGCTTATGTGCATAGCCCTTGAATGTTTAGGAAGTACTTTCAAAATCAGTGACACATTGATGTGATAGCAAGGCCTTCAGATTACAGCCAGCTATTTGCTAAAGTCTGTCTTTAGCCTTAGGACAAAGCAGTCGAAAGGCTATGTTTAAATGTTACCGGATTTTTTTAAAGATTAAAAATAATTTTTAAAAATCATGTTTACATCTGTGTTGTGCATGTGAGTGCTGGTGCCTGAGAAGCCAGAAGAGGCATCAGATCCTTTGAAGCTAGTTCTGAGCCATTTGGCATGGGTACTGGGAACCAAACTCAGGTCCTCTGCAAGAGCAGAACATGCTCTTTTTTTTTTTCAAGTAACTTTTTTTATTTTATTTTACAATACCATTCAGTTCTACATATCAGCCACGGGTTCCCCTATTCTCCCCCCTCTCACCCCCTCCCTTTACCCCCAGCCTACCCCCCATTCCCACCTCCTCCAGAGCAAATCCCGCCCCCCCCCAGGACTGTGATCAACCTGGTAGACTCAGTCCAGGCAGGTCCAGTCCACTCCTCCCAGACTGAGCCAAGCGTCCCTGCATAAGCTCCAGGTTTCAAACAGCCAACTCATGCAATGAGCACAGGACTTGGTCCCACTGCCTAGTTGCCTCCCAAACTGATCAAGCCAATCAACTGTCTCACCTATTCAGAGGGCCTGATCCAGCTGGGGGCCCCTCAGCCTTTGGTTCATAGTTCATATGTTTCCATTCATTTGGCTATTTTTTGTTTCAATAATTGAGTAAAACCGAAATTTATTATAAGCCACAGTCGTCCTAGGGACCTCCATGCTATATATATAGCCTCTATGGTTCTATGGGTTGTGGTCTGATTGTTCTTTATTTTATATCTAGAATCCACTTATGAGTGAGTACATACCATGACTGTCTTTCTGGATTTGGGTTACCTCACTCAGGATGATTTTTTCTAGTTCCATCCATTTGCCTGCAAATCAGAACATGCTCTTAATCACGGAACCATCTCTTTGCCCAGACAGGTGAAATTTTTTTTCCTAAATAATTTTGTTATCCAAATTTTTCTGTTGAAATATTATTCTGATGACTTCTTTGTTTCTTTCTTTGTGTATGTCCACCTCTCCCCCCCTCTCTGTGTGTGTGTGTGTATGTGTGTGTGTGTGTGTGAGAGAGAGAGAGACAGAGACAGAGACAGAGAGGGCTTTCTCTTCTTGTATTAGGGATTGAATCTAGATCATCTCACTTGGTAGGCAAGTGCTCTATTATTGAGTCATGTCCCCAGCCCTCTATCTTTTATTTTGTGACAAGGTCTCATTAAGTTGCCTAGGGTGGCTTTGAACTGGCTTTATAGTTCATTCAAGCCCTGAACTGGTGGTTCTCCTACTTCAGTTTCCTGAACAGCTGAGGTTATTTCCTGAATGTTAACTGGGTTTGATTTTCTGTCTCAGAGCTCTCTCTATCATTGTCTTACTTAACATAAGCCCATGCATCTGTAACATGATTCAGAATGCTGGAACTCTTCACAGAGTTCTGATGAGAAGTGCTAACCCCTGACCTTTCAAACTTTTCTCCCTACCCCATTCCCACCAAGGTCCCTTAGTAACCAGTCTCAAAGACCCTGGTTTATACTGCTGGTGTTTAATTTTGTACAGATAAACAGAGAGATACCTCCCTTTTTATTTCCCTCTCAAGGACAAAAGATGCAAAAGTTCACATCCTAGAGACTTTTCTTCACACTACCAAATAACATTTTAAAGTCCACTTATGTTTTGGGCTCTCTTCCCCCTTCCCTCCCATTTTCCATACCTCCATGGTCTCCTGGGAAGCAGAGAGCTCTCAAAATCCTGAATTCACAGAGGTGAAACTGAATAAAAAAGTGTGGCAGCTGTTGACTTTAAAAAGAGGCCTTTGTCCCCTGTCAGGGCAGGCATTCTGCACTGAGAGTCCCAGGAGCAGCTCAAGGCCAGCCCAGATGGCAACTCCCTCCCCCAAGTCCAGGTTGTGGTTTAAGGAAATTAGCCTCAAATGGGGGTCCTTTTCTGTTGACGGGGCTGGGCACCCAGAGACCAAACAGCTGGGGCCCAACCAGCCAATACCTTGGGTTCCCCTTCCCCCAGGTTTTCAGCTTTAACTCAAGCCAAACAGACAGTTCCCCCGGGAGAAGGGAGCCCTTCTTGTTTCCTGGCAGGTAACAGGATGCACCTGCATAGAGCTCCAGGCTGCAGCTACACAGCACAGCTGTTTCATCTTGGCTTGAATGAGCTGGATTCATGCAGCAGGAAGGGTGGGGGAGAGTGGAAAGCGACGGTCCCACACCTGTCTGCATGGGTTGGGAAAGACCTGAATAGAATGTATTTCAGTTCCCTTAGGATTGAGCAGGTGGCTCCTTGGTTCTGGCATAGACAAACCTTTTTTCAGCTAAGAGGGACAAAAGAGGCAATTCACACAGGCCATGGCTTTCTCTTATCCTTCCATCCGGGCCATTGTCTAGACTCAGAAGACCTGGCTAGTAGTTTTGGCAAACTATGTTTGATTTATCTGTGCAAGCTCAGATTCCATTAAGAATTATCTTCCCAGAGGCCTGGCTGTTGACAGAGAGCTATAAGGAATCTGTTATTGTGGTGTGTGTGTGTGTGTGTGTGTGTGTGTGTGTGTGTGTGTGTGTGTGTGTGTACTCATACATGCAAGTTATTAAGGACTGAGTCTAGGGGCTCATGTGTGTGTGACTTTAAAAAATGACCCCTTACCACTGAGTTATAGCTCCATCCTTCTTTTTATTTTTCACTTTGAGACAGGGTCTCACTAGGGTCTAGCCTAGCCTTAAATGGACTCTGTAGCCCAGGCATGTCAAGAGTTTATGATCCTCCTGCCTCCACCTCTGAATATCTTATTGCTGTGTACAGGCTTGTACCCTAAGGCCTCGATGTTCTGACCATCTTAAATGAGCAGAGTCTTGGGAATAAGGACCACTTTGCATGCCTGCCGCTCTGTAGTACTCTGCGTTGAGTCATTAGGCAGGACAGAGAGCTTCTCACTGTGATG